>NW_006797698.1:164734-245718 GCF_000442215.2 Lipotes vexillifer
TAGGGAAAGGACAGGGAGATGGGAATAGTAAAGATGGATTTGAACAGATAAGTTAGAGAGAAGCTACACCCCTACCACACATATGCTTCACTGACCTGGGAGAAGGGAGGGCTTTAAGACAATGAACATATATTCACATTGCTGTGTGTGTGTGTGTGTGTGTGTGTGTGTGTGTGTGTATCCCAGTACACACACACACACACACACACACACACACACACATAAATCGGCCGTGGGTTTAGAGTCCATGTTTTGGCCCCTCTATCCAAATCTATTCCAGAAGGTATAGGTAATGCTAGAAAAAGGGAGAAAAACATGAATACAAGGCCAGGAACTCCCATATAATTGTCTGCCAATGTCCTACAAAGCTTTCTAAAGGTGCCAAAGGGGAGCAAATAGCAAGTGAATTCTAGAGACAGACACACAGGGCCTGTGAAACGTTCTGCAGAGTTAATACAAGCTGACTCCAGGCCCCGGAGAAGATGAAAACTCATCAATCCGGGCATTTCCTAGGGAGGCAAGTACAGAACATGGTTCCCTAAGCCAGAAGATCAATCCAATTCTGCCCTGAGACACTGACCACTAGGAGTTTCTGGGATTCTCTGAAGGCCGAAGGTGGAGCACTTTAGAGCTGGAGGGGTCAGAGGTCAATTCACACAGCAGATTTCACAGATGAGGAAACCGGGGCTCCGAGGCATTCCGCGTCTTACCCCAAATCGCACCGTTAATCACCAGTGACGCAGAACTAGAGCACAGGGTTTTTGCTCTTTACGTCACACTAGGTGACGTGAAGGGAAAACCCCAGCTCGCCTGTGAGCAGGACACAGAACACCTGTGTTTTCTCCCCTTACGGTCCCTCTGGAAGCCCCACTAAAAAGAAAGCAAATGCGTGACGTTATATTACAAACCTACAAGGACACAGAGACCCATTGAGGAGCTGATCCCAGATGAGAGATGCCAAGAGAATGCTGGAAGAGGCAAAGCAGATGTTTAGGTGGTAAGTAATACATTCGTGGGGAAAGCTGAAACCTAATCTGCAGAGAAAGAAAGCAACAAAATGCAAGGCGATTGACACCACTGAACTGTGGAAAAGCCCCAGGAGGTGAACGCTCCAGGTGCCACTGAAAGTGGGGCTGAGAGAGGGGCTGGGGAACATCTGTGAAGGACTTCAAGTCCCTCTGTCCCTTCGCTTGGCCAGCTCACCCTTCAACACCCACACAAAGACACAAAGGCAGACCTCTCCATACACGTACCCCAAAGGCAGAGCTGAGACAGGCTTGCTTGGGAATACTTTATTTAGGAATCTGATCCCAGGAAGCGGGAGTGAAGGACGAGCAGAAGGAGGTAGAGTCATGAGCAGGTGCCTTATTCTGTGGACCAGCGCGTGGGTGACCAGTTGTCCCAGCTCACCAGGATTTCTGAGGAGGCTTGTGAATTTGTTCACAGAATCCCCTGCCCTGGGAAAGGGGCGGGGAGAATACATGTCCATCACCTCCACCTACTGTGACTGGTGGCATCAACTTCCCTGTCCCTCCAGGTTGCACACATGTGATACCTACTGAGTTTCCCCTCCAAGGCACCCAGGAAGCTCAGGGGAAGAATCAAGAGTTGCTGGCCAGATGCTGTCAGGGTAAACCTGTGTGGGGCTGGTCACCCCTGCATGGAATTTGTCACCACAGCAGTGATGGGAACAAAGTAGATTGGGGGGGGGGGATTTGAAGTGCTTCAAAACGGGTCTCAAATACAATTATGAGCTGGAGGCTCTGGGCTTGGGAGTTCCAGGCACGGGGGAAGGTTTTAGCAAGGGGAAGAAAACAAAAGCTTTCATTAAAAACCCAAACACTGGAAAGAGACTTCCCCAGTCCACTTCCCTTGATTGGTCTCGGGAAACCAGTGGCCATATTTATATCCTCAGGCACGAGGCCAGAGGATCTTCCCAAGAGAAACGGCCTAGCAAAAGATAAAAGACCTGCTATTCCAGGGTGCCTCTAACAAAATGACCAGGTCTCAGCCCAATAACCGTAAATGAAATCCTGCTTTAACCATGCTCACAAATCTCCTTTGCCACTCACTCTTAAATAAAAACAGAAAGCAAGAGACCACCGGAAAATTGAGGCAAGCCTGTATCACTAAAGACAGCTCTGGTTTTTAAAGTTTTCTCTTAGATAGACTGACTCTCTTCCCTTCAAGTGCATTTCAGTGTTTGTTTGGCTTTCCTTTCGCTGTTAACAGTAGCCTCGGAGGGACAAAAGAATCTTGGCTTTCAAGAAGCAGCATTAAGATTAAGAGCACATGCAAATGCCAGAACCAAACCTGGTTCCGTGAATGTACATTGGTGCAGCCACTGTGGAAAACAGTATGGAGATTTCTCAAAACACTAAAAACAGAACTACCATAGGACCCAGCAATTCCACCCCTGGGTATATATCCCTCCAAATCCCACTAATTCTAAAAAATACAGGCACTCCAATGTTCATAGCAGCATTATTTATGATAGCCAAGACATGGAAACAACCTAAATGTCCACTGACAGATGAATGGATAAAGGTGTGGTGCATATATACAATGGAATACAACTCAGCCATTAAAAAAGAACAAAATTTTGCTATTTGCAGCAACATGGATGGACTTGGAGGGCATTAAGCTAAGTGCACTAAGTCAGAGAAAGACAAATACTGTACGATAGGACTTATATGTGGAATCTAAAAAAATACAACAAACTAGTGAATAGAACAAAAAAGCAGCAGGACTCACAGATACAGAGAACAAGCTAGTGGTTACCAGTGGGGAGACGGAAGGGGGGAGGGGCAATACAAACTATCGGGTATAAGATAGGCTCAAGGATGTATTGCACCACACGGGGAATATAGCCAATACTGTATAATAATTGTAAATGGAAAGTAACCTTTAAAAATCGTATTAAAAAATAAACTTTTAATTTTAGAAAAAAAATCTGATTCCCTTAACAATAGCAGCATGAAATTGGGAAAGTCACTGAACTTCTCTGTTCCTCAATTTCCTCATCAGTTAAATGAGAAATACTGATGAGCCCCACGTGCTACTGGTGCCATTGATCTCCGCGGAAAGAGCTGCCACAGGGCACCATTCACGTGGAGCAGATGGAAGTGGCTTCCCCCGGAGGGGTGCAGCGAGAGAGGAGGCAGGACCACGTGACATAGCCCTGTTCCGCAAACGTGCCAGGGAATGTCCCCAGGACTGTGCACGCCGTGGGCCATCTACCAGCCTCTGTCCCGCGATCAGAGTGATGGGGCTGGAGACACCCAGAGCCCTGCTTGCTTTTGGAGAAGTCTCCCCCCTGCCCCCCGTATGCACAGCCTCACCACCCCAACTTGCACAACACTCCTATGTGCATTTCATCGTATACACATCCATCACTGAGCCACACCTCATCCTTTACTAGCTGGAAACTTACCCCACTTAGCTTTGCACATCTCTGAACACTCACGCTCCCCTGTAGCCCAGATGCTCCCACCGGGCCTTCTAGAGCTCAGGGTCATCAGCAAAAGCTCTTCTCTGTTTCAACCCCTTCTTGGAACAATCTCTTCACCTTCTCCTCTGGCTGGAGCCGGCTGACCGTGGAGGACTGAGCATCCCCTTCAGCCTGTCCTTTCGAACCCCTTGCACAGGTGGTCTGGGACGTGAACTAGGTGTTTCCAGCTCCTCATTGTGGTTTCTAGACCGTCATCCCTCCTCACTCATCAAATCAATCTGGTTCTTTGAAGCTCTTGCCATTAGCCAGCCTCGTTAGCTCCCTGTGATCATGACAGCCATCCATGGATCACTAGGTCAGTCCCCTCTTTTCTTTTCTTTTTTTTTTTGCGGTACGCGGGCCTCTCACTGCTGTGGCCTCTCCCGTCGCGGAGCACAGGCTCCGGACGCGCAGGCTCGGCGGCCATGGCTCACGGGCCCAGCCGCTCCGCGGCACGTGGGATCCTCCCGGACCGGGGCGCGAACCCACGTCCCCTGCATCGGCAGGCGGACTCTCAACCACTGCGCCACCAGGGAATCCCCCCCTCTTTTCTTAAAGATCACTGTTTTGATCTGTTTGCCTGTATCTAAGCACAGTTCCCACCCACCCCCCGTCCCACCTCACTTGTGTCCTGAATTCAATCCCCTCTCATCTGCTCAAAGATATCACTGTGGCAATTTTCCATCCTCTCTCACATCGTAAATGCCCCTTTCTGTGGATTATTTCCCTTGATCGTACAAAGATGCTCTCATCTTTAAAAACAATAATAAAAGAACCTCCCTTGAACTCAGATGAGTCCCTTGCTTCTCCATGTGTCCAATTCGTCTTTTATCGCAACTCGGCAAAAGAGAGCCTACAGTCCCTGAATCCACATCCTTTCCCATCATTACCTTGGGGAACTACACCAGTTAGACTGTTATCTCCACAATGAAAACCAAAATCACCTTCATCAAGGTCAATTCCATGTCAGCATGTCATCTAATAGTCATTTCACCAGGATCATTTTTCTCAACTAGGTGTGCTACCCATCAGTGCCTTTCTTTTTCATGAAATGAAATGTTGCTTTTACTTGGCCTCAAGGAAGTTCCGGAATGTTTGAAGGAGCCATGGAAAGAGCAGCACAGACTGGTCTGGGTCTCTGTAATTTGGGACCAAATTTAGGATTAAAATAGGCACAGTATCTCTCGGGGCCTTTTCTACATTCTACATCCAATGACTATTTCCTACACACAGGGACGCACTGTGCTGACCTCTGTGTGGTGGATGCCGAGATGGAGACTGTGACCTTGCCTTCCAGGGCTCACAATGCAGAAGAGAGACGTTCTCATTGGTCTAGGAAAATAACTCTTATTTTATTCTTTTCCCCCTCTGCCCAAACTGACTTCTCCTGACGCCCCTCTGCCTACCCAGTGAGTCTGTTGCCGATATCTTAAATCATATTTCCTCTGCTCACCCCCAAGCATATCACAGTGACAACTAGGAACAAAAACTGCTGAATAAATTCATTCATTCTTAGGGCAAAATGATTGGGAGTCCCCTTTAAACTCCTGTGTTTTTTGAATGTAATAATGCTCCTTATATTAAAACAAGAATTCATACTGAACAGCTTAAGAAACTTTGTAAAGTACAAAATGTATAGATTGAGAATGGTATTAAAGCAAATGATAGGCTTTTCAGGCTGATAGGTCTATTTTCCTTCAAAGACTCCACTTCTTTCATGTTGTGGACACTTACAACAGACAGCATGACCCAAAGTGTGAACACTTGCAAGAGGCTTTACTATCTGTGTTATGTTTTCCCTTGAACTTCTTTTCTCCACACCAGAACACCCAACGCTTTCTGAAAATTGTATCTGCCAAGTATACAAGGTATCCAAAGAAGTTTTCTAAAAAGCTGAGGAGTTGTCCTTTCTCCTTTCAGAGTCAGGAACGACTGTTTGGAGAAACAAGTGATGGCACTGGGGACTTTTTTTGATGCTGTGATTTCCATATTCTGAATTCTGAGAAACCATGGAAATGTATCTATTCAGTAAACATCTATCAGTAATTCCTGACGACTTTTATTTGAGAAAATACCATACACTGAAGAAAATTCCCTAATAGCTTGACTAAAGACCAAAACTATCTTTGAAAATACCAATAAGGCCCCCAATTTTTGTTTTCTAAGACTTTTTTTTTAATATAAGGGCATGAATACATCATCATCTAAAGTTCTTCTCATTCCCAATAGCTCCTACATATTTTGTATTTGGTTCTGTCTTTCAAAATGTAAACCCGGGCTTCCCTGGTGGCGCAGTGGTTGAGAGTCCGCCTGCCGATGCAGGGAACACGGGTTCGTGCCCCGGTCCGGGAAGATCCCACATGCCGCGGAGCGGCTGGGCCTGTGAGCCATGGCCGCTGAGCCTGCGCGTCCAGAGCCTGTGCTCCGCAATGGGAGAGGCCACGGCAGTGAGAGGCCCGCGAACCGCCAAAAAAAAAAAACAAAAACAAAAACCTATTTTATACTTCTTTACTTGCCCTCCACCCCCATACCACTTTTTACCTTAAACAGAGAAGATGCTTGATAAATACCTGTTGAATAAAGCAGGTTTAAGGATAAGAAGTGACTTTATAGTATAAATTAGTAGAGACTCTATCATGAGGAAAATCAACATCCTTGGATACAATATTTTGTGAAAAGATTTGGAACACTTACCAAAATAATGCAAATAACCAAAACACCCCAATAAATCAAGAGTCGCCATTGTTTACCGCAACTAGAGAAAGTCCGCGCGTAGCAACGAAGACCCAATGCAGCCAAAAAAAAAAAAAAAAGATTTAAAATATAAACCCTAGCCAGGATCTGTATATATTTAAGCAGGGTGAATTACCTGGCCTTGAATTCACACCAGATAAGGTGACTCACCTGTTCCTCCTCTAGTCTTCACCATCTCTGTAAACAGATGCTCAAACCCAGGACCTGGGACTCACTTTTGTCTTCTCACCGTCACTCACCTTCCTACCCATCACCAGGTCTTGTCGTTTCCATATCCACATCTGTGGATCTGAATTCTCATTATCATCCCCTGACTGGGGTAGCCATAACCTTTCACCTGAACTGAAACCACAGGCTACTAATTGGTATCCACTTCTGATCCATTCTACACATAGCTGACAAAGTCTTATTGGTATATCACTTCCTGTTCAAAGCCTACAATGGTTTCCGTTCACAAGCAGGATATCCGATAGAATCCTTACCAAGGTCCAAACAACCCTGAATGATCTGTCCTCATGCTCCCCTTCATCTGACTCACTATTCTCTAGTGATAGTAATATTCTTTCGGGTCCAGCAAAGATCTCTTCGGAGTCAGGACCCTTGCACGGGCTACTGCCTCAGCCAGATGTTAAGTCAGAGCAGCCTCTGCGAATTATAACTTTAAATTGTGGAGTCAGAGAGTCCTTTCTGAGATCTGAAGAGTGAGTCCCACCCTGTTCACTGGCTCAGAGCACATCCCTTAAACCTATTAAAGTCACACTAATGACCTATCTGTTTTTAGTCTGCCTCCCTACTGGACTGTAAGCCCCATGAGGGCAGGGGTATGTCTGTTTTCTTATAAAGAACATCCCCTTTGCTTGCAAACTTCCAAAATAAATAAGTGCCTACTTAATAAATATTTGTTAAAGAATAAATTAATGTTATTTTTCCTTCTAAAATCTGGCTTGCCCCAGAATGTGTTACTTTTTCTTTTTAATCTAAATTCAGGGTTTTTTTATGCAAAAGACTTTCTGAGAAACAGAGCGCTCTCTCTCACTCAATTCCATGTGTTGCTGTAACAAATAAATCTCTGTGTTGAGCTATTACATGTTTTTAGATTGATTCCTCACTCACGTGAAACTCAAGTGACCTGCAGGCAGCTTTCCTTCTCTGGGAGGAAACCCAAGCCCCTTCCATGTGGGAAGCAACCTGTTCAGTTGAAGCTGTGAGGATGTGCTGCTCATTTGCATCAGGACCAGAGGAGGAGCGTGGTGGGAGGGGCACAGGATGCTGTGCGCCTGACCTGCACTCGCATCCACCTGATGGAAATCTGTGACCTGGCACACAGAACTGCAGGAGAAATGGGGAAATATGTTCTAGCCCCAAAGGAAGAGAAAGTGATTTCATGACCAGTTCAAAGACAATCCCAAGCTTATCAAAGAATTGTGTTTCAAGAATTCCTCTCTCACTGAAGTTGTTTATTCTTTGGAATGCACTTGATTCTGCCCGCTCCTTCCCCTATACCACACAGGCTGGGTCTTTAAGCCAGTGCACAGGAAACACAAACCCAGGAGAATGGCGGCTGAGTTGGCCAAGATCGCCACCCTGTCCCTCTGCGGGACAAGGTCGCTAAGTCACCACAGGCCTCTGTGATCTGAGGCAGGAGCGACAAAAGGAAGATGCCCAGGGACTTTAACGTGAACAGACCTGGGATTGGGGCCATGTGGAGGGGAAAGCCTCACACAAATAGTAGCCTTAACCTTTATTCACACGCGCCTTTCAGGAATGGCTAAACCCCCAGGACCCCTACCCCTCCAGCTCTCCCCACTTGTTCCCATTTTCCTCCTTCCCCTTTCAACTTTTAACTGAAATACAATTTGTTTTCCTCTGAAGTGTGGGGGAAATCTTTTATTTAAAATTCAATAGCTTGCGAAAAATTCTCTGAGTCTCAAGGGTCCTGCGTGCGCCTTTGGGTTTCCCTACAAGGACTCAGTGAAAAAAAAAGACAGACAACTGTTTTGCATTTGTAGATAACTTTTTAGATTTACTGTCTTTTCTGAGATTTTCCACAGTTTGAAACAAAAGTAATGTGCTTGCTCTAGGGCCATCAATTATCAAATCTTGTTCCATAATGGACCAAAAGTGAGAAACCTCGGCTAGAAGGAATAAATTAGAGAAAGAAGAGACTGAAAGCTGCGCCCTGGGAGCCAGGGAATAAATAATATAAAGGTAAGGGGCTGAGGAGCCCTGTGAGACCTGAAGGGTTAATCAGGCCCTCGCACCTGCAGGAGACAAATTACCCATGAGTGACACCTGATGGAAGCAGGTGCCTGTTAATGGCAGCGCCATTTCCTTTCCCAGAGGAAAGGAGAACTAAGACCTCAGTGGACAGGTTGACAAAAATGAACAGCGCCTGCTCAGGGAAACTCGTGGCACTTTGATTTGCAGCGCATACATTTAATTCAGAACCACCTGCATCAACCCATTTCTGTACTTAAAAATGAAGGTGTAAGAAAGCCATTACCTATCTTAAGGCGATGACATGAAGCCCACTTTTCTCTTTTTTCTTTCTTCTTGAAGTATATTTGCCCTATAATACTGAATTAAGTTTAAAGTGTACAAGATGTTGATTTGATCCACGTATATATTGTAGCCTGGTTGCCATTGCAGTGTTAGCCAGCACCTCTATTCGGGCACAGTTATTACTTTGTCACGGTGGGATTAATTAAGAGCTGGTCTCAGAGCAAGTTTAACAATTATAATGCAATAATGTTGTCTGTGTTCACTAGACTGTGCATTAGGTCTCCAGGACTTAACATATCTACTGGTTGCAAGTGTGTACCCTTACACATCTCCCCTTTTCTTCCCCCCAAGTCCGCCCCCAGCCCCTGGGACCCTCCATTTCACTCTGTTTTTAGGAGCTTGGCTATTTTTAGATTCCACCAATAAGTGAGATCATACAGTGTTTTCTAATGCCTAGCACTCACTTCTGTTAGTTGCCTCTGCCTTTTCTCTCTACTTTCTTAACTCATTCTGATTCATCTTTTCCACTTTCCCCCATTTCTCCCTCTTCAGTTCTTGGTTGCTTCCCCATCCCCCTCTCCTCTCACCGCGTCAGCCCCAGGACCTCCACGAACTCAGATGATCTGGTCCAGCTAAGTTCCTTCTCATGCCGGGCGGCAGATGCCATACTTCCAGCCTCATTCAATTCGTGATCAGTCAATCCAAAAATATTTATTGAGTGCTCGTACATGCCAAGGAAAGAGGTAGAATTGGCAGGGGCAGGAGGGCAGGCAGAGAATTTCATTCCCAGGATGTCAGAGAGCTGGCAGAATTAGTGAAACGCTCGGGATGGTGCAGACTTTGGTGTGATCCGGGAACGATCATTTATTAGTTCTGTGGCTTTATTCGAAGTGTTTACCTTCTCCAATGTTGAGTTTTCTCATCCATAAAATGGGCATTAGAAAAGTGCCTCACTGGAAGGTGCTGGTGCAGATTAAACAAGATAATTTGGAAGGAACATTTATTACGGAGCGAGCTAGCTTCATGGCACCAACCCCTGACGGGTACTAAGATCTTATCACCTCCTCAAACTAATGCTGAACTAACAAAATGACAACACTGATCCCCCGACATCTGTAGAACACTTGACAGCTTTTGACCCTCATCTGTCGTTTAAAGGCTGATAATTCCCAGAGTTACAGTGACCGTCTGCTCCGGCAACCCCACTACCTTCAGCCCTACATCTCCGGCCAGCATCCGGGTGACAAAGACATGGGTACCAAGCAGCCAGCAAGATGCTTGGAACCCCACCTGCTAACAGGGTGTCTGCTTGATTGAAAGTCACAGGGTCGGGGTGGGTACCAGTCCCCTGAGCATCCGTCTGGAGCTTGGAAATGGCAGCGTGTGCGGGAAGCCAGAACACGCAAGTGGCGGCAGCAGAGCGCTTTGCCGTCTTCGCACAGGCTGTGATTTTATCTGGCGTTTCTGTTTATTGTGGCCGGTGGGACCTTCCTCCCCTAGCAGGGGGACTGAGGCTAATGCTCGTGTACCACATAAGGTTACACCTCAATTACGATTTTTATGAGAATCATGTCTTCGGAGACTAGCTCCTGGGGAGACACTGCTCTTTTTTATTGTTTTGCCTGAAAATGGGAAACTCCCTTCCTGCCGTGAGGCAAGGCAGTCTTCTGACCTCCCTCCAGAAACACACAGATGCTAGCGCACTGTACCTCCCCCAGATCCCTTAATCTGGGCACGACTTGCAAAATTAATGAGTCACAAGGATTCCAGTTGCACGGGGATATTAATCATGATCCTGATTTGCAGGATCGTCCTAACGTTTCAGAAATGTATTCTTCTCAACTCTTATTTCACTCTCAAGGAAATTTGAGAAGCAAGGCCTGATATTATGGTTGCTTCTCTCATTCAGGAGTAAGAGGTGGTCCAAAGTTAGCTCGATTTCCTAGGGTCACTAGAGAAAAGTCTTACGGAAGCACTGGTCTCCTGATTCCTGGACCCATTTGTTGATCTTTCCCCATCGCATTGCATCAGTAATGCTTCCTATTCGTTCTTCTCTCCATAGTCGGGGAGTACGTCTCACCCAAGCTTTCGTTGTGACGTTTCCGACTTTCCTGTCCATCCCCTTGCTGCTGTCACCGGTTAAATCTGGTCCTAAACACTCACAGTGACTCCCTCATGTCTTTACTTCTTACACGTCCCTTGGTTCCAACATGTGTCCGACATCTATGCATTCCTTATGACCACATTATCCCTCTTAAAAGTAGTCTTTGAGCCTCTATTATCTACAAAATAAAACCAAACTCTTCACTCGGGCGCGAGAGACCCCTACCTACTTGTCTAAGCTTCCTTCCAAGAAGCATCCCTCTCTCCAGTCGGCTCGAGAGACCCAGTGTTCTCAGAGGGTATGCGTGTCCTCGGACCTGAGGCCTTTCCCTGACCCTCCCAATCCCCTCCATCAAAGACCGGGTGAGCCCTGCTTGCCCTGTAAGCCTTTCTGACCACGCCAGCCAGCTGTGACCTGTCCTTCCTCAAGTCGCCTACCTCTCACCTGCCACGGGGCAAGTTCTGCCCCATGTTCCTTAAGCAGGATTTTGTTTGTTCACTCCCCCCTCCACACAGAACCCTAGGGAACTTGACTGCACTACTTTCTTTAGGCTCTAAACATATGGTGTGATCCTCTGCACATAATAGGCAAGGGCACTTGTGCCCTTGCTGAGCTACTGAGAGTTCTAGAGCCCTTGGAAAAGATGGGCAAAGGGGATTAAAAAAAAAAAAAAAAAAAAACACAGCCAAGGATTTCAGTGTGGACCCCTCCCTAATAACCACAGCAATAGCAGCTAAGAAGGGTTCTGGGGTCCCTTGCAGGGGCATTTTGTTTTGTTTTGGTTTTGTTTCTGCTTTGTTTTGCGGTACGCGGGCCTCTCACTGTTGTGGCCTCTCCCGTCGCGGAGCACAGGCTCCGGACGCGCAGGCTCAGCGGCCACGGCTCACGGGCCCAGCCGCTCCGCGGCACGTGGGATCTTCCCGGACCGGGGCACGAACCCGCGTCCCCTGCATCGGCAGGCGGACTCTCAACCACTGGGAAGCCCTGGAGGGGCATTTTTCAAAGGCATTCAGTGTGGCTACCAGTTTACAGAGAGGTGAGCTTCAGAAGAGAAAGTCAGGGAGTCTCCATGTCTAAACTCGTTTTTAACGAAAATGTGTATTTCCTGTAGCCAGTTACTCTCAAAGACCTTGCTGTGCCCTATGACACACACCCGGGGTGAGCTCAGTCCTAAGCCCAGTAAAGGAGGCAGAGCGGCAGCCAGCTGTCTGACGTTCCCCGCGGTCAGGCTGGGGTTCCCCGTTGCTGGGAAGAAGAGAACAAAGGTGCTGTGCCCTCCTCGGGGCATCACTCTGGAGGCCACGGCGTCTCTGCGTCACCAGGGCCGTCAACCTTGATCGCTGGTCCCCACGCCCTGCATCCTCTCCCCGTCCAGCTTTTCATGCTCAGTGCTTGATCCCGGAGCTTCCTGTTGAATAGCCGTGGGTGGGTATCTACTGTTTACTGCCTGGCTTGGATATGTCTCTCCTGAAATTTTTGAGCAAAGCCTTGTACTCTGGTTTGCATTATCACTTAACCAGAATTTTCCCAGAACCCATCCTTGCTAAAAGCCTTCTCAACCAGACAACTGGTCATGGCTATGTCCAATATGACCTCCTGTTCAGTTAGGATACCTAAATGGCCTTTGGATGACAACCTGATGGGCAGTGCAGCTCAATTTCACTTTCAACTAGACCTGAAACCATTTTTGGAAAAATGAACATTCACACCAGGCAGAAGATACTGGCCAGAGGCACGTCTGGAGATTCCTGAGTAAATCATAATTATTAATACCTACCGTTTGCAGACTGGGGTCTATACGGCGGGCATTGTGTGAGCACAGTCCCTCTGAATCCTCACTGTGAGTTAGGCATGATTCTCATTCTATAGATGAAGAAGCCTATCCCCCTCTCTTTCTCCCAAATTTGCTAATAAATGCCCACACTCAACATTCCTACCCTACACCACCCCTTTCACAAAGATTTTGTTCTGGCCCAGAAGATGGTCTACAAAGCACTGCTTTAAAGAGTGAGGAATTTGGAGTTTGAGATGGTCTCTGCTGTCCAGAATCCAAATATTCCTAAAGAATGAAGCAGGTAATATGAATTATACACCTGACTCAGACATTGATTTCAGGACTGACTTAGGAAGCCCACGAATACATCCAGCAAAAGGCAAGTGCAGCATCACTAAGACAGTTACGTCCTGAATGTTTGGTGCGTTCTAGCTCCAGACGCAGCATCGTGGGAAATCCAAAGTAGCATAAGACATCATCCCTGCCCTCAGGAAGCTTAGGACATAGACATGGAAGCAAAATTCACGCACAAGATGGTTACCAGATGCTAACAGAAGTGACTATGAGCTTAGAATTCATGGAGTACAGGGAGGAGGGCTCACGTTGGGGATAGAACTAGAGGGATTTGAAGGATGGGGGATTAGGATAAGGCGGGGCAAGAAAATGATGACATTTTCCTGCAGGATGAATGGCCGGGGAGAATGCTGAGTGTGGCACAAGCCGGGCTTCTGGGGAGAAGGCGTGAAATAGCTCCGGGTGATCCCACAGGAGAGGGGTTGTGGACTGTCCTTGCCTTTCACCTTGAAGCCTCTGTCCAACCAAGGACTCCTAGGCCCCTTCTTAATTTGCGGGTTATTTCCGTGTGATTTATCATCACACTGATGGGATCTCAGGTGCACCAGTGAGCTCACCGGGACATCCTGTGACACCATTGCTAAGAACCAGCTTTAAAGACGGCAGGGACTCCTCCCTGCCGGAGTCCTCAGCTTTGCTCTGCGGCTTTTATCACTTGCGTCCTCTTCTCGTCGTTTTGTGTCTCGTGGTCTCTGTCCTCCGAGTCCCCTTCCACTCCCTGGCTCTGACAGTCCGTCGTAAGGAAGGATAGACCCTAAGTGAATCCTCTGAATGGAGCACACCCTGCAGCTCCCTTGTAAAGCACTTCCTGGCTCTTCCACCGTGATGACCTTCGCCATCTCTCTCTCCCCAGCACTTGACATTCAGAACCTCCCTCTTAGCCCTTAGTTGTAGCAGCCGCCGCCACTGCAGGGCCGTCCTCATGCCAAGCACTGTGCAGAGAGGACCGGGTGATAAGCAGGGGTACGGTGTCTAAGAAGCTCTGTGTGATAAAGCATATGAACTGGGGGGCAGCTGACTGAGGAGGGCACCCTCAGTCAACTGAATGTTTCCAGGATCACCTATTCTCACCGGGTTCTGAGCAGGTGAGCCTGCATGATTATTATCCTGCCCACCTGATGATCCCCAGATCCCTGTTCACTGACATTGTCCCTCAATGGAATGCACAGTCTCTTTTCAGGAGATACTGGCATGTAGATTGCAGGGAGAGTGAACACTTCACACCTCCTAGAAGAAAGACAAAGATGCGCTCCCACCCCCAAGAGAGCAGGGGGCAGAGTCAACCGCAGCTTCCCCACATGGAGGAGTGGGAGGGGGTGAGCTGTGTATCACAAACGCCAAAGCTTCTCTAATTTGCCTGCCTCTGCTCTCATTACTAACCCAGAAAGGCATGACAGAGCCTGGAGTTGCATTAAAATTCTCCAACAGAGGTGTTCATCAATAAGCAGCGAGGGTGAAAATAACCGAGGGTGGAAATAATCCCTCAAAGATCATAATTAGACTACACAAAAACCCCAACAAAAAACAAAGCAGAATCACTGGGTTAATGAGTGGCAGACTGATAATTAAATGTGAAAACCTATGCCTTAGGATAAAGCGTGCCCTAGAAGAATGTCTGAGTTCTCGGATATGGGGAGAGGCTGCTTCCAGTTGGCAAAAGAAGGAACACAGAGCCCGCGGGAGTGGGGACAGCAAGGCGGTGAACTCAGTAAACTGAGATCTCCCACAGGTCAGCGTGGGAAGGTCCCAGTTCCCACAGTTGGAAACAACCTAAGGGTTTCTCCATTCCAACGTTCAATTTAAAAAATTGAGTGCAATATTGGTTTTTGGTGAACACTGGTTATTTTCTAAATACTAACAAGTCACTAATTTAGGAGTTCATACTGTATTTTCCAATAATGTTTCTTTTAATCCTGTTTTATTATTGTGGCTACCATGCTAATTAATGTGCATATACAGCGCAGGCATGGGTGTGGGTGTTTATGCCATTGCCCTCGAGAATTTACAGTAAAACAAGAAACGTAAAATACTCTGATATTCCTGAAGAGTTCATCATTTCCTCATGAATGACTTTTGATTATTGAAAGCCCCTCTTCCTATATAAATAAATAAAATGATATTTCCCCATAGACTGGAAATCAGGAGAAATTATAAACTTTTTTCCCCATGCTAAATCACCTCAAATTCCTTTAGATTTATCCTATACTAAAAGTTCCCAAGGTCATTTAACTTCACAACAGAATTTTAAAGGGCATGAGAGTGGAGAAAGTCTCTTAGAAACATCATTATGGGTTTTGAAACAAGTTCTGTTTTTTCTACACGCCTCATGTTAAAAAGAAATAGGAGACATGCGGGCTGGATAAGAAGCTAGGAACTTAGTTGTGGTGGGGGGGGGGCCAGGGAGAGATGAGTTATGACTAGTAAAATACAACAAACTAATTTCCAAGAAACAACGTCCACAAGAATGAACAAAGAACTCCACATGCCCCAGAGACAAAGTGAAAGCATTTATTAGAAGCATCCCTGGATAGGGCAAGGCTGAGACACAGCAAGGCACACAGGAAAGCAGGACATGTTAGAAAACAAGATGCAAAAGTAAATGATCAACACTTGGAGATTATAACTTGAAAATAATATTCACAGAGACGGAAAGAAGCAAAGAGCTAAATAGATCTAGAAAAGATAAAGAATCTTTGTGGGTTGTAAAGAAAAGGAAATTCCCATGGGTTAAGAATTCTGAAACTACTTTGTGTTTTAGGGTCGAACAAATAAGTACATTGCAGATAATGAGAGCTAAGTGTCTCACTGGCAGAGAAAGAATTTACAAATAAGGAGAGGGAAAAGCCTAGAAAAACTTCTGTGGTGCTGGATTGGTGTTGGAGATATCAGTATGGACTCATGACAAAAGCATAAATACAGATGTGTGTATGCATGTGTTATATGAGTACATATATTCTTAGCTATTTCAACTGAGGACAGCTATAGAAGCAGCAGTGACACCCCAGTATCAATGAGCACAATTATCTTCCATGGTTTGGTTTCTAAATATCATTCTCAAAAACAAGCAAACAAACGAAAACAGAACTGTGGACAAAAAAAAAAAAAAAAAAATGTTGCCTGCCATTTCAGTAAACAAAGAATGTCGGCTGCCATCCCAGTAAACAATAAATTATGCTCACCATCAAGCCAACAGCCACTGCAGCATACCCACACCCCTGAGAGTAACTCAAGATGGAGAAAAAGAGGATACTGGCCCTAGATAGTTAAGATGCATATCAAAGGAATCCTTTCAGTAACCCCAGACTCTTGCATCTTCTCATACATAGAAAAGCACTAAAATCATTCACTTTAGATGTCTGGTTTTTTGTGAGTAGCAGTAATCTTTTGATCTTTGACCACATCTATTTTTCAGCAAAAACACCCATTTATCCTGGCTCCTCCCTCACCTCTTTGGAGCAATTCCTCAGAGTTAGCTGAGAGGCTGTCTCCCCGACTATATAGTCCTCAGCAATGTCTCCAAATAAAACATAATTCTCAACTTTTACGTTGTGTGTGTGGTTTTTTTGTTTTTTTTTTTTTTTCAGTTGACAGAACCAAGCCTCCTTAGTAAAGTGGTTGATTTCAGGACTGACTGGAGCAAAGAAAATACCAGATGAGCCTGGAGCATCTTGTGGAGCTAGAAAATAAGAAATTGCTGAACAAAAAAAGCACACATATTGAAAAGGAACAGAAACCAACCTGAAAGGTCTCCCAATGGGCAAAGTTACAACAACTCAAGACATAGATAAACAAAATAAATAGCTATAGTGCTAGACTATAACTCAAAGAATAAAATAAATATCCATGAGTCCATACTGATAAAAATAAATAACTGGATAAATAAATCAATGGAAGAAGTGGCAGTTCTTCCTCACAGGAGAATCCCAATTAATAAATGTAGAAAGAAAGGGAGAAATAAAAAATCACCATTAACATAGGCAAAATATTCGTAGGCATAAATTGTAACAATATTTTCTTAGATCAGTCTCCCAAGGCAAAAGAAATAAAAGGAAAAATAAACAAATGGGACCTAATCAAACTTAAAACCTTTGGCACAGCAAAGGAAACCATCAACAAAATGAAAAGACAACCTACAGAATGGGAGAAAATATTTGCAAACGATGTGACTGACAAGGGGTTAATATCCAAAATATACAAACAGCTCATGGAACTAAATAAAAAAAAATCTAACAAACAACCTAATCAAAAAATAGGCAGAAGACCTAAATAGACATTTCTCCAAAGAAGACATACAGATGGCCAACAGGCACATGAAAAAATGCTCAACATCACTAATTATTAGAGAAATGCAAATCAACACCCCCAATGAGGTATCACCTCACAGCAATCAGAATGGCCATCATCAAAAAGTCTACAATAGGGCTTCCCTGGTGGCGCAGTGGTTGAAAGTCCGCCTGCCGATGCAGGGGACACGGGTTCGTGCCCCGGTCCGGGAAGATCCCACATGCCGCAGAGCGGCTGGGCCCGTGGAGCCATGGCCGCTGAGCCTGCGCGTCCGGAGCCTGTGCTCCGCAACGGGAGAGGCCACAGCAGTGAGAGGCCCACGTACCGCAAAAAAAAATTTTTTTAAATGTCTACAATAATAAATGCTGGAGAGAGTGTGGAGAAAAGGGAACCCTCCTACACTGTTAGTGGGAATGTAAATTGGTTCAGCCACTGTGGAAAATAGTATGGAGGTTCCTTAAAAATCTAAAAATAGAGCTACCATATGATCCTGCAATCCCACTCCTGGGCACATATCCAGAGAAAACTCTAATTCGAAAAGATACATGCACCCCAATGTTCACTGCAGCACTATTTACAATAGTTAAGACATGGAAGCAACCCAAGAGTGCATCAACAGATGAATGGCTTAAGAAGATGTGGTGTATGGGCTTCCCTGGTGGCGCAGTGGTTGAGAGTCTGCCTGCCAATGCAGACGACACGGGTTCGAGCCCTGGTCTGGGAAGATCCCGCGTGCCATGGAGCGGCTGGGCCCGTGAGCCACAATTACTGAGCCTGCGCGTCTGGAGCCTGTGCACCGCAACAACAGAGGCCGCGATAGTGAGAGGCCTGCGCACCGCGATGAAGAGTGACCCCCACTTGCCACAACTAGAGAAAGCCCATGCACAGAAATGAAGACCCAACACAGCCATAAATAAATAAATAAATACATACATACATTGTGTATAAAAAAAAAAAAAGTGGTGTATACACACACACACACACACACACACACATACACACTCCTATACGTAAAATAGATAAGCGACAGAGACCTACTGTATAGCACAGGGAACTATATTCAATAGCTTGTAATAACCTATAATGAAAAATAATCTGAAATATATATAATATATATATAACTTAATCACTTTGCTGTATACCTGAAACTAACACAATATTGTAAATCAACTATACTCCAGTAAAATAATGTTTTTTAAAAAAAATGTGCTTTCCCTTTGGTTCAGACAGCACAGTTGTTCCCTGTACTACCCCCTAGGAATAGAAAGGTCCCCTGTGATTCATGAAAGGGGTAGTTTTGTGGCTTAGACCAGAGAAAGAAAGAAAATTAATTTAAACTTGCTCCCCCAGGGCAAGGGGCTCTCACTACCACTTGCTGTCAACTCATGCTATTCCTTCTAAATTGGCATCTCATGCACTATTTACAGTCATCCGAAAGATGGTATAAAATGCAGTGCAAGGACTGTCTCCTCATGGCTGGTAGCACACCTCACTAGGCTTGAGTTTTTCAGCCTGTAAATCTCATCTTTGGTGCTTCCTTCTACCTCTTCCATGCTGAAGAGTCGTGATCATCTCATAGCAAATACAACAGTCTTATATCTGTGGGATAACCACTCAACATATATGTGCTGATTATCTATTGCTGCATAACAAACTATCCCAAACTTCGACTTAAAGCAGTGAACCCTTATCTCACAGTCTAGCAGGGGTTTGTGGCACAAGGGCCATCATGAGGTTGCTGCCAGATGTCAGCCAGGGCTGCATCATCTGAAGGCTGGACTGAGGCTGGAAGATGCTCTTCCCGGGGAGCCCACCTACATCCCTGGCAAGATGGCGCTGGCTGTGGGGGGGAGGCCCCCTTTCCTCACCGCGTGGACCTCTCCACGGGACTTCTTAAGTGCCCCCACCCTGTATTGTGGCTGGTTTTCCCAGAGCAATGCTCCATGAGAGAGCAAAGAAAAAGCCACAGTGCCTTTTATGATCCAAGCTTAGAAATCACATCCTATCCTTTCCACCATACCCTGCAGGTTACACAGGTTGTCTCTATTCAACACGGGAGAGGGAATAGGTCCTAGGAGATTATAATCATTGGGATCATTTTGGAAGCTACCTGCCCCAATTTTTCAGAAAAGGAAGTAACGATAAAGCTAGAATTCAGTGGTTTATAAGATGCCCACACTCTCTATCCTCATGTTAACTTGTCCTAAAAACTTCACGATCAAAGCACAGTAAGGCAGTCACACGAGGACACTTTGTTCTCTCACCTACAGTGCCATGATAATTTTCCCCCCATCCCAATCCTTCTCTTTTGCCTATTCAGAGATTATAATCATTTGATTGAGAGCGGATCTTAATTGACAAGTGGGGAGACTCGATAGATGGCAGTGTGCATAAAGAATTTGAATCGTTGATAAGTAGATTTCTCTAACCTCCAAAGTTCTTCTAATACTCAGGGTGATAGGATCACCCCATTAGACTTTCTGAGAGACAAAACATTTGTATGTGACTCACACCAAGCAGACTTGAGCTTTGCAGACAAGTTGAAAGCCTCCCATAAATCTGATTTGGTGACGCGGGTTCGTGCCCCTGTCCGGGAGGATCCCACATGCCGCGGAGCGGCCGGGCCCGTGAGCCGTGGCCGCTGAGCCTGCGCGTCCGGAGCCTGTGCTCCGCGACGCTCAAGTCTGTCTCTCGGTAATTGCACCTGATTTTAGGATCCAAAAAAATTTTTTTTTGTTTTGCCAAGTTGTGCCTTTCCTTCTGGAATTGTAAGTGAACACAGTAATAGGACCTGTTTACACTGTGAAGTGGCTATTGTTACAGACAATACACCAGAGGCTTTCTCACTTGTTAAGCTAATAATGCCTTGTGAATGTATTATCTACAGAGAAACCTCTGTAGTTTTTACCTGCTGATGCTGTCTGTTGGAGAATAAATTTTGGATGTTTCTTTGTTTCACCAAAAAAAAAAAAAAAAAAAAAAAAGAATCACCCAGCCTGGATTCATCCTCTTAAACCAGGCTTTCCAAATTTTCCTTGATGATAACAACCACTTGGTGGTGTTTCTTAAATGCAGTACATAAGAGTTAGATCTCTTCCCTGATTCTACTTTGGAATATCTAGGCCATTTTGTAAACAAGTGTTTCAGGCAAGTTTGGGAGAGTCTGTTCCGAGGACCTGTAGGTGGAGAAATCTAGAGATAAAATATCCCCATCTTGTCCTTGTGCACTTAAGGTGACAGAGGCCACCCCCTGGCTAAGGTTACACAGCTGTGGCTAAACTCCACTTGAATTGCATCTTGTCTTAAAAGTTTTTTGAATACTGGGTCTCTAGAGCAGTATGGGCTTAACCACTTTTGTTGGTCTCACTGGAGACAGATTGAAACAATAAGATAATGCAAGCGAGGAAGAGAAAACTAACTAGCAAATTCATTTTATGCCGTGTCAAAATTTTTTAAAAAAGAAGGAAAAATGAAAGCCAACAAAAGGTCTAAAAAAAAATTATTTAACCCTATGATCCAGATAGCTCCTGGAGTCCAAGAACTGACAGTTCTAGTGGTAATTAAGGAAGACAAATAAGCTATTCAAATTATAAATAGGAAACATGCTTTCTAACCACTGGCTACTTTCTCCATATTATTTCAAGGGTGATCAATTCCAGCAATCATCACCGGAATACCTAATTAGGGGGAGAGCCCAAATGAATTGTATGCTATTGTTTCTTATGACGATAGAAGCAGGCACTTGCTAGATGGCTCCATGGAGACCATAACTACAGAACAAGAGGATATTGAGAAGTGTTCTAATGACCCATCAGAAAATTAGCCTCCTTGATTCTGGACCACGTTAGGGGCTTCATGTGGAGAGGATGCTAAAACTGGAGCCACTGCCCGACCCTGGGTGGGTACCAGTCTCCTGGGCTCTGCATTGGTACTGATATCCAACAGCCTGATGTAAGGATTCCTGATGGATATTCTAATACTGAGGCTTCCTCCGCAGACCAAAGAGGACCCCATAAGCCTAGAAAACAGTCCAGGCTGGGTGGGAGAGAGCAGACCAGCAGACCGCCTCATCGTCTCATCCTTGGTTTCTGCTGGAGGCCCCAAGGAGCTCAGGTCTGCTGCACTTCCCATACTCACTCAGCAGCAGCTGCCTCTTCGAAGGGAAGACCCACTCCCCTTCCCACTTTTCTGCCTCCGCTCCATCCCTGACTTATGCATCCCCAGGGAGGAAAGAGTTGCTAATGTGATTGGCAGGCACTTGACATTATTGGACTTTACTTTCAAAATAGGTGATGTCGTTGTGTTATAAGTTGTGCTTCTGCACAGAACATTTCCGTACGTGTTTACCTCTTCTGTTGCATTGTCTCAGGCAAGCAGGTCCCCTCCACTGGCTCTCTCCACAGGGTAAGGAAGGAGGAATGCCCTGCTTTGACTACCCCCTACCCTATTTTCTCTCTTTTCTGGCTGTCTTCAAAAGAGATAGAGAGTTCCAATTTCTTGCCCACGTAACAGATTGAGGAAATGGACTTGGAATCCACTATGGTTCTCTATTACTAATTCTTGCAAGCCTACCTTTGGGTAATTACAGGATTCTTGCTCAGTAATATTATACTCACACGATTATGAAATTTAGGTATATCCTCCACTGCTCCAAGCCCTGAAGGGCACAAAGAGAAAGGCATAACTTGAGTTCTTAAAAAATAGCGTCTGAGGGTGTGGACTCTGTAGACAGCCCCCCTCGGTGTGAATCTTGACTTTGCTTCTTAGTGGTTGTGTGACCTTGAACACATTTCCCTTCCCTGGCCTCGGTTTCCTCATCTGCATATTAGGAGAAATAATGGTCACTAACCCAAAAGATTCGTGTGAAGATTAAATGAGTTAAAACCTATAAGTGAAGCTGATGTTCAAAGTGCCTGGAACATAGGAAAGAATAGTTAGATTTTTAGTACTTTATTATTAATTATTAACATCACGATAAGAAATTATCACTTTAAGAATCAATGTTGATGTTGATGGTGCATCGCTAAGATTTTAAAGGAATAAAGTAGACGCATGGGATTTGGCTGACGTTAAACTCTGTGTTAGTCAACAACCACAAAAGCTAATCTGACCTTAGATGGTCTCAGTAGAAGTGTCTCCTTCAGATTGAAGAGAAATCATCCTCTCTTCCTCTCATAAGATAGCAGTGCACCTGAGGGAGTACCTCTGTGATGCCACAAAATTAAGGAGCATTAGCAAATGGGAGCATGATCCCATGAAAAGGACAATAATCCGGGTCCTAAACACTGGAAAACAAGACAAATAAAGGGTTGGAAAATCTGGAAATTTTCTTTTTCACCTCGAGAAAAGAGCAGATCAATAGCATATGGCTCAGAGTCACAGGCAGCGTGAGTGAGAGAAAAGACCATTAAACTGCCCCATCCTGAGTCCTACTTGTGTCTCTTGCACTGACATGCTGTGTGACCTTGGGTAATTTACTTTACCCAGCTGAACTTCATTTTTCTCATCAATATAATGAGTCTCAATTCCTTCCAGCTTTAATATTCCAGGATGCTGAAGGGTAACATTGGCTTTGTATCCCAAATCCTCCCATTTACTGGCCCCCTCTGTTTTTCCTGCTCCAGAGCTCTGGCTGCTAAAATATAAATACAAACAACTGAACCAAATGGGAAATATGATAGCAGCTATACTGATGGCAAAGTAGTTTGGAGAAAAAAACTTGTCACTGGTATTGAAGCAAGGGTTATAACAACTCCTTTGCCCCCTGAACTGAAGCCAAGGGCACAGACCAGAGCTGATCTTTCTACTGACCTATCCACAGGCTGAGAAGCCTGAAAACTGGGAGAGTCCAAGGGCCCAACAAGAAAAAGCAGGGACATTTATAACCTCCCTCTCGTAACAGACTGTGTGCATTCTCACAAGAGGGAAGACAATCTCCTTCCGTTCCTCAGAACATTATGATGTCTTACTTTTCTGAGTCCTTTTGCTGGGAAAAGTGTGACGATGTAATGGTATTTTGACTTGTTTCTGAGATTCAGCACCACGCTTGCCGAAGACTCCATCATTGCTTTATTAACTTCTTGATGATTTCTAATACACAGTGGCATCACTGTGATCAGATCCAGTGCGTTAATTACGCAAACTTTATTCATGGGTGCGGTGTGACGTGAGGGCTAATTGGAAGAAATAACCTATTCTAGAGAATCTAGAGAAATTCTAGAGAAATAACCTATTCTAGAGAATCCCTCTAGGAAGAATGTAAAAACAACCTAGTAAGTTATTAAACCTTTAAATAGATGCTTTTCCCTTCTGTCTTCTTTACAGGAGTGCTTCCTGGCTATTTAAAATTCTTCAGCCCAGGTAAATTTATCACAATGCAGTGAAAGAAATGCAAAGCTTGGAATGAGAAATGAAGGCTTATTGTCTTCTCACACTAGGTATTTTAATACAAGTTCTCCATCAATCTTTCCAACGATCTCATGATGTAAATAGCATTTGCCACATTTACAAATGAGACAGCCGTAGCTCTCCCGTGGCCAGTAAATCAGAGAGCTACATTTGAATGTGGCTTTCCCTGATTCTAAAACCCATAGTCTATTTTACCAGCGTTTCCCTGATTGCATCAATACGTATTTCACTACTCACAGCATAGCCGTGAAAGAAAAGTTGCAACTCAGGATAAAAGTGTGTATGATGCACCAGAATACCTCACCGGTTGAGTCATCAGAGGCACCCGATCTGTGTTCCAATCTTACGTCTTTAGCACAGTGCCTAGCACCTTACAGGTCCTCCAGAAAGAGTTTGAAGGGTACAATTTTTAGACTACCTTGATCCTAACAAATGTCACTGTGAGCTTCTCATGCTGCCAGCGTTGTCTCCCATGACTAACCAAAATAAATCTACTTGCTAGAGGGAAAATGGACAAAGGGCTTCTGTTGAAATACAAATGAAGTTTCTGTAATATATTACATGGCAGCATTATCCCATTAATTCAGAAAACTTAGAGAGCTGTTAGAGTCCTAGAGATGTGAGGAGTCACAGGCCAGGCTGAACAGCCTTGGTTGCATCCAAGCACAGATGATGAGCTCTTCCTATGAAGCCCTACATCTATCCGTGATCCAAGCAAGAATTTAAGCTGTCTTTATGAACCTCTCTGTTTCAGTTCTGTGCATAGGCCCCTGATTTGCTGCATAATAAGTGGTAAGACATTCTGGGCTGGAGGGAGAATTGAGAGGAAGTGACAGTGACTTCCTTTCAAATTCTTAGACTTAGAGCCTCCACTGCCATCCCCACTGCTGATCAGGATTTAGTGTCATTTCCCAAAAGAGTGAGTTTCACCCCTACCCTTCCCTGCCCCCAGTACTTAGTGGCACCCCTTTCCCTTCATAATCAGAATCAAATCACCCAACCACAACTCACCCTTGAACTCCCTTTTGTTTCATTTGCCCAACGACACGAAGATTCCAAAATTGCCAGGTATTAGTCTCAGCCTCCAAAGGAAAAGAACCATTACTTTGTCTTTTGTTGAAACGTTTCTTACTTTCTAAAACCTCTAATTCAGCCAAGTTCGTAGTAGTGGAGCAAGAAATAAAAAATAGCTGCAAATGGGTCTTCAGATATAAGTGTGTGAGGACCCACCTTAATGTTCATCATCTGATTCCTAGACCAACATATTGTGGCTATGATGGAAAGATCGCTACCTATTCGTCCCTGTTTCACTGTATCAGAGTTTGTGTGTCATTCTGAAGGACAGTACCTCAGACTTATATGGTAAAATCTCCTTGGCATCGTGCCTAGGTCTTTTTTTAATTTAATTTTTATTTTACATTGGAGTATAGTTGATTTACAATGTTGTGTTAGTTTTAGGTGTACAGCAAAGTGATTCAGTTATACATATACCTGTATCCATTCTTTTTCAGATTCTTTTCTCATACAGGTTATTACAGAATACTGAGTAGAGTTCCCTGTGCTATACAGTAGGTCCTTGTTGATTACCTATTTTATATATAGTATATGTTAATCCCAAACTCCTAATTTATCCCTCCCCTAGGTCTCTAATAGTCATTCTATTCCTGTAAGGTCAACAACTTCTGGATGGTGAGCTGTTTGATGAGCTCAGAAATCCCATAAGCATCTGCTCATTGCCTTCCTTCTTTTGCTGTAAAGAAAACACCTTGATCAAGACCAGTTTGGGATTTGATGATGAGTATAAGATATCAGGCCCGCGAATGATGGAAGAGGCCAAGTTTCCCTTCTCCATCATCTTTCCAAGCGTCACGGAGCTGAAGCAGCCTACGTCCAACTTATGTCAGCGTGTTATACAGAACTGGGCTTTTGTATTTTCCAATCAACGTTCATGAGTAACTTCTCACAGGCACGGACCAGGCACTCTGTTTGTGAGAGAGGCTTGCTTGCGAATTGCTTACACCCCCAGGTCCTGCTACTGCAGGTGCCACAAATGCCATCGTCATCTGATGATAGACAGCTGCCGGGCAAGTCCAGTCTATGTCTGGACAGCTCAGATGTTCCTGGGTTCTTGAAGGGCACATCAGATCACCTATGTCCATGGTCAGCCTAGCCGCACACTAGAGGCCATTTCTCCAAAAGAGAATGTCATTTGCCGAAGAAAGCATAGATTTGCTCCCTATGCCCAGGGGTTTGCTACAGGCTCCAGGCATCAACCCAAATGTCTCAGCCTCTGGTAGGTACCATGAGCTCTGCTGCCATAAGGGCTGAAAGCGGACCTTCTTGCCCTGCAGCCAGGACCAATTGGAGGACTGTCCCTCAATCTGGGATCTACTCAAAGCTAATAGCTTCTCCAGTTACCTGTCAAAGTAGTTATTCTATAATAACCTAAATGGGAAAAGAATTTGAGAAGGAATAGATACATGTATATGTATAACTGAATCACTTTGCTGTACACCTGATACTAACACAACATTGTAAATCAACTATACGCCACTATAAAATAACAATTTTAAAAAGTTAGTTGGACCAGAACATTTCAATTTAACTGAGTGCCTTTTTCCTAGTGATGAAAGGAGCAGGAGATAATTCCTCGTCCTTAACTTTTTGAGATGAGTCCCAACAAAGCTCAGATCAGCAGAACATCAGAAACTTTACTAAGGGGTCAGGCTCCTGTGTTTTCCTAGAAGAGATATTCAACCCTGGAAATGCATACATACATACATATGTGCATACATGCCCTCTATCAGAAAAATATCCATATTTCTAGAGCTACCCGGTTGATAACATATAAAGAATGTAATTTCCCATTACATATTCCTGAATTAACAAAATGTGTGGACAACATTTTAATGTATAACATATTAAACACTCACGAACTATTCACACAGCTGAAGAAATAAAACTCTTCTCAAGTTAGCTTTCCCTCCTCCACTTCACCCCAGCCTCACGCCAAAGGAAACCACCATCCTGACTTTGGTGTTCATTTTTTGAAAATTTTATTGAAATATAGTTGATTTACAATGTTGTGTTAGTTTTAGGTGTACAGCACAATGACTCACATATATACATATTCTTTTTCAGATTCTTTTCTCTTATAGGTTATTACAATATATTGAGTAAAGTTCCCTGTGCTGTACAGTGTGTCCTTGTTGGTTATCTGTTTTATATATAGTAGTGTGTATGTGTTAATCCCAACCTCCTAATTTACCCCGGCCCTTCTCCTGTCCCCTTTGGTGACCATAAATTTGTTTTGTATGTCTGTGGGTCTATTTCTGTTTTGTAAATAAGTTCATTTGTATATTTTTTAAGATTCCATATATAAGTGATATCCTATGATATTTGTCTTTCTCTGTTTGGCTTACTTCACTGAGTATGAGAATCTCTAGGTTCATCCATGTTGCTGCAAATGGCATTATTTCATTCTTTTTTATGGCTGAGTAATATTCCATGGTATATATACACCACATCTTCTTTATCCATTTATCTGTCGATGGACATTCAGGTTGCTTCCATGTCTTGGCTACTGTAAATAGTGCTGCTATGAACATAGGGGTGCATGTATTTTTTTAAATTATAGTTTTCTCCAGATATACGCCCGGGAGTGGGATTGCTAGATGATATGGAAACTCTATTTTTAGTTTTATAAGGAACCTCCATGCTGTTCTCCATAGTGTCTGCACCAATTTACATTCCCACCAACAGTGTAGGAGGGTTCCCTTTTCTCCACACCCTCTCCGGCATTTATTATTTGTAGGGTTTTTGATGATGGCCATTCTGACTGGACTGAGGTGTTCATTTATTCCATATATTTCTTCAGGCAGACCCACACTGGGTTTGTCACTCCATCCCCAGATGGTGCTTAGTAACACGCTTATTGAATGGCTCAACTCCCTGTATTTTTTAGAAAATACATGGTCCATTGTAACCAGTATTTCTGGGTGGTGAATGTTTTCCATGTAAGTTACTCCACTGTGTTCCCAGACACAGATGAACACTCACTTTGCACACCCAAACCTTGAACTCCCTTTTGTGATTCCACTGGTGAGTCAATGCCTGCATCACTAAGAACAGACTTCTCAAATGGCTCTCATTAATACATAGGTGACAGATAATGAATCATCAACTCCATTATTTCATTTATCCCTGAAGAACAAAACCCACTTCCATCCCCTTCCACAGTGTTTCTGTGAAGGTATTTTGTAGATGTGATTAATAATTAATCACTGAGTGTCCAGTCTGCCAGCACAGAGACCAACGCTGAGCCATTAATATGGCACCATTTCCTGGGGTGTTCAGTCAGCAGGTTGACTGCACTGGACCACTTCCATCCTGGAAGAGGAAGTGCTTTGTCCTTACTGGAATAGGCCTTTAATCTGGATACAGATGTACCTTCTCCATGCAGTGCTTCTGACAAAACTACCACCCAGAATGCCTTATCCACTGTCATGGTACACCACACAGCACTGCTTCTGTGAAGGAACTCACTTCGCAGAAGACAAAGCATGGCAACGGGCCCACGCCCGTGGAATTCACTGGTCTTACTATGTTCCCCAGCATCCTGAAGCAGCTGTCTTGACAGAAAGATGGAATGGCATTTTGAAGACTCAATTACAGCACGAGCCAGATGGCTAATATCTTGCAGGGTGGGGCAAAGTTCTCCAGAAGACTGACTATTCTGAATCACCGTCCAATATATGAGGCTGTTTCCCCCAGAGCCAGGATTCACATGTCCTGTAATCAAGACACAGAAATAGGAGTGGCTCTAGTCATTATTAACAACGGTGATCCACTAGCAAAATTGTTGTTTCCCATCCTTGTGACCTTAGGCTCTACTCATCTAGAGGTCTTAGTTCTAAATAAAAGACTGCTTCCATCAGGGGGAAGAAAACAATGATTCCACTGAAATAAAAGTTAAGATTGCATCCAGCCACTTTGATCTCCTCATCCCTCTGAATCAACAGGCAAAGAAAGGGTTTGCTATACTGATGGGGTGAATGACTTTGACTCCCAAAGGGAAATTTGGTCGCTCCTACACAACGGAGGTAAAGAAGAGCACATCTGGAATACAGAGTATCCCTTTGTGCCTCTTAGTACCATCATGTCCTTAAAGTCAACGGAAAACTACCACCATCCAATTCTGTGGAGAGTGCTAATAGCCCAGATGCTTCTGGAATGCAGGTCTGGAGCACTTCACCAGGCAAAGGCAAAGAACCACAACCAGCTGACGTGCTCACTGAAGGCAAAGGGAATGTGGAACAGGGAGTAGAAGAAATAGTTATAAATAGCTACAACCATGGAAACTGTTGCAGATATGAGGCCTGTAATAGTTGTAAGAACTTCATTATTTTGTTCTGTTTGCATATACATTACCCAAATATTTTCTTTGCTTTCTTCTATTGTCCCCTTATCATCTCACACAAAATGTATTAATAGTAGTGCACGTTACAGCATAGCGTTTATGCTACAGGATATCGAGGAATAAGAGTGGGCTTCACTCAAGGACTGACTCTGCATCCCCTTCTGAGGGAAGGGTTGGCCTGATTTTGTTGTGCATAGAATAGTTGTATCATGTAGCGTTGAAGTATGACTTTGTTATTGTCTTTAGTTAGAAATTAAGTATGATTTAAGGAATTTTGTACGGTACCAAGTTCACAAAGGGGTGCACTGGACAGTGACGGTCTATTGGTGTCGGCTTAGCTGCAGTCCCGTCACTCAAAGAGACACCAGTCTAGGTGCTCCTGGGAAGGTATTTTGGTCACACGGTTTTAGCTGGTATTTATAACTACCTTCTTTTACCGTAAGAACTTTTTATTCCAACATGCTTTTCAAATGACTTTGATATTCACTCTGGCAGTGTATCCTGGATATGTCCTGAGTTATCGTCCTCACATGATGGGTAGGTAGACAGGAAGGAAAAATGAGTTTCTCAAAACTGCAGAGACTGAGACCCAAAAACAATAAATATATCTCTATAATTTTGTTCATTCTGTTCATTGGCAACTTTAGCTAAACATGAGGGAAGCGTGATGTCTCCTCTTCCCTCTCTGACCCTCCCTCGAGCCTGACAATCTCACCACAGAGGGTAGTTTGCCTTGACACTAACTATCCTTCAGGAAACATTTGTGTGTAATTAATAACCTTTAATGCTTACTTTGTTAGCTACAAAACCAAATGACCGTCATTCGTAACACTTAACCTCATCAATTCTGACATTCTCTAAGGCTTTGATTTCTGTAAATGCCTGGTGACACAACGGTATTCGATAGAAAAAGTTGACATAACAAAGTTGCCGAGTCTGGGATTGTGTTAAAACTGACAGTTCTGAATGTAAGAGTTTGATCCAAAAGTGGAATTAACAGAGAGCCAGCAGAAAGCAAGGGAAGTTGAACAAAAAATGGGGGATGACTGGTGAAGGATAATCAGTTGATTCTAATTTGAGGAAAAACTGACACAGAAAATCAGGTGACCACAGCAAGCCTTTGAAGATGGTAAATATCACATAAACATGGGCTCCTGGGAAGAAGAGGAAATTCAAGGTTCAAGCTGGGGCTCTTCCCACTCAAGAGACGGCTCGTCACCAATGTCACCAATGTGACGACTTGTCAACTCCACTACTTTTGCCTGAGAAAGTGAAATGAGCAATTAAAATTTCCCAGCATGTATACTCACACTTCCATCCATGTGCATAAATGGTACCTAATTTATCTCCCCACTAAAATTAACTAGAAAACTGGGCAAACATATATGAAATAGTAATTTTCAGCCATAGGACACTGACAGCACAGGAGTATGATTCCTGAAAGAAGGAAAAAAATAAGATGAGCCTGACAATTACCCTGGATTACAACCTGGAGCAGTTTCCAGTTCACAGCACAAGAAGGGAAACTAAAGAGACCCCTGAATGAGGTCATGGAGACCCTAGGGCCACAAATGTGATAAAATTTCGTAGAATCGTGTGCCCCCCAAAATGAGTGTGTGTAAAAACCAGTTGAGTTAATGGTATTTTTGTAATGTCAGTTTTCTGGCTTTGCTAAACCTGTTAGATAATATAATGTAAGATGTTGTCATCGGGGAAAGCTGGGTAGAGGGTATATGGAACTCTCTGTATTAAATTTACAACTTCTGTGTGAGTTTAAAATTATATCCAAATAAAAATGATTTTTTAAATAGAAGCTAAAGGTGTTTTAGAGGAAGAAACATTAAGTGAATTCTCATTGCTACCAGATTTTTGTTTGTTTGTTTTATTGAAGTATAATTGCTTTACAATGTTGTGTTAGTTTCTGCTGTACAATGAAGTGAATCAGCTCTATGTATACATATATATCCTCCCTCTTGGACCTCCCTCCCACCCCACCCCCCATGCCACAGATCCAGGTCATTACAGAGCACTGAGCTGAGCTCCCTGTGCTACACAGCAGGTTCCCACTAACTATCTATTTTACACAACATAGTGTGTATATGTCAATCCTAACCTCCCAGTTCACCCCACCCTCCCCTTCCCCCACTGTGTCCACATGTCCATTCTCTACGTCTGCATCTCTATTCTTGCCCTGCAATTAGGTTCATCTGTACTATTTTTCTAGATTCCACATATATGCGTTAATATACGATATTTGTTTTTCTCTTTCTGACTTACTTCACTCTGTGTGACACTCTCTAGGTCCATCCACATCTCTACAAATGACCCAATTTTGTTCCTTTTTATGGACGAGTAATATTCCATTGCATATATGTACCACATCTTCTTTATCCATTCATCTGTCAGTGGACATTTAGGTTGCTTCCATGACCTGGCTATTGTAAATAGTGCTCCAATGAACATTGGGGTGCATGTGACCTTTTGAATTATGGTTTTCTCTGGGTAAATGCCCAGTAGTGTGATTGCTGGGTCATATGGTAATTCTATTTTTAGTGTTTTAAGGAACCTCCATACTGTTCTCCATAGTGGCTGTATCAATTTACATTCCCACCAGCAGTGCAAGAGGGTTCCCTTTTCTCCACACCCTCTCCAGCATTTGTTGTTTGTAGATTTTCTGATGATGCCCATCCTAACTGGTGTGAGGTGATACCTCATTGTAGTTTTGATTTGCATTTCTCTAATAATCAGTGATGTTGAGCAGCTTTTCATGTGCCTCTTGGCCATCTGTATGTCCTCTTTGGAGAAATGTCTATTTGGTCTTCTGCCCATTTTTTAAGTGGATTGTTTGTTTTTTTGATACTGAGCTCCATGAGCTGTTTGCATATTGTGGAGTTTAATCCTTTGTCTGTTGTTTCATTTGCAAATATTTTCTCCCAGTCTGAGGGTTGCCTTTTTGTCTTGTTTATAGTTTCCTTTGCTGTGTGAAAGCTTTTAGGTTTAATTAAGTCCCATTTCTTTATTTTTGTTTTTATTTCTGTTACTCTAGCAGGCGGGTCATAAAAGATCTTGCTGTGGTTTTTCAAAGAGTATTTTTCCTACATTTTCCTCTAAGAGTTTTATAGTGTCTGGTCTTACATTTAAGTCTTTAATCGATTTGAAGTTTATTTTTGTGTATGATGTTAGGGAGTGTTCTAATTTCATTCTTTTACATGTAGCTGTCCAGTTTTCCCAGCACCACTTACTGAAGAGACTGTCTTTTCTCCATTGTATGTTCTTGCCTCCTTTGTCATAAATTAGGTGCCCACATGTGTGTGGATTTATCTCTGGGCATTCTATCCTGTACCATTGAGCTATATTTCTGTTTTTGTACCAGTACCATACTGTCTTGATTACTGTGGCTTTGTGGTATAGTTTGAAGTCAGGGAGCCTGATTCCTCCAACTCTGTTTTTCTTTCTCAAGATCGCTTTAGCTATTCAGCGTCTTTTGTGTTTCCATACGAACTGTAAAATTTTTTGCTCTAATTCTGGGAAGAATGATGTTGATAGTTTGATAGGGATTGCATTGAATCTGTAGATTGCTTGGGGTAGTATAGTCATTTTCACAATATTGATTCTTCCAATCCAAGAGCATGGTATATTTCTCCATCTGTTTATGTCGTCTTTGATTTCTTTCATTAGTGTTTTATAGTTTTCTGAGTACAAGTCTTTCACCTCCTTAGGCAGGTTTATTCCTAGGTATTTTATTCTTTTTGTTGCAGTGGTAAATGGGAGTGTTTCCTTAATTTCTGTTTCTGATTTTTCACTGTTGGTGTACAGGAATTCAGCAGATGTGCATTAACTTTGTATCCTACAACCTTACCAGATTCATTGATTAGTTCTAGTAGTTTTCTGGTGGCATCTTTAGGATTTTCTATGTATAGTATCATGTTGTCTGCAAACTTTTTCTTTTCCAATTTTTATTCCTTTTATTTCTGTTTTCTTCTCTGATTGCTGTGGTTATCAGGACTTCCAAAACTATGTTGAATAAGAGTGGTGAGAGTGGACTTCCTTGTCTTGTTCCTGATCTTAGCGGAAATGCTTTCAGTTTTTCAACATTGACTATGATTCTTGCTGTTTGTTTGTCATATATGGTCTTTATTATGTTGCGGTAGTTTCCCTGTATGCCCATTTTCTGGAGAGTTTTTATCATAAATGGTGTTGAATTTTTTCAAAAGCTTTTTCTGCATCTATTGAGATAATCATATGGTTTTTATTCCTTAAATTTTTTAATGTGGTGTATCACATTGATTGATTTGCATATATTGAAGAATACTTGCATCCCTGGGATAAGTCCCACTTGATACTTTTAAAAGTATGATACTTTTAATGTGTTGTTGGATTCTATTTGCTAGTATTTTGTTCAGTATTTTTGCATCTATGTTCATCAGTGATGTTGGTCTATAATTTCCTTTTTTTGTGATATCTTTTTCTGGTTTTTGTATCAGGGTGATGGTGGCTTCATAGAATGAATTTGGGAGTGTTTCTCCCTCTGCAATTTTTTGGAAGAGTTTGAGAAGGATAAGTGTTAGCTCTTCTCTAAATGTTTGATAGAATTTACATGTGAAACCATCTGGTCCTGGACTTTTGTTTGTTGGAAGATTTTTAATTATGGTTTTAATTTCGTTACTTGTGATAGGTCTGTTTATACTTTCTAATTCTTCCTGGTTCAGTCTTGGAAAATTGTACCCCTCCAAGAATTTGTCCGTTTCTTCGTGGTTTTCCATTTTATTGGCATAGAGTTGTTTGTAGTAATCTCTTATAATCCTTTGTATTTTTGCGGTGTCAGTTTTGATTTCTCCTTTTCCATTTCTAATTTTATTGATTTGCATCCTCTCCCTTTTTTTCTTGATGAGTCTGGCTACGGGTTTATCAATTTTGTTTATCTTCTCAAAGAACCAGCTTTTAGTTTTATTGATCTTTGCTATTGTGTTTTTCATTTCCATATCATTTATTCTGCTCTGATCTTTACGAGTTCTTTCCTTCTACTGACTTTGGGTTTTCTTTGTTCTTCTTTCTCTAGTTGTTTTAAGTGTGGGGTTAGATTGTTTATTTGAGATTTTTCTTGTTTCTTGAGGTAGGATTGAATTGCTACAAACTTCCCTCTTAGAACTGCTTTTGCTGCATCCCATAAGTTTGGGTCATAGTGTTTTCATTGTTATTTGTTTCTATGTATTTTTTTATTTCTTCTTTGATTTCTTCAGTGATATTTTTGTCTATCTTTCTGTGAATGTGGTTTTCGTTCCACAAGCTCCAGGACTGTAGTTTCTCTTGCTTCTGCTGAAATGTAAAATAATTTTTTAACCTCTTTAAAAGTTGATTGACTGCTGAAAACAAAAATAATAATCAAAGTGAGTTTGTATTAGTTATTAATCGATACGTAAATGATTATCATAAACACTTGTCTTAGAATAACAAACATTTGTTTTCTCACAGTTATGGAGGGTCAGAAATTTGGGAGTGGCTTAGTTGAGTGATTCTGGCTCAGAGTCTCTCAAGAGGTTGTGGTCAAGGTGTCAGTGGAGGGTTTTGTCATCTGAAGCCTTGACCTGGGCTGGAGAATCTGCTTCCAAGATGGCTCCCTCACATGGCTGTCGGCAGTGGACCTCAGTGACTCACTGGTTGCTGGCAGGAGGCCTCTCCACATAGGCAACTTGAGTGTCTTTTTGATGTGGCAGCTGGCCTGCCCCAGAGTGAGTAATCCAAGAGAGAAAGCAAGGTGGAGGCCGCGATGCTTTTTATGATCTCAGAAGTCACCCACTGTCATTTCCACCATATTCTAGTCTCCAGAAGGAAGTCAGTACGTCCAGACCATGCTCAAGGGAGGTGAATTACACCCCACCTTTTGAGGGGTGGATTTCAAGGGATCTGGGGACATGTTTAAGAACTATCACATATAAAAGTAAAATGTATAACAACAGTGGCACAAAGCACAGGAAGAGGCAAATGGAAGTATGCAATTATAAGTGTCTTACACTGCATGTGAAGTGGCATAATGTTATGTGAAAGTAGACTGTGATCAGTTAAAATCATGTTGTAAACCCAAAGAAAGCACTAAATTAAAACTATATTTCTAATAAATCAGTAGCAGGGATAAAGTGGACCCATAAAAAATTGTTCATGTAATCAAATACAAGGCAGGAAAAGAAGGAAAAGGAATAAAGAATAGATAGTACAAAAAGAAACAAAATAGTAAGATGGTACATTTAAAACCAATCATATCAATAATTACATTAAATGTACATGACTAAACCCCCAAAATAAAGTCAAGGGTCATTAGCTTGGACTTAAAAAGTAAAACTAACGATATGATGGATGCAAGAAACACACTTTAAATTGTAGCTGTATTAAAAGTAAAAGGATGGAAAAATAAATATCATAAAAAGACTAAACATAAGAAAGCTGGAATGGCCATAACAATATCAGACAAAACAGATTTCAGAAGAAGGAATATTACAGAGAAGAAAGAGGAAATTTTATAATACAGGGGTTAATTTATTTTAAAAAATCATAAATGTGTAAGCACGTCTAACATGTACCTAGTAACAGATTTAAAATATATTAAGCAAATATAAGAAACATAGAAACATAAAAAACAAAAAAAGACAGAACTAGATATACCCACAATTATAATTGGAGATTTTAGTGCTCCTCTCAGGAACTACTAGAACAAAGAGGGAAAAAATCAGTAAGGACAGAGAAGACAAAAAACATTATACCTGGGCTTCCCTGGTGGCACAGTGGTTAGGAGTTCGCCTGCCGATGCAGGGGACATGGGTTCGAGCCCTGGTTCGGGAAGATCCCATATGCTGCAGAGCAGCTGGGCCCATGCGCCACAACTACTGAGCCTGTGCTCTAGAGCCCGTGGACCTAGAGCCGGTGCTCCAAGACAAGAGAGGCCACCGCAGTGAGAGGCCCGAGCACGGCAATGAAGAGTAGCCCCCCCGCTCACCGCAACTAAAAAGAAAGCCCACGCACAGCAACGAAGACCCAACGCAGCCAAAACAAAAAACAAAAAAAAAACAAAAAAACATTATACCTAAGCTGACCTCATTGTCACTACAGAAACCTGTACCCAGTAACAGTAGAATAAACATTTTTCTTCAAGTGCAGTCAGAGCATGTATGAAGAAAAACCATATTCAGCTGCATATAACAACTACAAACACATTTAAGAGTAGGAGTCCACAAGCTCTAATCCTTTAGCCAAATCTAGCCTACTCCCTGTTTTTGTAGATAAAATTCTGTAGGTAAAGTTTTTCTGGAACACAGACATGTACATTGTTTATATCTATGGCTGCTTCTGCACTACAGTGGCAGAGCTGAGTAGTGGCTCCAGAGAGTATATACTAGCCCACAAAGACTGAGCTCTTTACCATCTGGACCTTTACAGAAAGAGTTTACTGACCCCTGTTTAAGAAGATTGAAATCATAAAGATCATGTTACCTGATAACAACAGCATTAAACTAGATATCAGTAACAGACTCCTAGAAAATCCCCAAATATTTGAAAGTTAAATAACACATTTCCATATAATGCATAGGTTGAAAACATTAAACTAGAAATTATTTTGCGCTGAATGAAAGTGAAAACACAATATATAAAAATTTGTAGAATGGAGATAAAGCAGTACTTTGAAGTAAATTTATAGCATTAAGTGTTTATGTTAGAAAAGAAGGAAACATCTCAAATCACCGATTCTACCTTAAGAAACTAGAAGAAGGCAAAAGAAATCCAAAATAAGCAGAAAGAAGGAAAGCATAACAATAAAAATCAAAATCAAAGAACGGGAAAAACAATAGAGTAAATCAATGAAACCAAAAGCTGGGGTTTTTTTGGAACAGAGAAATCAAACTGGTAAAACTCTGGTCAGACTGTTCAGGAAAAAGCAAGAAGAAACACATTTCCAAACTGGTCTGGAATGAAAGAGTTGTCCCTTTATATCCTACATTCTTTAAAAAGCTAATAAGCAATTTTAAACTCAAAAACTTTTATAAGATAAATTTCTTGCATGACCAACGTATCAAAGCTCAATCAAAAAGAAGCAGATGTGGAGCAACTGGAACATTCATGCATTGTTGGTGAGATCACAGTCATACAACTAGTTAGGAAAATGATTTGGCAATTTTGAGTAAAGTAAAACAAATACTCACTGCGCTGTCCAGGGTCACACTTCTACGTGCTTCCAGGGGACATGCTTCCAGACTTGTATGTGAATATCCACCTCAGCTTTACTCATTACGGCCAAATCCTGGGAAAATTCAAGGGTTCATGAACTGGTGAATGAACAAAATTGTTATATTCACACCATGGAACACTATCCAGCCATTAAATAGGACTGAACTACAGATAGGATTTCATTGTAACAAAATTTTACAAAAGGTTTCAACTGTAGTGGCAGAAAGCAAATCAGTGGCTGTCGGGACTGTGGTGGGGAGAGAATTAACTGCACGAGGAAGGAAGTTTGTGGAGTGAAGGCAATGTTCCCTGTGATGCTTGTGGCGGTAGTTACACCAGTCATGCACATTTGTCATCAAATTAGACACGAAAGTTGATGAACTTTATTGCATATCTATTACACCTTAATAAAACGGATTTTGAAAAAAATAAAAAGAAATTCCAGGTTATGGTAGGAGGGAAAGCCTGGGAGGGGGCACGGTGGCCGGGGACGTGTGGGTCAGTGTGTCAGGGAGAGGCCAGTCCTGAGGGCGGCCCTGACTGGGCCCTTCTGGCCACCGGAGGGGGTGCACAGGTCAAGCTAGGTGGCTCCCAGAGGGGCCACCTCCGTGTTTCAGATGAAAAGCCTGACCTCAGAGAGGCTGTGACTTAACCCAAGGACACAACCCAGTGACAGAGGGGCCAGGGTCTGAGTGCCAGGCTGCCAAGCAAGGAGGAGGCTGTGAAACAGCAGAGCTGGAGAGAGCAGGAGACACACACAGCACACTGCAAACATACACACACAACATACAGCAAACACACACACGCACAGAGCAAACACATAAACACACAGCAAACATATACACAACATACAGCAAACACACACACAACACACACAGCACACACACAACACACCGCAAGCATACACACACGACATACAGCAAACACACGCACACACACAAAACACACAGCAAACATACAGCACACACACAACACACCACAAATATACACACATGACATACAGCAGAGAGCATACACACAAAACATACAGCAAACATACACACAACATACAGCAAACACACACAACACATATAGAGCACACACAGCACACCCAGCAAACACACACACGAGGTCACACATCAAAGTTAGGTGTGCGATCCAGCAAACAACCACAGAGCAGCCGGTTCCACAGGAGTGAGGGGTCCCTGGTCTCCGAGGACAGATGTACCCAGGCGGTCCTCCGTCAAGATGAAATGAGCACCGGGAGAGGTGCAGGAATATACGCTCGACCATCAGCCACGCCCCACCCCCCGAGGTAGCTGGGTATCTCCCAGGCTCTGCTCTACACCCACCAGGGGAAGGACTCGGGCCGTCCCCCAGGACCGTCCGGCTGGGCAGCGTGCACTGTGGTAAGCCCCGTGACACACGTGGAGGAGGGAGCGAGCTAGGACAGAAGGGTGACAGGTGGACACAGTGGGACGGAAGGGAGGCGTCCAGGAGATGTCCTCCCAGTCGTCTCCGGCTGCTACAGCAAACAGCACGAACGGACGGGGCGGCTTAAAGAACAGACATTTATTCTCTCAGGATTCTGGATGCTGAAAGCAAATCACTGTCTTCCTGGCGTGTAAACAGCCTCCTGACCTGGCCTTTCCCGGTGCCACACACGGAGAAAGGGAGGTGAGGGGAGAGAGAGAGGGAGGGAGAGAGAGGGAGAGAGAGTCCTTTTTCTCTCTTCCTCTTCTTATGAGGGCACTAATCCCATCACAAGATTTCATAAAACCTAAAATCCTGCCTTTTGGGGTTTGATTTTTTCAGTGCTGGCATGAATGTGTTCTATAGTTTCTGGAACAAGAATTAAACCCCAGATGGAAAGTGCCTTCCAAGCCACCCTCATTTGAAGGAAAATGCTCAAAATATAATTTTCCAAATGAAGAAAATGTTCCCAGTCAACGATGTCTGATCGTTTGATTGGATGTTAATAACGCGGTCCAAGCTCCCGCTGCCCGTGGCACAGCTGGGGGCCGCTCCACTGTGCTGCAGGGAACAGCCAGGCAGAGAGCAGGGACCAGGGCCCCCGACAGCTAGCGCTCGCTGTGCTGTCCTCCCCACACGTTTCCAAGACATGAAAATCATACGGCTCTGCAGACAGAGGCATCAGGATTTGTCCCCAGGCTTCCATGGGGGAAGTCTCCAGGCTGAAGGACCTGGCCAGCGAGAGCCCCCGGACAGGTGTCTCCGTGTCCGTCACCTGCCCACTTCCTCCCTGCAAACCTAGACACCCTCCCTCTGTGTCACCTCTCTCACTGAGGTGCCACTGTCACCCACACGGACACACAGCTACCCTGGCGCAGAGTCCACCTTGCAAATTAGTCAGCAGCTCTCATATAAACTGGCACTTCTTTTGTAAATAAGTATCAAGAACTTTAAAAACATTTATATGTTTTCATTCAGTAATGGCATTTTCTGAGAATCTATCCTGAGATTCTAAGAATACCATCGGGGGCAGCACAAAGCTGTGTAATTACTAAATATAATTTTTTATAGTGGAAAACTTGGAGATAATTTAAATATACAACCGTAGGGTAGGTGCTTTATAAACTATGATTCATCAATTACATGGACAACTATGCAGGCAGAGAATGATGGGTACAATAATTTTTGCCAGGCTCTCATATTTTGATGTATTTCCTTCCCATTATTTCTTCAGGCTTCTTTTTTTGTAAGTAAATATAAAGTTAACTGTAATTAGCAGTGGTTGCTTTTTCTCCTTTTCTGTGTTTTCCTAATTTTTATGATCAACATATATTTCTCTAATGGAGCAATAAACAAATTCTTCTCAAGGAGTGAGGCCACACAAAGGTTGTCTTTGCAGCTCAAGGGAATATCCTGGCTCCCGACTGAAAAGAGTGAGCTTGGTCAGGGTTCAGCCCCAGATTTAGCCATTGCGGTTAATATCTGTGAGTTTTGTTTGGTTTTGTTCTCAAATACTCTATCCAAGGTCAATCTCACACACACACACACACACACAGGTTCACACACACACACACACACACACACACACACAGATGCTTATGACATGTCTGCTCCTGGGTCAAGAGCCTGCTGTGAACTCGGGAAGGGAAAGGAGGAAAGCCCACGGCGGAGGTATAGTGTGCTGTAAGGATCATTCCGAATGATGATAGCACAGAGCATCTTGCTTCATCCTCTCTCTAAAAAGAAAGCAGAACCCACTGCGGTTAGGAGCTAGGAGGTCAGAGCAGGTAGCAAGGAACAGTGCAGGAGGGCCCTGGAATCCTGTTAGTGGGACGCCTCCAGCTGTGCACCCCTGCCCTCTCCCTGCACCTGCACCCTGCTTTGTGCAGCCACATCTGTCTCCTAGGCTCCAGCCATAGCGGCCTTGTCCCTGTCCCTGGGCCCTGCCAGCCCATCTTCCCACCAGGCCTGGCACCTGCGCCCCCCTGAGGAACCCCTTCCCCCAGATCTATCCATCCTCGGGCCCCAAACATCACAGAGGTCTCAGTTCAAATGTCCCATCCTCAGAAGCCTTGCTGAACTATCCTGCGAAGCCAACCGCCCACCTCCAGAGTCCGTCACTGCAACCTATTTTCTCCAGGACATTTGCCAGTGCCTTAGATTTTCTGGTTTGTTTATTGTGTTAAATTAGAAACTTCCCCCTAACAGGTAAGTTCCCGGAGGGCAAGGGCTCCGCTGCTATGGCCGCGTCCCCAAGTGCAGCCGAGGTGGGTGCTCACCTGTCACCTCTGCTGGGGGAGTGAATTCCAGCAGCAGAATTTGCCAGCCCTGAGGCCACGTGTCTCCTCCTTTAGCCTTCCCCTCAGCTCCCCTGGGTGGCCCTTTCAGAGAGAGAGGAGGCCGTTTAGCAAGTACAGGGCGATACTCCTCCCCGGAGCCATTTCTCTTCTGCCTGTAGCTTCTGATACTACTCAGAGGCAGGCTAAGAACTCGGAGACCTGAGATCTGGTTTCAGTTTTACTATTTCTCATAAAAATCATGTAATAATTCTGCCTCTGTTTCCACATTTGTCCAGTGGGGGAAAAGATACCACTTACTTCCTAAAAGGTAAATAGGTGAGAAAAGCCTTTCCAAACCCAAAGCATGTGACATTTTCTGTGAAGCAGCTCGGGGCAGAGCCCCCACTGCAGCTGAAGCTCTTTGATCCCCACTTCCCGTCCAGCCACCAAGGGTGGCTCTAGTTTTCGTTGTTTCCTAAGGAATCAGGCGCCGTTATTTTTCCCCCATCCCCTGGCTGGAGCTTAGAGTCCCATGGACCACACCTGGATGGGCCCCCCCCTACCATGGGCAGCACTGAGGCCTTCACCTGGAGAGAACCAGAAAAAGGAAAGCATACATCCTTGATCCCCATCCCCGTGATGGCACTAAGAAAGGTGTCCCGTGGTGTCCTCATGGCTACCCCACCTTGTCCACAGGAGTCACCAGGCCATCACAAGTCACCCAGTAGGCAGTTCCAAATCCCGGGGTGGGGGGAAGAGGGGCAGGAGGCCTGATGTGACAAAGCCTCCCTCCCAGGGGTGTCCTACCTGCCAGGGTGTCCTGCCTGCCTGGGGCCCTCCCAGAGGTTCTGAAAGCAGCTGGAACTCGAGAATCAGCCAGATTTGCTAGCTCAGGATTTAAATTCTAGCTTGATACCTGCTAAGCCTTGTGACTTTGGGGAAGTTACTTAGGGCCCTTGGGTTCTTCTCTTCTGCAAAATGGGACTCACTCAGAATAAAATTCACTTAGTATTATCATAAGAGTGTAAGTGCACTTCAGTTTTCTAGGATAATTTCTGGGATAAAGTAGATGCTCAATAATTCCCTACAGTTCTCTGTCCCATGGGGATGGGAACTTTGAGGTCAGCCCCACCCCACCCCATCCGGCTCCCCTAGGATCCAGGGGTCAGCCCGGATCTTTCCTCTTCTCTTCAACCTCATTCCCACAGAGCCCTGCTGGATGCTAACATAAACATGACATATGCTATCATGCCATCCTCCATGAGCATATTTACTTTAACCCAAGATTCCTAGACATGTGGTGAAGATAGAATTTCAGGCCAACTGGAGTCTGGTGGGGAGATAGATCAGAGAAAGTCTATTTTACCTGGAATCCAGGGATTGGCTAAAGCTACTGTTTCTAAATTTGAAGTGATCATGTGGCCCCCAAACAACTGAAACCATATACAAGCCCTGGGGCCCCTATCCTTTGAAGTAAAAGGTTTTTCCTTTAGTCTCCCAGGCCTCCTCTGAGTCTCGAAAGTCTGGCTCAAGAGTTACTGATCAGGAATGTGAAGATGTAGAAACAAAGATTAGCTGTTGGGCCAGGAAACTTGTAACAATTTAGGCTATAAATCCGCCACATAGTAGAATCATCTGAACTCCCAGTTCCCTGAAAGATATAGATAAAGGCATGACACACATTCCTAAGTTGTTTCTGCAGGAAGCAGAACCAGATGAAAATTGTGACCACAAGAACATAGACCCTAGATTGGTGGAAACCAAAAAGTTGATGATGCTTGAACTTCACCTTGATGCCAACCAACCAAGGAACTGTGCATGAGCTGATAACGCACCCTGCAGACCCCTCCCTCCCACTGCCTTTAAAACCCCTTCTCTGAAAGCCGTCGGGTACTTCAGGTCTTTTGCACATGAGCTGCCCGTTCTTCTTTCTTGGCACTGGCAATAAACGCTGAACTTCCCTTCACCACAACCTGGTGACAGTAGACTAGCTTTACTGCACACAGGTGAGTGGACCCAAGTCTGGTTTGGTAACATGGCCCTCCTGCCCTCATCCTTCTTACCACCCTCCTTCTGACCCCCGCTTCCACCCTGAGGTTTAACAGCTTAAAGTCCACTTGGAATCTCTCTCAACCTTTCACTCAGTGCTCAACCGTGTCACCTGGTCTCTGCTCCTTCACGGCAAACTTTCCCATCTCCAGGGCCACTAGGAAGCCATGCAGACCCTTCTGGGGGGCTCACACAGGAGGGCTGAAATGATTTCCCTTCATGGGGCCAGTGGGGCCAGCGCCCCAGGTGGGGATGAGGCCTGAAGGAGAGTGAGGCTCTATGGGAAAGAAACGGAAGGGAAGGGAAGAAAGCAGGGGCAGGAAGGGGGAAACGAGGCCAACAGATGAGGCTGGAGGAGGGGAAGTCTGTGCCATGACCTCCAGTTCAAGCTTTTCACATATTCATAAATTGTCTCCTCACCCTCTAAAATCAAACAGGTGCACTGGAACTTAACTTTGGAATTCAAGTAGGAGCTCAGGCTGAAAGAGGCAACATGTCAGAGTTAGTGGGGTAATCGTTTAAATCGTAGGAGTAACCCAAACTCTACATTTTAAAGAGCAAAGAATTAAAACAAGAAAATGTCAAGGCTTCGCTTTCCTGAATTGTAGATTTAGAACAGTAGATACCTAAATTGTACCTTCATGCTTTTTTTAATCAGAGAAGTGAAAATAATCGCTCTTTCCTAATAACAGGCTTTCCACGCGAAGGTAGAGGACATTTTCTGCTCCATTCAGTAAGTGGAGGAGGGAGTAAAGGGCATTCTTGACGAGGGAAATAAAGCCTCTGGAAATTGTCTTAATAGCAGGCTGGGAGTTCAGGCAACGGCGGTGACCTCAGCTTTCCTGGGGCTGCCCTCCCCCCCTCCCACCCCTGCTCCGTTTCACCATGACTCAAGGCTCCCCAGATACTCCAGCTGCTGGTGCCCCTTCTCCAGATACAGAGGGTGAAGGTCATTACCAGCAGATGACACACTCATCCTGTAGGTCCCACCACAGTTGCCAGCTTCTCGCCAAGTTTCCCCAGGTGAAGGTCACACTTTCCACTCTCTACTACAGGTGTTTGCTTGCGTGTCTGTATCCTCAGTGGACTCCTTTCCGGCAGTTATGGGAAATAGAGAACTCAGTTTTAACTCTCAGCCAGAATGGAAAAGAATTTAAGATTTCAAATGTCTCTGAAGCTGAGATGCTCCAGAGTCAAATGTATCCCTTGGGGAGGGTTTCTGGTCTAAAATCAAAAATCGAGAGTGGGTGGGAGGGAGGGAGACGCAAGAGGGAAGAGATATGGGGAACATATGTATATGTATAACCGATTCACTTTGTTATAAAGCAGAAACTAACACAGCATTGTAAAGCAATTATACCCCAATAAAGATGTTTAAAAAAAAAGAAAAAATTGAGAGTGATTTTAAAGAAGTGATCCCTTGAAGCTGGAAGAAAAACAGGGTTAGTCTAGGCAATAATTTAAGGTGATTAAGGAAATACGGGATACCTAAATCACACCTTGGTGCTTTGTTTTCCCTTGAAATAATTATTTTTGTCTCAAAATAGTAATGTTTTATATTCAATGCTTAGTTACTTAAATAGATTACAATATCAGTCAGGGGCCCACCTGGAAAGAGAAGGCATGTTCCCATGGGATTCTGGAGAGAGCTGCCTATAGGGACTTATGAGGGGCTGCGGGGTTAAGCACATCATCTGAGAAGGTCGGCGCACCCAGAAGTGGCGGTCATGGGGAGGGGTTGGCATTCCCAGACCCCAAGGGTCAAGAAGAAGAAACATAGCACCCTGGTGAGGGCTTGAGCTGTGTGGGAGGCGGAGGGGGTGGGGTGCAGGCGCCCAGCAGAGATGAGCTGCTACTGGGACAGAAGCCAAAAGCGGGCGTAAATCCCGGAAGTAAATCCCCGCCCTCTCCCCAGCTATGCCTCTGGCTGAAGCAGGGGGTACAGCCTCAGGGCAAACAAATGCATCCCCAACAGGCATGTGGAGAAGACCAAGAAGGAAGACGGGCGAAGCAAAAGGAGGGGGAGGGGGGGAAAGGCAGGGATGAAGAATAACCAGCATGAATATTTTATTTTATTTTCTTAGGAAGTATATTGGTAGGAAAGGCTGCTGATCTCCCCACCCCCCATTCTGTCTGCCACACTTCTCACCTCAATTCAGATCAAAGGAAAAAGTCAGATGCAACAGCAGTTACCTAATCGGAGTTCACACCTGCACCAAGAACATAATCAGAGCCAAGCATTGATTTTTTTCAATGGAAACCTACAAGACAACATCAAATATGCAAGGGGGGGGGGAGAGAGAGAGAGAGAGAGAGAGAGAAAGAGAGAGAGAGGAAATGAGAGGAAGAGAGGAGTCCGTGATGGCCAGTAGAGTATAACCAACAGTTTTCTCAGATCTGAACCTCGGTGCTGTAGTTTACTTGGCAAAGCCCTGAATTAGCAGCAGACCTGTATTTTAACACCCTCCCATGAGGAAAAACTAATTTGCATTTGGTTAAAGCTATTTAAATGAAGCAGGTTAATTTTTTCTAACCAATGTTTACGTAAGTGCAGCAATCTTGATGGTTTCCCCTGGGAGGATGACGTTCACTTCCTGCCCCAGAGAGGTGACTGCCTGACGCTGGATCACAAATATTCAGTCAACGGGAAGTGAGCTGGATCTCACGGTGAATCTCTGCGGAGTCTCCAATCACACTGGATCACACATCCCTGTGTTGTTTTATTGGCCGTCTTCCCCCATAGAATGTGAGCCCCCCTAGGGCAGAGATGTCTGTCTCTTTCACTCCCCACTGTTACCCACACCAAGAACAGCGTCCAGCACGTAAAAGGTGTTCAAAATCTATTCATTCAGTGAATGAAGTGAATGCATGATTAGTGAGCCCTCCAGGTCTAAAGGAGACACACTGTCTATAACATGTGTTACGGTAGATTAGATGCAGGGTCCATTTCCCAGACCCCTGGTGCTGACTCCCCAGAATCCCATCTTTTGGTCCATGTCACCAGCAGCCTCTTCTCCTCATTAGACCCAATAAGCATGTGAAGAACCAACAGAATCAGGCAGTCAGGCTTTCTCTGGATGGGACTTCCTACCCCCACTAGACCGAGGACGATGGAAGAGCCTCTGCTTGTTCACACGCTCATAACTTAGATTTCATAAAGAAGACATTGCGAACGTTTTGGAATAGGAAACATGTTGGAGGAGGTCATTGAGAGGACGTGACCACCAGCTGACCCTCAAGGCGGACCCAGGCAGTGGAGGTTCCTCATCCCTTCCCCACGTTTGAAGGTGCGTCTGCCCACCATTCCACAGCGAGAGCCGTTCCAAGGACGCAGCCTTGAGAGAGCGAGCTGGTGCTGAGACCACCTAGTGTGGACAAGACAAGCCTCATAAGTAAGGCCCCTTGCTTATTAAAACTGCCACCTGCCAATCTGGAGTGTCTGCCTCTTTCTTCTGTCTCTCTTTGCCCTCCATGTATGGGGACCAGTTTGCAAGCCAACAAAACATTTATTCAACAGTTTTTGAACATCCACTTCTGGTGAAGCTCTGTGGCCCTCCTGGACTGGCCACTGGCTTAACTGGAGAGAAAAGGCAAGTGCAAGTGCAAGTGCAAGTGCAAAAGCAATTCTTATTCCATAGGATTGTAAGACTGTAATAAGGATCGTAGTCCATGTGCAACTTTCTGCAAGTTCTATTCTGGTCTCCTACAGCGCACACGTGCACACATGGTTCAGATTTTTACCCATCTCCCTTCCAACTTGTCTAATATATTTCACATCAATAGGTCAACGAGAAGATAACAAGACACACCAATATGTCCCTTTGCAAATGTAATTAGGGAATCTTCCGGCAAACAAATAAACTCCTAGCTAATGCAAAACTTGTTTTCAGAATGCTTTTTCTCTTTTTTCTGCCCGGAGCAGGCTTACAAATAAATATCGAGTGTGCCAGGAAGTTGTTCAATTATTCACGTACTGAACTTTTTAAGCGTAGCTAAGAAAGACAATCTCCTTGAATTTACCTACTTGCCTGAAAGCTATGTGTTATTCATTGGCAGGGGAGAGGTTTCTCCATATTCATTTTATTTACCTGTCAGTAGCACGTCTTCAGGTCAAGTATATCAAAATGCATTTTAAACCATTTAATTTTACCCCAGTTAGTGTCTGTCTTCCTTAAGCCTGAACTCAAAAGGATTCTGCCCCATCCGTTACCGGAGAGGTCAGAGATACCCACTGTAAGCATCCATGAGCAGATACCCACCCATCATTCACTCCACAGGTCATGAGGGAGGAGATGCAATGAAGAAAGGGCACTGCGGTCAGGGCGGGGAGATCCTGTTTCTTGCCAGACACAGTCATGACCTTGGCAATCACTTTACACCTCTGAGGCTCCATGTCTTCCTCTTACAACTTAAACCTCAGAAAAGCAATATTTGCTCTGCCTGCATCACCAGGCTGAGGTTATATATATTAAAATTTTCTATCATTTAAGAGATGATTCAACATGCCTATGAAAATCCCTACTTTCCCCAAAGTAGGAATTTGCATGCATCTCCCAGAAAGCAAAGCAGTAAACATCCCTGACTCAGAGAGTTTTCCCGACTCAGAACGTATGGGCCATTCTTTTATCTGATCATTTCACAAACGTTGATTTCAGGGCTCCACATGGCCAACACCAGCGGAAGATACTGGGAATGCAAGATCCTCCCTGCCGTGGGTGAGCTCACAGAATGTTGAAGGAGCTGGACAGGAAGGAAAGAGGGTGGTAAGATGGTAAGTTACAAGCTATTCCAACATTGGCGACGCCAAAACGTGAAGATATGACATCATGAAGGTGGTGCAATGGACGACGGAATAGGAAGTGGAGTGGAGTGGAAAAGTACCGGTTGTATTTGCGGGTGTTTCTGGCTTGGATGGGATGACGCGCTGGATAGTGGCTGATCCCGGGTAATATAACAAAAGGTGTAACTGAGGTGAAAGAAACACGCAGACCTAAGGTTCGTGTTTGGTGGTGCAAACCTATGGCTTTTATTGAGTATGGAGAGGTTACCATGGGGACACACACACCCAGAGGACACAGTCTGGAGGACCCAAGAAGGCAAGTGGACGAGGAGTTTGTAGGGGATATTGAACGAGTTACTGGATGAATGAAGCGTAGTTCTTACTCCCGAGAACCTTACTATCTAGCGCCCCCTGACGGGGTGGTCAGGGATAACTGGGGACGGTCAACATGAAACTAACCAGGCCACATCCCTGTCTTTCTTAAGGGTCCGCAGACAAGCCTCCTCATCCACGATGCAGGCCGCTGTCCAGGTCGTAAATCGAGTGCACGGGCTCTCCACCCATTTTGCACTCTCAGCTCAGACAATGTGTTACTACTTTTAAAAATTTTTATTGGAGTATTGTTGACTTACAATGTTGTGTTAATTTCAGGTGTACAGCAGAGTGAATCTGTTATACATATACATACCTCCACTCTTTTTTTTTTTTTTTTTTTGGCTGCACCACACAGCTTGCAGGATCTCAGTTCCCCGACCAGGGATTGAATCCAGGCCCCGACAGTGAAAACTCGGAATCCTAAAAACCAGGCCACCATGGGGCTTCCCTGGTAGTGCAGTGGTTGAGAGTCCAGATGCAGGGGACGTGGGTTCGTCACGGCTCACGGGCCCAGCCGCTCCGCGGCACGCGGGATCCTTCCGGACCGGGGCACGAACCCGCGTCCCCTGCATCGGCAGGCGGGCTCTCAACCACTGCGCCACCAGGGAAGCCCCCTCCACTCTTTTTTTAAGATTCTTTTCCCATATAGGCCGTTACAGAGTATTGAGTAGAGTTCCCTGTGTTATACAGTAGGTTCTTATTAGTTATCTGTTTTATACACAGTAGTGTGTATATGTCAATCCCAATCTCCCAATTTATCCGTCTCCTCCCTTACCCCCTGGTAATCATACCTTGAGGGCCATGAGGCAAATCCCTAGGTGCCTTCACATAAGAAATTTACTCTCTACCCTATAAGATCTAAAACAGTCAAGGAAGAAACGTGGATCTCACATTCACAACCATTTTTTCCTTTTCAAAAACATGCATCCGTAACTGTGTCCCTGCATTCAGGGGAGTTCGACTTTACATCTGCGAGTGAGTTACACACGGGGAGTGGAGGCTCAGACAGAAGTTATTTCTCAACGACAGACCGGTAGGAGGGCCGACATGAAAACCCGGTTCCTTGCCTCCGAAAGCAGCGTCTTAGCAAAGGTCAGATGCTTTATGTATTAAGTCACTCTCTGGACGACTTGTCAGTTAAGCACGCGCCGGATGCTAGGAGAGAGATGAAGAGGCAGTAGCCCGGCCTTCAGGGAACTCATTGGACTAAAGCACTGGACGTCAGGTGTTTTCTGGTGAACCAGGCAAACACCTTCTGGAGGGAAACTTCAATCCCCACCTGCCTGACCGGGGGCAGGGGTGGGGATCCTCTAGGCTCCGCTTAAATGCTTGCGATCACAACACCCCAGGGTGGAGACAGGCTCCTCCCTACATCGGAGTGGGAGAGAAAAGCCCTCTTTGTCTCCACCTTTCTCTGTCTTCACACCTCCCACACGTCACCCGAGAACTCACCTCCGATCCAGGCGGGACCTTCTCCCCCTGCGTCTGAGAAGAGACAGCACTGCCTCCCGGTGGCCAACTCGAGGCCCTACAGAGTGGCGAGCCGGCCAGGGCCATCTTCTCTGGATCCATTCGGAGAGGGAAAGGGGACAGGCTTCCCCCTGTTCTTCAGCAAATAAAGGTGAGCATAACTGAGACCGATTGTGGCTCTGGCGGCCAGCATCCTTGCCATGACCCTCACCTGCACCGGTGATGCTGCAGCGCCCGCCTCCCACTCAGGGTTCGTGCCTTCCAGCCCTCTTTCCCCCATGTAGGAACCTTCTCCCAATGAGGACCTAGGAGCTGTCACTTCTGGTTGCCATTGAAGCCATAATCCATGCGGTTCACACCAGGAGAACTCCGTCACAGGGATTTTTTTTTAAAAAACATTGTACAAAGAGGAGGAAAATTGATTAAAGAGGAATTCATTTCCATCCTTCCTGGTAACTCTCAAAGGCTGTTAAGGGCAATCGAACATCTAATCCCGAACAATGCTCCTCACACCCCTTTTTATCTTCTCCAAAATTCTCCCCCATCCATTCCCCTGATACCGCTCTCCATTCCATTCCCATGTGCCAAACAAGTAAAACGACACTCCCCGCCCACTCCACTCATCCCCTGACACCTCTCAGATGTCCTGTCTTCCTCCTTCCAGCTCCAGCCCTTCCATCTCTCTCCTCGTTCACCTGTGCTCACAAGTGCCCGAAGCACCTGCCTGGCCTGGCAGACACTCTGCCATGTGGGGAGGGGGATTAGCCCACCTGAAATGTCAGACACCTTGATGGACCAGTAAGAGCAAAGGCTGGGAATATTCATACCTGAGATGTTCCATCAAAGCCACTGGCACCCCGGTGTGACGTGTGCTCTCTCTATTACCTCTTCTGGCCTTGAACTCATGTGTGGTCATGGGAATATACAGGAAACGACCTCTAAGCCTTGGAAGTGGGACCTGAAACCACTTGGCAAGGATGGCTATTCACTGGTCAAAGGGGAAGAAAAGGAACTCTCTGAAGAGTATTAGAGTCTGGCTCTGGACTGATGCTAATTATCAGGAAAGCTTTAAACAAAAGAAAAACTAAAACAAGTCCTAGGAGAGCTTATGGAGGTCAGGCGATAGATACTCTCAGTTTGATTCTTTGTCACAGGAAGTCCAGTGGAATAATGGACACATTTTGTGTTTAGTTCCCCAGCCCTAGGAGACTGCTGAGAGTAGGTGTGCTCATAACTGGCAGAATCCCCACACTGATTCCCTGACCTGTGGGGTGAGAACTGTAATGGTAGAAAAAACCTACAAGAAGCACCAGGAGCTAGCTCCTCTGCCAGAATAGTAAACCATGAGCAATACCACATTCCTGGGGGAATTCAGGCATAATGCAACAGAAACTGCAGAGTGAAAGGAACTATGCATTCCTAACTGCCTTACCTGTTGTGGGTTTTTAAAAAATATTTTGATGTGGACCATTTTTAAAGTCTTTATTTGTTACAGTATTCCTTCTGTTTTACGTTTTGTTTTTCTGGCTCTAAGGCTTGTGGGATCTTAGCTCGCCAACCAGGGATTGAACCTGCACCCCATGCATTGGAAGGTGAAGTCTTAACCACTGGACCACCAGGGAAGTCCCTCTGCCGTACCCGTTTGAATGGTGCAAAACCCAGATGAGTCTTGGAGGATGACTGTGGGTTATCGCACACTTAATCAGGTGCTCATGTCCATCATAACTGTAGTTCCACGTGTGGTATCTTTACTGAGGCAAATCAACATTGCTCTACCACCGAGTATACGGCTGTTGACCTGGCATATATTGATAATTTCCCCCATTTCTATCAGTAAAGATGATCAGAAACAACTCATTCTCTTGTGGTAGGAGCGTCAGCACCCCCACATCATCCATCTCTCCTGCTTTGGTCCTAAGACAGACCAGAGGGAATTGAATGTCTTAATATCACATCAGGCACCACACCACGTTGATGACGTTTTGCTAACTGGAGCTGAAGAGAGGAAGTAACAAGGGTGAGAGGGTGAGAGATAAGCCCCACAAGAGTTTGGAGACCTACCACACTGATAAAGTTTCTAGAGATGCAGTGGCTGAGACATGTCAGAATATCCACTCTAAAGTGAAAATATACTGTGACACTTTGTAGCGTCCATTTCAAAGAAATAGACATAACTGTTGATGGACTTTTTGCTTTTTGAAGGCTACATATAGGATATGTAAGCATGATCTTGTAACATGATTACTGAGTAACGCTTAAGATGGCCAGTTTGCATGGGGGAGCGGGTGGAAAGAGTAAAGAACAAGAAGGTCTACTGCTGAGACTTCCTATCATGTCCAGGAAGTGGTTCAAGCTGTCTTGTCACTTGTCACTTATGCTGTGTGTCAAGATATGCAACGGTATTTCCTGTGTGTGAGGCAGATAATATATTTTAACAGCAACTGAAAAATCCCGAAGAAAGAATCACTGCATGGTCCCTTGGGTTTGGGAATGAAGCCATGCCCTCTTCTGCCAGTAACTAGCCTCAAGTTGGTAAGCAGTTCCTGGCCTCCTATTGACCCCGGTAGAAACTTAGTGCTTGACCACCAAGTGATTGCCCATCGTCACTGTTTATTCCCAATCCACCATCCCTGTGTGGAGCTGTAATACATTTGGTTATTTATGTGTGTATTATGCAAATCCATCTGCAAACCAGACCTACCCTTTTTGTTAACTTTTCATAGGGAACCCTCACGAGGCCACAGGTGTGTGTTGAGGGCAAAGCAGTAGACACAGAAATAGGCACAGGGCTTCCCTGGTGGCGCAGTGGTTGAGAGTCCGCCTGCCGGTGCAGGGGACGCGGGTTCGTGCCCCGGTCCGGAAGGATCCCGTGTGCCGCGGAGCGGCTGGGCCCGTGAGCCGTGGCCGCTGAGCCTGCGCGTCCGGAGCCTGTGCTCCGCAACGGGAGAGCCCACAACAGTGAGAGGCACGCGTACCGCAAAAAAACAAAGAAAAAAGAGAAAAAAAAAGAAATAGGCACAGTTTCCCGGTGAGTAAATGACCCAGCTACCTGTGCAATTAACTTGTGGCTGTTCTGATAGATACCATTTCCAAGGGATAATTTAATATTACTGTTAATATCCAATCTTGTGATTTGGAATATCAGGAAAAAACATTCAGTTGATGGTGGGCAGCTTGGGGTGGCTAACATTTTATCTTTCAGGTATTGACATCACTCAATCTATATGGCAGCTCATGGAACTTTGTTGTCCCCGGCATTGAGAACACATTTATTTTACTTGAATGCCAAACAGGTAAGTGAAGGTCTGGAGGGGACAGAAAGAATGAACAGTACTGGACACTTTCATTATACCATCCAGACCCACTCTCTGCCTTTCTTCCATCTGCCTCTACCCTGGGAGGCTGAACTAGCTGGACTTCGTCCATGGCTCCCTTGCCATCTGGCTTCTGGTTGTTTCACATAAATGGGAAGCACTGGCGGGAGACTGGACTGGAGAACAGAGTGAAATCGGTACTTATTTCCTGGATTCCTCTGTGATGGGTCGTTACATGTTGAAGTAAGTTTCTCTACCAAGACCACAGCCCCTGTCAGGAAACCCTCTGCTACAACAACAGCTACTATCTCTGGGTTCTGGTCAACTTTTCCTCTCCTTAACCTTCAGTCCTGAGGGTAGTAAGGGCTCCTCCATCTTGCTAGTTTAGAGCATTGCAACCATCGCTCTTGGTTTCCTGTAACCCTGCTTACATATTTATAAGCAGTCTCTTCATTAAACCTTCCTCAATTACCCACTTGAGGATGGCATCTGTTTCCTGCTAGAGTGTAAGTGATACACATTCAGATCAGATTCTCAGAGCAAAACTTCAAGTAATTAGAAATCAGCAACAAGCACAGACTTAAATGGACTCAAATTACTCAAGATAATAAGTTATTCACATAGGAAACTAAAACATATTTAGAATTGAATAACAAGAAGTGTACTACATTTTAGTCACCTGTAGTAGGACCAAGAAAAAGGGAAGTATGTGCATTAATAAAAGAAAAAGATTAAAAGTAAATGTCTGAAGAACTTCAAAGCTTAGAATAAGCTTTTAAAAATAGGGCAGACACAATAGGTAGGAAATTAATAAAATGGAAAAAGAAAGAAACAAATGAGCTTCAACAAAAGAAAAATTTGCTTTTTCAAAACCTCTAAGAAGAAAGATCAAGAAGAGAGAAGAAAAGGAACAAAAAATTTCTTACTAGTTATCAAGACTTACAAAACTGTAGTAATGAAAACACTGTGATATCAATGCCAACATATATAATAGAAAAGAATGCCTATTAATTATAGAACATTGATAAATGACATTGCAAATCAGAGAAGAAAAGCTAAGCTCTTCAATAAACAGAGGTGGGAAAATTGTTTACGCATACATAAAAAAATCTGATACCTACCTCACACCACAAAAAGAAAACAAATTTAATGAATTAACTATCAATATATAAAAATCAGACCCCCCCCCCCCAAGATCTTACCAAAAAATAAAGACGATGCCTTGGGGAAAAGAAGCAATTATTAAACTAGTGACAAAAATCACAATCAATGAAGAAAAAGACGGATACGTTTAAATTTATATATGTACATATAAAGCATGAATAATATATATGATGTTTACAGAACTGTACATGTATTATATAATCATCATAAAAAGGTATTTATTCACCCAAGAAAGTAAGCCACTACCATGTGCCGATAACTCTCCAAACTGCTATAGATCCTACAGCAAAGTTGACGTGATCCCTGCCCTGGACCGTATGTTGGCAGATAAGCAAACAGGTTGAACAACGCTGCACTTAATAACACAATGAAAATATTACTTTTACTATTATCCACACCATCATAAAGGAGCTTATTTCCAGACAAATTATTAATCAATGTATCAATGTAGTTGTGGTGAGATATGGCAGACCGGGGGGTGACCGATTCTCCTAAGGCATTTACCCTGTTTGTTTAGTCATTCAGTAAGTATTTATTGACTGACCTTTGAATGCCACTGTGATAAGCCCTGGGATAAAAGGTGAATAAGAAACAATTTCTCCTCCAAGCAGAAAATCCCTGAGATCACTGCTGGGTAGGAGCAGACGCATAAACAGGAAGGTACAGTGTCTTGTAATGGGAATTACGGTGGGGGGAATCTTATGGTGCTATGGGGGCGTACTGAATCACCTACCCCAGACTCTGGGGAAAGGGGTAGGTGGGTTTACGGTGGTACTTCAAAGCCCAGCAGTGAAGGCAAAGGAAAATATTTTAATTCAGATAACTGAGTGAATCATAAGTCAGAATTCTAAATGCATACATTGCTATAAAATTATAATCATGTGTTAAAGGCTGTCATTCCAATTTTGAGCCAAGAAAGTTCAGAGGTTCAGAACAAAACAGGTATTTTAGAGACCTCAACAACAAAAGTTGCCACAGCAGGAGTTTTCTGAGGTAAGGATAGTGCAGCAGCAGAGTAACTATTGTTTCTTGGAAAAGCATAAACTAGGAGGCAAAAATCTTGAGTCTCTGTCCTGATTTTGCTGCACACTCACTTTCTAAAGCCTAGAGTAAGCCAATTATCCTCCAGCGTTTGGGAATAACATCACAAACGTAATGTGTTTATTATGAGAATTAGAGCATAAAGGTTAAAGTGCTTAATGAAGCAGTACACGAATATTATTAAGTGGCATGTGCTTATGAAGACTCTAGCAGCATTTCTCACTGATGGAAATTACATCATCTTCATAATTGCTTCATTTTGTCTTTATTGAGGTATAATTTTCATATAATAAACTGCACACATCGTTAGTGGATCATTCATTGAGTGTGGCAATTTTATACATCATATAACTACAAACTTCAAAACATCAAAATGTAGAACCTTACCCTACCTGGAAAAGGTCGTCTTCCCATAAATTAATTCTACCAAAAAAAAAAAAAAAAAAACCCCACTACTGTCCTTATGTGTAGAATCTAAAATATGACACAAATGAACCTAGCTACGAAACAGAAACAGACTCACAGACATAGAGAACAGACTTGTGTTTGCCAAGGGTGGGGGGGGGGAGGCAAGGATTGGGAGTTTGGGATTAGCAGATGCAAACTATTACATATAGAATGGATAAACAACAAGGCCCTACTGTATAGCACAGGGAACAATATTCAATACTCAATATCCAATATTCACAATGGAAAAAATATGAAAAAGAATGTATATATAGGTATAACTGAATCACTTTGCTGTGCAGCAGAAATTAACGCAACATTGTAAATCAACTATACTCCAATAAAATAAATTCTTTTTAAAGACTACTGTCATGTTTATATCACCATGCTTATGAAGGATTTTAATCTGTATTTTTCTTATCTAGTAATATCCCTCTCAGATTTCTGGTCTCATGGTTCTACTGGTCTCATAAAAACACTGAGAAGTGTTTCCTCCTCCTCCCCTTTCTGGAAAAAAAATGTACAATAATGGTAATATTTCTCTTTAAGTGTTTGAAGGAATTCACTAGTGAAGTCATCCTGGGCTCAAACTGTCTTTGTTGATGTGTCTCTTTTAAAAATGTAAATATATAAGTATATATATGTTTTCAGGTTTCTTATTTCTTCTTGCGTTCATTTTAATCAACTTTGTTTATTTCACTTCTGTTGTTGACTTTATTGGCATATGTTGTTCATAATATTTCATTTTTGGCTTTATTTTGTCTATATTTATTGATAGGTCCTTTTAATTTTTCTCATATTGATTACTTGTGCTTTATTTCTTTTTTATTGATTAATCTAACATGGAGTTTATTAATTTTGCAAATCTTTTTTAACATATCCACTTTGGTTGATTTTTGTCTAGTGTTTATTTCATTGATTTCTGCTCTTAATTATTTTCTCTCTTCTATTAATTTTGAGCTTAAGATGCTCTTCTTTTCCCAGCTTCTAAACATGGAAGTTTGTTGGAAATGGGGGAAAGTAAAAAAATCAATACTATAAATTTCCGTTCCTTATAAGTTTATTGGAAAACTATGAATTTCATTCTCAGCACTGCTTTAGCTGAATATAAATTTTGTTATGTTGGGTTTTCATTATCATTCAACTCCAAATATTCTTTTTTTTTTTTTTTTTTTTTTTTTTTGCGGTACGCGGGCCTCTCACTGTTGTGGCCTCTCCCGTTGCGGAGCACAGGCTCCGGACGCGCAGGCCCAGCGGCCATGGCTCACGGGCCCAGCCGCTCCGCGGCATGTGGGATCCTCCCGGACCGGGGCACGAACCCGCGTCCCCTGCATCGGCAGGCGGACTCTCAACCACTGCGCACCAGGGAAGCCCCTATTTTTAGTTTTTTAAGGAACCTCCATACTGTTCTCCATAGTGGCTGTATCAATTTACATTCCCACCAACAGTGTAGGAGTGTTCCCTTTTCTCCACACCCTCTCCAACATTTATTATTTGTAGACTTTTTAATGATGGCCATTCTGACCAGAGTGAGGTGATACCTCATTGTAGTTTTTGTTTGTTTGTTTGTTTGTTGGGGTTTTTTGTTTTGTTAATTATTTATTTATTTTTGGCTGTGTTGGGTCTTCACAGCTGTGCACAGGCTTTCTCTAGTTGCAGCGAGTGGGGGGTTACTCTGTGTTGTGGTGTGCAGGCTTTTCATTGCAGTGGCTTCTCTTGTTGTGGAGCACAGGCTCTAGGCGCGCGGGCTTCAGTAGCTGTGGCTCGCGGGCTCTAGAGCACAAGCTCAGTAGTTGTGGAGCACGGGCTTAGTTGCTCCGCAGCATTTGGGATCTTCCCGGACCAGGGTTCAAACTCGTGTCCCTTGCATTGGCAGGCGGATTCTTAACCACTGCGCCACCAGGGTAGTCCCCCTCGTTGTAGTTTTGATTTGCATTTCTCTAATAATTAGCGATGTTGAGCTTCTTTTCATGTGAAAGGCTGGTCTCTCAGCCAGTACAAAATGGAGCCCCCATTGGGACTGAGGAGGGATGGCTGAGGACAGGTTCTGGTCACATGGACCAGAACCACTGCCGAGTCCTTCACTCGGACTCCAGTGAAAGGCCAAGCAACCAAGTGTCTTTTTCTGTGGTTGCAATATCTTCTCTCTAAGGCCAAAAAGGAATTTTTATCATTTTATATTTCTCACTAACAAGTAAATATAACAATTTCCCTCCAGAGAAATCCTCATGGATTTGGCCCATAGATACTAGCTAGGGCTTAATTCAATCACAACAATCCTTAGAGAATTGTGCAGGCCAGCTGAAAAGCAAAGATATTACATTTATATGCGTAACATCTATCAAACCTATAGCTCTTAAGATATTAAAAGCTCTATCCTTAGTAATATAGTCTCAGATGGATTTTAAATAAACATCAAAAAATATATGCAGACAAACTTCCAGTTATAAGAGTAACGAGTCCTGGGGATCTAATGTACAGCACAGTGATTATAGTTAACAATATTGTATCACATGTTGAAAATTTCTAAGCGAGTAGATGGTAACTGTTTTCAACACAAAAAAGAAATGGTAATTATGTGACGGGATGGAAGTGTTAGCTAATGCTATGCTGGTAATCATTTTGCAATATGTAAATAGAGGGAAGAGATATGGGAACATATGTATATGTATAACTGATTCACTTTGTTATAAAGCAGAAACTAGCACACCATTGTAAAGCAATTATACTCCAATAAAGATTTTTTTTTTTTTTTTAAAGCTGTGGGCAAATAATTTAAAATACAGAAATGATTTAAATATATATGTAGAAAAAAGCCTACAAGAATTTATAAACAAAAAATATTTGAGTAGGTGCTAATTATTTTAAAAATGGATAATAAACAATCCCTATTGCAAGGCAACGATTAAGCATTAAAAATGGTAGCTTAGGTGGAAAGCATGTCTTTTCTAAAAATGGCCGAAAAAGTATCTCCTGTTTGAAATGCTCTTGTAAAAGAGAACCTGCTTCTGCTCCCCTTGAACCTGGGCAGGCTCGAGGCTCACCCGGAACCAGCAGACTCACTCAGAACCGAAGGATGGCATGGAAGCTTCCGGGTGATTTTTTTCTGCAGTGATGGATAACTGGGCCTGGAGGTGTTGTCCTCACTCCCCACAGAGAAATGAAATAACTTTCCCAAGGACACACAATTTTATTGAATGCCAGGTTAGAAACCAGATCTCTTGATACTTAAGCCAACGTTATTTCCACTACGGCCTCCCCTGCCACGAAAAGTCTTTGCAGCTGACTCCTCCGATGTTTACCACTGAATTAACTGGATTTTAAGTTGTTACCTGAGCGTTTGAGCAATATATTCTCTTGCCGTACTTTGTTGGCCGTATGTAAATTTTATGCAATGATAATCCATTATAAATAGGGGGGATTAAAAAAAATACGTCATTGCCTTAGTTCTTCCATACATTTTTCCCCAAAAGAGACCCATGTCCGTCATTCATAATAAAGCTCCGTTTTGCCTTTATCTTAGTTCCAGTGAGTTGCTATTAATTTTTAAAAAGCAAGACATTAACCTCTCATCTTTTGAAATGAAAGAAATGGGAAGGAACTTCAAGATTGAAAATGACCTCGATGGAATACGTTAAACAGAATATGAAACGGCCAGACTTTAACAAATGTAATTTAGAGAAAACTGCTGATCAAAACATATCATTTCTCCTATTGATTTCTTCCTTTCCTGATGCTCTGTTTAGGCAAAGGAAGAAAAACTGGAACAGGAGAAGCAGAGATTTCAAAGAAGGGCTAGCTTTAGGCAGAGGTGAGCTGCAGTTTGTTATGACAGGTGAATGTCAACAGAGGAAAACCAGAAAAATAGCCAAAAACTAAGAAGGAAAAGCAACAGACCCAGAACAAGAGATGAGAAATGTCAACTCTATGCTTTGTTTTCTTATTTATAATAATTACAGACATATATATGTATACACATGTATAAGTGCATATACACAGTCTATACGCACACACAGACTGAAGTTTCCTTTATTTTTTTTCATTTTTATTGATTTTAATTTTACATACATGTACTGTAATTAATTTTATATACAGAAACCTGGAGTAAGTATTGCTTGTTTGTATCAACTGTATTTTTTTTAAAACTTCCTTGATTTTATTTTTTTAAATTTTATTGGAGTATAGTTGATTTACAATGTTCTGTTAGTTTCAGGTGTACAGCAAAGTGATTCAGTTATACATATACATATATTCATTCTTTTTCAGATTACTTTCTCATATAGGTTTCTACAGAATATTGAGTAGAGGTCCCTGTTCTATACAATAGGTCCTTTTGGTTATCTATCTTATAATATAGTAGGGTGTGTATGTTAATCCCAAGCTCCTGATTTATCCCTCCCCCCCAAGTTTCCCCTTTGGTACCCATAAGTTTGTTTTTGATATCTGTCAGTCTGTTTCCATTTTGTAAATAAGTCCATTTGTATCATTTTTTTAAAATTAGATTCTACATATAAGTGATATCATATATTTGTCTTTCTCTGTCTGACTTCACTTAGTATGATGATTTTTAGGTCCATCCATGTTGCTGCAAATGGCATTATTGCATTCTTTTTTATGGCTGAGTAATATTCCATTGTATATACGTACCACATCTTCTCTATCCATTCATCTGTCAATGGACATTAAGTTGTGTCCGTGTCCTGGCTATTGTAAATGGTGCCGCAGTGAACATTGGGGTGCATGTATCTTTTTGAATTATGGTTTTCTCCGGATATATGCCCAGGAGTGGGGAAGTTTCCTCTAAATCCCTTCATTCAATGAATGAGGACACTGGGCCTGGAGGTGATTTGAGTCAGCGGCCCCCAATCACACTGCTATTCAGTGGCAGCCAGAGAAGATCCCGTTCTCAGACTGGTGTGCTCTTGGCTTCACCGTGGTCTGGCCAAGTATGTTATCTGTTACTAGAAAATGCTCCAGCCCTGCTTCCTCCACTGGCAAGGGGCTGTGGGCGCCCTGGGCACAGGACTCCATCCCTGAGGGGAGGGTGAATGTGCCTCAAGCCCGTTGTTCTTACCCTCATCGGTAAGGGTCCGTCTGTGTGTTTCTTTTTCTGCACCAGGGCTACCACACTGTCCAGCATGGTAGGAGCTTGATAAGCATTTGCTTAATGGGTTAATAAAAGTAAACAGCTCCTTCATCTATATTAGTGTTTGGCTGAACGTCTGACACCAAGTAATGGTGGAGGAATAGAGTTATGACCAAGACAGAGTTGCCCATAAATGTCATCTTCTGCCTTCTGGCCTTATAGTTTCTCCAGCTCAGAGCCTTTCCATGTGCATCCTGAGGGGAAGACTGAAATTCAGTGATAATGGAAATAAGGAAATATTACTTCGGAAAAGACAAAATCCCTAATTCAAAAAGATACACGCACCCCAATGTTCATAGCAGCGCTATTTACAAGAGTCAAGACATGGAAACAACCTAAATGCCCATCAACAGATGAATGGATAAAGAAGATGTGGTACATAGATACGGTGGAATATTACTCAGACATAAAAAAGAATGAAATCTTGCCGTTTTCAGCACCATGGGTGGACCTAGAGATTATCATACTACGTGAAGTCAGAGAAAGACAATATATGATATTACTCATAGGTGGAATCTAAAAAATAATACAAATGAAATTATTTATAAAACAAAAATAGACTCACAGATAGAAAACAAACTTATGGTTCCCAAAGGGGAAAGGAAGGGGTGGGATAAATTAGGAGTTTGGGATTAACAGACACATACTACTGCATATAAAATAGATAAACAACAAAGACCTACTGTATAGCACAGGGAACTATATTGAATTCAATATATATATTCAATATCTATATATCAATATCTTGTAATAACCTATAATGGAAGAGAATATGAAAAAGAATATGTATATACAGATACACACGCATACACACATAACTGAATCACTTTGCGGTACACCTGAAACTAACGCAACATTGTAAATCAACTTTTTTAAAAAAGAAGAATATTAGGCTGCTGCAGCTCTAGCAGCAACAGGCAAATCTCCAAATACTTGAAAATAGCTTAAGGAATTTGTGGTACCCTGATGACATATAAACACAATCAGAATGTATGTAGCGTGTACGAAAAACATACGAAGACAGATACCCTGCTATTTCCTCCAGTTGGTTGTGTGTCAAAGAGACGGATATTAGGCTAAAACCCATATCTACCGTTTACAGCTCTCTGTTCCTTATCTACCTCTTTATTATACACCTACAGCAGGCAGCTCGGAGCAGCTCTGACCTTGGAAAAGAGACATCACAGAAACTACACACATACACACCAAAAACCCAACCACAAATAGATCCTGAATTTCCTTTTGAAAGTCATTGCATATTTCCCCTGAATCCCCTTGACATTATATTTACACTTATAATTAACATGTTATGATGTGCAATTAATTGGAGATGGGACAATGGTTTCCCCAAATCCAATATATTAAATTGAGCATTTCTATCTAGTTACTGCAGGAAGACATATTACTTAAAACAACCAGCATCATATCAAATAATGGATTCTGCAACATCTCCAAGTAGGAGAAAAAAGTTCTTTAGGGAGAAAGTAGCAGTTGAAAAGTGTGATGGAATAACCTCCATGATTACATTTCCAGGAGAAAACATTTCACTTTCTTTAAGTTGACAGAAGCAAGATGATGCATTTCTGGGAGTAATGAATCTCTCCTCCATCTGCCAGATGCTTGCCTAAACAGGGTTAATTTTCTTTCTTACCTGACAGTTACATGGCTGCATAATTAGGCAGAGAAATGCTCCCAAAGGATCAGAGACACTGCAGAGAGGGGGATTAGGGAGATATTACCAAGTGCCTGGCTCTGGAATGCCATGCCGGCCAGCTTGGCTGCACTGTTTTGCCTTCACGCTGATTTCCACAATCCTCTTCTTGTCTTTTTCCAGCCCACCATTCCTGTTTTAGCCTTGATTTTCCAAGCTCAGGGTTATTCCTTATTACCTTGGTCATGAGCCCCTGGCTACCTACTTAAGCATCTCTAAGATGGCTGTAAGAGACCCTTTGTACAAGACACGTTTTTATTCCGTAATATTCCACAATATCAACCTCATTCCTCAGCCTCAGCCATCCCTAGTTTCCCTTTCTTCTATTGAGGCAGATTTAATCTCCATAAACTCCTGACAACTCCAGCTATGGCACCATGTTGCTCAGGTGACGTATAAGGCAGAAACTCCCTGGAACAGGAGCTATCAATAAAGTTGTGGCTAAGCTGCCATCTTTCAGGGGCGTTCTAGAAAACTTCTAATAGTGGGAAGTAATTTGTAATACGCGTCTCCTGAGATGGCCTACTTCTCACGCTCCAGTCCTAACTGTCTGTTATGAATCCATGGCTTTATCTAGATCCGATTTCTTCATTTACTTCATTGCCACACTTAGAAAGCATAATAGCCACATCATTTCATGGTCGAGACGAAGAGTCTGAGTGACTCTTTGAGCTGAGAAAGGAATTAAGAGTTTGGGAGACAGAGGGTATTCCTCTCCGAGAACACCATATCAAGAAGCTGGCTCAAAGATTATACCCCAGATTTCCAGGACCTCTCATGACCCCACCACTTCCACACCCGACAGACTACCGTCATCTCCAGGGTTACAGGCCAAAGTTCTTCAGGAGGCAACATCACTGACCAGTGGATATGTCTAGCTTCAAGCAAGCAGCCTCTCTTGGCTGGGCCTCAGAGACCTTTTGTGGCTCGGAAGACAAAGGAGGAAGATAAGTCCTCCTCTAGCTCCCGTTGCTTTGATCGTAAGACAGTCCGTGACTAGTCTGGCTGGGATGTTCAAGCCCAAAACATATTTGAGTGTTTTTCCTAAAGGTGCATCTCTGGAAGGCTCTTAGCATTATTACCTAATTCAAGGAGTTAGTTGGGTCATTAATTTCTGAAAATGTTTTTGTGCCTCAAGCCTCTCTTGATTAGCATTGCCTTTCTTTAGCCCATCCTTTCCATCCACACGGGAATGTCAGCTCATTCTTACCTGCTTCCGGGTACTGATGCACAAACCTTCAGGCAGACACAGTACTCGCCACCCTGGCAAGGCATCCGTTCTTTCCACACAGCCTTCCTATGTGCCCCCTCCAAAAGGCACTGTCTGGGTGCTGCATTAGGGAACAACATGGATAAGTCTTGTTTTCTGATTTTTAGGACCTCATGGTGCAGGAGGGGAGGCAAGTCACTGAGGAAAGACCCGATAACACTATCGATCTTAAATGCCATGGAAGAGTTAACCACCTGGTCACTCTGACATGAAACCAAGAACTACTTGTCCAGATTGTGAAACACAAGATGGAATTATTTTTAATTTTCAAATGAGACGGTTAGCCCCACTTTACTGTCCAGCTTCATTTCATGTGGTGGCTTATTCCCATCAAGCAATGCTCATTTTTCTTACTCTGTTCCCTAGAAAACACCTGGAGCCCTCTCTCCCATCAATCAAGTAAAGTCTAGCCTCCTTTGGAATCTAGTTCAATATATTCTATAAATAACTTCTATAAATTTAGTCATCATTACTTCAGCACATACCGTTTTTCCCTCCCTTTAATTTATACAGCACTAAGTAAATGTAGTATAACACCAAATTACGAAGGTTGCTTATGGTTTTCTATTTTACAGCAAGAATATAAAATTTGGGGCTTCCCTGGTGGCTCAGTGGTTGAGGGTCCGCCTGCCGGTGCAGGGGACACGGGTTCGTGCCCCGGTCCGGGAAGATCCCACATGCCGCCGAGCGGCTGGGCCCGTGGGCCATGGCCGCTGAGCCTACGCGTCCGGAGCCTGTGCTCTGCAACGGGAGGGGCCACGGCAGTGAGAGGCCCGTGTACCAGAGAAGAAAAAAAAAAAAAGAATATAAAATTTGGATCAGAGGTCCCAGGATATGGTCCCTACTGCTTGTTAAGCTAAATTGTTTAATATCTGAACTCTAGTTTTCCCATTTTTAAAATGCTGATGGCTTTAGCCCCTTCAAAGGAGCATTTAATTTATTTACCCAATTATTTTTGAATCTTACTTTCTCTCCAGTCAGCATCCTAGACCCTGAACTTGCAGTCTCTTCCTTCAATGAACTCAAGTAAACAACAATAAAAATATAGTGTGAAAGACTTCCAGACTCGGATCAAATGTGTAAAGAGCTTGGAAGTCGTCACTTTTGTCTTTATAACCAGAAAAAGCTGGACATACTGAAAAATCAAAGATTTTTACTGGACCCATTAGAGAACTGAAGTGGCAGAGAAAACGCCCCCTCCTCCAAATCTGTGGATACAGAGAGTCACAGCTGAGATCCGTTACCTGCAGCCATAAACTGGCAGAACGCCTAAGTGATAATTCTGATGGATTGCTGGAGGCTGAGCGTTACTGGCATAAGCGTAAGAAACTCCTTTGGGCTGAAACTTGGAGGGAGGTGCAGCCACACTTCCATGGGTTTTTTCCTCCAGAAACTTCACCAGGTTCTCACAGAGAAGATATGAGAAAGTTCCCCTCACAGCTCTGACGGGGGGAGAGGAGTAAACATTGCAAAATATGCCCAGACTGGTTTCACAACAAAAGCCTACTCTAGGGGAAAAATTTTGTCAGAAATTTATCCCAGCAGGTGGAAGAGAATTCTTCCCACTCCAACCCCCTCCAGCCTTCTTTCTCACCTAATAGAGAAAAATAAATAAATAAACATAACTGGAATGCTGGAAGGGGAGAAAAGGGAACCGAAGAAATATCTGAAGTAATATGGCAGAGAAATTTCCAAAATTAATGGCAGACACCAAACCGCAGTTCCTGGAAACACACAAAACAGGATAAATACATTCAACCTGGTAATATGATGACTCCAATACAGGTGACAAGCTCTCTCTATATATAATGCAATACCTAAAGCAACCACTAAAAACCTATATAAATTGTTACACTCGAAAACATCATAGCTATATCAAAATGAAATCCAAAAAAAAAAAAAAAATTCAATAAACCCATTGGAAGGCAGGAAAATGAAAACAGAGAAATGAAAAACAAAGAGAACAAATGAAAAGCAAAAATAAAAGGGCAAGCTTAGCTAAACTCTTGCCTTAGCTAAGTTGAAGGAAATTATGCACACGAACCTGTTTGAACTATCACTCACCTGCTACACCTACTTTTAACAAACATTCAGACTTCAGGACAACAAGAGATGACTGAGGAGTCTCTGAGGCAGAGAGCTAGCTGGCAGCTGCAGGTAAGACCTGGCAGGTGCAGGCAGCGGAAGGATGAGAGGGAAGCTTCTTAAGACAAGCCTCCGTCCTGCCCATCCAAATACGGCTAACGACCCACAAGACAAACAAACAAGTGTCCTGAATGTGAGCCTGTTAGCAAACACTGCTTCCAGAAAGAGAGGGTCTTGGCTAAAGCCAGGGGGCTCCCCAGCATGTAAAATTGTGATGCCCAGGCCTGGGTCAGACAATGGTGTCCAGCAAGTGACATGACAGCAGGGAACGATGACAAGTGTTTTCTCTGTGTAACGCTTGGAGTTTAATTTTTGCTCTGCCTACTGAGACATCACCACGGTACCATGTCAAGATGCAATAATTCCCGTCTGGCTACCACTGGTAATGGAACATGATCCCCTGATGTTTTCATAACCTACCACAAATCTTTTTGACCATAAGATGCCTACCTGTCACGGAGAGTCAGCAAGACTCCTCTGGTGGAGCCAAGTGGGAAATAAATGAGGGGTGTTGATTCAGGCCATATTTGGCATTCTTTCTGAGTTTTCATCATTGGAGTCTACAGTCTTTGAAGGTGCCAGAGCCAAAAGAAGGCTTAATCACAGTAAGAGAACTGTATTGTTTAGATGACTTTTTATTCTATGTCTTATATTTTATGAATACTTTGTTTTCCTTCAGCACCAGTCACAAGCCTTCCTCTTTTACTGGACTTGTATATCGCAGTATCCGTTCTCCCTCTTTCGTGGGTGTCATGGGCTGAGTTGTGTCCGCCCCCTCCAAATTCCTGTGTTGACGTTTTAACCCCCAGAGCCTCAGAACACGACTGTATTTGGAAATAGGGCCTTGAAAGAGGTGTTTAAGGCAAAATTATGTCCTTAGTGTGGTTGATAATCAAGTCTGACTGGTGTCCTTACAAGAAGAGGAAATTTGGACACACAGAAAGAGAGCCAGGAATGCTGTGCAAAGAGGGACGGCTCTGTGAGGACCTGGTGAGGAGACGGCCATCTGCAAGCCAAGGAGAGAGGCCTCTGGGGGAACCGAGCCAGCTGATACCTTCATTGTGGGCTTCCAGCCTCCAGAACCGTGAACAAATAAAGTGCTGTGCTATTAGTGATGGCAGCCCCAGCTGACAAATACTCCAGGGTTCATTCCCAGAGAGGATATGCAGAGACATCCCCTTTGATAAGCTCAGTAAACTTGCCCTGACGCTCTCCCCACAAGTCTGAGCCCTTTCTCCCAGAACCATTTCAAGAGTAAATCCCAATTCCCAGTGGAACTGGGGGGGGGAAGACTACCTCGAGGGCCTCATTAGTTGGGTTTTCCATTAATCCGTTTCCCTCCGACGTAATTCCTTTCCCCTCCCCTGCCCTTGCTCCCATCTCTCTCGACCCTTCTCCACTGTACCCTCTCACTTAGCATTTCTATTTGTGGCTGAAATTTATAGTTTGGTTATGATGGGACATTTTCAATTTTCACCAAATGTCTCTAAAATGATTTGAGGATTTTTTTCACACGTTGTGCACCTTTAGCCTTCTGTAAGGGGTCTTTTCTCACGGACTCGTGAATATTGTTAACTGACTTTGTTCATCGCTTCCAATTACCGTTCTCACGGCCAAAATCAGAGGCACGGGTGACTTGCATCCTCTTCTACCAAAGTCCCAGAGGCTGGCACTCTGCTGAAATGACAGCCCTGGGCTTCCCTGGTGGCGCAGTGGTTGAGAGTCCACCTGCCGATGCGGGGGACACGGGTTCGTGCCCCGGTCCGGGAAGATCCCACGTGCCGCGGGGCGGCTGGGCCCGTGAGCCATGGCCGCTGGGCCTGCGCGTCCGGAGCCTGTGCTCCGCAACGGGAGAGGCCACGGCGGGGAGAGGCCCGCGTACCGCAAAACATAATAATAATAAAATGAAATGACAGCCCTTTCCTCGCCAGGCTAAGGTGGTCCACCACCTGTCCACCCCCTGAGCTGCCACGTGAGTTCCCCATCGGAGCCTCCTCTCCCCGGCAAGAAGGGCCATGCTACCTTCCCTGCAACACGCATCTCTCTCTCACTCAGCTCCCATGCACGTGTCCCGACGTCAACCCCAAAACATAGTCATGTTCATTCAGAGTAAGTCCATTTTCTAAAGTCTAGGCCAAAAAATGCTATGACTTTGCCCACGTTCACATAGCCCAAGAGTGGCAGAGCGTGGGTTAAATCCCAGGTGAAACTTTTAAAAGACCCATTAGTTCTCATTGTGTATTCACCTTGCCTTTTCATTAATAGTGCTGACTGACCCCTAAAGAGCTATAGGATTTTTCTGACTGATTTAAGATAAACACTTACCTTCACTCCAACCTCAAATCAGATGACTCTCTTCACATCATTCCCCTCCATTCTATCACAAAATAGCTGAGAAAGCCAAAAACAGCCAAAGTATCTGGTGGCTTTGATGTTTGTCCATAACACAGGAATCTTAGCAGGTGTGAGTCATCTTTAAGAATTATTATGTTTCTTGCTTTGCTTTCTATATCAAGGGGAAAAAAGAACTCTCCTGGCTGAGACTCGCATGGGAAAAGAGCCTAGCTCTCTCTTTCCATAACCGTCTGAATAATTAAGACACAGAAGATAAACACATTAACATGCCTTCGGGCCACAAGGCAACAGTGAGGAGAAAGAAATGATTTTTTTTGAGATCCTGAAAGGATCTTAACATTGGAAAGAAAACCATTCCTGAAAAGTAACTTTCGAGCTGATACGTAGTCAAACCTTGATTTGATGTTGCCTGTTGAGCTAAGGTCTGTCTTTCCAGATGGAGATATAATATCTCATTTGGAATTTGTGACAAAGGCCGACACCTATATACCTGCTTGTAGCGTGGAACAGTGGAGATGACAGAGCATGGGGGGCAGTTGGAGCACGGACTCTGGGGTAGATCTGCTGTGTTCTCAGGGCACACAGCCTTTTACAAACTCGGACCTTGCAAGTCAATAGCCTTTCTCAGTCATCTCCTCTGTGGCATGGGGATAATAATAGCACTGGTTGACTAGTGCTAATACTTGCTAACATTGGACCTGGTGCAAATTTTAGTGCTGACTGTATCTGCTTAATGGAATCATTTAAAATGTGCATCCCTGCCACGTGTGGAACGAAAGCAGAAGTGAGATTCAGGAGATCCAGCTTCTAGACCCAGGTCTTCTGCAGGAAATGGAGCAGCTTTGCACCAGTCACTGTATCCTTGGGGGCCTCGCTTTTCCCATGTGTAAAATGAAGAACTTGAACTGGAAAATCTTGACTATTTCTTGTTCCTCATCCGAAGAGGCAACGCCAATGACTTTTATGGATGGTGTCCCGCGAATCTTTAAATGGCCTGTCTAAAAGGTTGCTGGAAGCTGAACAGCCCACAGACGTTGTAACCTAATAAAATTTGGACCCGGAGCTGAAGACTAATCAAACACAGTGGACACAGAGAAGAAAAGACACTAAGTTGTGTCTTTGTGCCTCTTGGAGAAATTCCACACATAAAGAAGTCGTTGGGACAGAGGCAGCTTCGGTTGCCATATTGATACAGAGTGTCTGCCATGAGTCAAGGACAGGCCTCTGTGGAGCCGGAGGGATTGGGTGTCCGGTAATAACTTTTGCTTTGGGGAGAATGAGAGTGTTCTGTGCCTGCCTTCACCCCAAGTGTTCAAGTCTAAGCCCATAGCTCATTTAAACATACCAGAAGCTTCTAGTGGGCAGGGGACCCATCACGTCATTCAGAGGAAATAGAGGGATGGGGGCAGTTTCCCTCAGCACCACGAGTCAGGGAGCTCACTAGGCTTGACCCTCAGGAAGATGAGTTACCATCTAATGTTCCGTGGTAACCACCGTCCAACAGAAGATGTGTAAACACAGCTTAAAGATTTTTTTTTTAAGTTTATTTTTGGCTGCGTTGGGTCTTCGTTGCTGTGCATGGGCTTTCTCTAGTTGCGGCAAGTGGGGCTTCTCTTGTTGCAGAGCACGGGCTCTAGGCGCGCAGGCTTCAGTAGTTGTGGCGCATGGGCTTAGTTGCTCCGCGGCATGTGGGATCTTCCCGGACCAGGGCTCAAACCCATGTCCCCTGCATTGGCAGGTGGATTCTTAACCACTGTGCCACCAGGGAAGGCCCAAACACAGCTTAAAGATTTTTGTTTCAGCATGCTCTGACTGATGGCTAAGGAAAAACATTAAAATTTTTGCTTTGAAAGGGTGTCAAATTATTAGCCCATTGGGGACGCGCACGAAACCGATCCAGTCCTTACCTGTTTCACTGGTTATATAGGTTACTTGGGTCGTTTTGTTGTAAATCTCAAGATTTCAAACCACTTGACGTCTCAGGTCCAAGCTTACTTAAACCTATTGAAGAGCAAAGGAAAATAAGCTTCAAAGATCTCGCCTGTTTGGCTCATAAAGTCTCAGCACAACAAACCAGGAACTGTTCAACTATTCCTAGGATGCCATAAAATTTTTATGGCTCAATCCTAGGATTCCTCTTAAGTCTCTCTAAGGCTCGGATGTTTGGTCCGCAACCTCGTCTCCTCCCCCCTCCCCTTGCATTTGATCTTTGTTATGCGCTTGAAAGGTGAGTTTGCTTTTCAATTTACTCTCATTCCCTTTGCTCCAGTGCTCTCAGGGAAGGCAGGTGGGGAGGGGAGGGAAGATGCTTTTGCAGAAGTGGCTATTGTTGCCAGGTTTGCGTGGCTTTCCCTTGTCTCCAAAGAAATAGAAAACATCGTGACTCCCTAAGTCCAACCCGAGATGATGGAGGAACTGACACGTGCCTGGCGGACTTGCGCCGAGTGGATCCCAACGAGGGAGCATCGTTGCCCCCGGGAGAAGCGATAGTCTGAGACACACTCCACGCTCCGGCTGCCAAGTTGGGAGTTTTCTTCCCCCGCCACCACCACGCCCCCCCGCCCACCTGCCTCTCCTCAAAGCCTTGGATCAAGTTCAACGTCCAAGCAGAGAGAACAAGTCAAACTGGCTGCAAACTTGGCCTGACCTCGGGCCTCGGTTCCAATGACTGGCTTCCTGCTTTGTCCTTAAGTGAAAATAGCAGCTAACATCTGTGTCCGTCACTGGTTAAACCTTAACTTGTGTTATGTCACCCTCCCAACGACCCTGTGGTGTGGCTGGTTCACGATCCCAGTTTGCAGAAGAGGTCATGGAGGCACAGAGAGGTTACACCCTCTGCCCTAGATCACAGCTGTCGACAGAGGTGGAGCCCGAGCTCAAGGGCAGGAAGCCAGCCCGGGGCTTAACCACTGCGCCATCTTACCAGCTTACCCGGGTCCCACTTCCAGTAACTGGGTCTTGTTGCATTCCCTTCTCCTAATCCGAGTTCTTTTTTTTTTAATTGAAGTGTAGTTGATTTACAGTGTTGTGTTAGTTTCAGGTGTGCAGCAAAGTGAGTCATATATATATATATGAATATATATATGAATATATATATATATATATATATATATATGAATTCTTTTCCCTTACAGATTATTACAAGATATTGAATACAGTTCCCTGTGCTACATAGTATGTTCTTGTTGGTTATCTATTTTATATATAGTAGTGTGTATATATTAATCCCCAGCCCCTAATTTATCCCCCCTTTCCCCTTTGGTAAACATAATTTTGTTTTCTGTGTCTGTGAGTCAATTTCTATTTTGTATATAAGTTTGTTTGTATCATTTTTTTGTTTTTAGATTCCACATACAAGCGATATAGGATATTTGTCTTTCTCTGTCTGGTTTACTTCACATAGTATGATAATCTCTAGGTCCATCCAAGTTGCTGCAAATGGGATGATTTCATTCTTTTTTTATGGCTGAGTAGTATTCCATTGTGTATATATATCAATACCACACCTTCTTTATCCATTCGTCTGTCGACGGACATTCTTTTCTTAACAATCCCAAGACCTCTTGCCTCTCTGAGGTCTGCTCCTCCCATTGTTTCCCTCCTGGGGAGGAAGTCTCTGTCTTTAGTTTCCCCCACAGCCATCTGGGCCCCACTGGACATGATACCAGCTCTTTTCCTGTCTCCAAATGCTGAATGATCCTGGGTCACTAACAGCTGCACCCAGGCATCTTCCAGAACAATCACATCTCCCACTGTTAAATGTTCAGATGCCCATGATCCCCCCCACCACTGCCAAGGTCCCTAGCGATGTGTTCCACTTCCTGACACGCTAAGTAGGATTTCATTAGAAACAGTCCCCATATAAGGAAAGCTTTCCACTTACTATTCCAAAAGTTACCTTCAGGTCTTTCTAAGCAACTACATAGACCCCAAGAGACTCCCTCCACACCCACTCCAAGTAAGCCTGGGCTCAGTGTGGTGGTAGGAAAACTGATTGACTGTATGGGGCCCATGAAGTTTCTTCAGGCAGACAAGCCTCTGCCTTCCCTGTGAGCCTGCCATTTGAGACGCCCCATAGTCAACTGAGGAGTGCTGGCTGTCACCGGGTGTAAACACCCTGTGGATGTGGCTCATCTCAAATTAAAGTGCAAAGAGAAAAATTAACAGACATTGAACTTCTCACTGTGTCACCTGGGTGGTGGGAGCTGTGACCTCCCATTAGAGCTGAGCACACCTAGTGCCCAGATCTTGGTGTCTCAGTATCATCCTCCACTGTAAGAAGTCAGCGATGCTTGGAGATATGGCAGATTTCAGGTTTGGGGCAGAGTCATTGTAACAGAAATAGGAAGTAAGGGATAGAAAATATGCAAAAATGACGGGACACATCAAACGATAACCGTCAGGTTAAAGAGGATCACACTGACCAAATTTGGAACAATTTGACATGAAAATAAATATCATTAATAAGAGATTGTAACACCTTGAGTGAAAAAGGAAGCCATGGGTCTATACTGATACAGTTAATAAATTGAAAATCGGATGGCAAATTAGATATTTTCATAGTTTCAAAGTCTCTCACCACAAAGAACTTATTAATTATAAAGGGGAAAAGAGCAAATTTACATGGAGAAATACCACCTTCATCAAGTGCTTAAAGTGACCATAATTCACAAAAGGACTAATTGGAATTACACAGCACCTGATAGGATACAAAGGACGAAACACATGGCGTCTCTGTGGTACGATTAGATTCAGGGCGTGCATCTTTAACAGGAATTAGGAAACATTGGATGAAACCGAATTGAGGGGCATTCTACAGAATAACTGGCCTAAAATCTTCGAAAGAGCCAAGGATGTAAAATCAAGGAAAAAACGAAGAACTTTCCAGATTAAGGAAAGGTGACAATTTAAGTTATTTGAGATTCTGAATCGGATCCTTTAACTCTAAAGGAAATTATTGGAACACTAAGGAAAATGAGAATGAGGTCTTTGCATCAACTGGTAAGAATGCAGGTATACTACTTACAAAATGTCCATGGTTGTATTGCAGTTATATAGGAGAATATGCCCTTGTTTGTAGGAAACACACATTAAGTATTACATAAAGATGTTGCATCAGTATTCTTTGCACTGTAATTGCAACTTTTCTGTAAGTTTGAGATTTTTTTTCAAAGTTTTTTTTAATTAAAAATTAAGCTTAACCACCACCAAGAATAGGTATAAGATGTATAACTTCCCAACCAGTAGAGAAAAAAATAGAAACTATAAAACAGCTTGATTTGTTTTCAAGAAGATAGTACAGGGATGAGGGTAGGAAAACAAGCAAAAGTCTAGCAAACATAAGGCACAAAGTAAGGGTGTAGATTCAGCCCTATTTGAATGAACATACACAGGAAATGTAATTGGATAAAACCTCCCAGATAAAAGATACATTTTCATTTGGTCTGAAACAAGTGCTGAAAATAATGGAAGAGAAGAAAACGGGACAAATACCAACCAAGGGAAAGTTGATGTTTCATCATTAGTATCAGGCAAAGTTTACTTGATGCAGTGCATATAACTAATGAATTATAAAAGAGACAAATCACCAGGAAACTATAACAATTTGGGACGGGTATGAACCCCATATAGCTACAAACTGAATAAATTCAGAATTGAGAGAATAACATGGAAATGTGATAAATCTAAAATAACGGTGATGTTTATACCTCTTTCAATGACTAATCAACCAAGATATTTAAAGTATTAAGGATACAGGACCAGATGGCTTCACAGGCGGCGAATTCTATCAAATGTTTAGAAAAGAGCTAACACCGATCCTTCTCAAACTCTTCCAAAAAATTTCAGAGGGAGGAACACTCCCAAATTCATTCTATGAAGCCACCATCACCCTGATACCAAAACCAGAAAAAGATATCACAAAAAAAGAAAATTATAGACCAATATCACTGATGAACATGGATGCAAAAATCCTAAACAAAATACTAGCAAACAGAATCCAACAATGTATTAAAAGGATCATACACCATGATTAAGTGGGATTTATCCCAGGGATGCAAGGAGTCATCAATATATGCAAATCAATAAATGTGATACACCATATTAACAAATTAAGGAATAAAAGCCATATGATCGTCCCCGTAGATGCAGAAAAAGCTTTTGACAAAATTCAACACCCATTTATGATAAAAACTCTCCATAAAATGGGCCTACTGAGAACCTACCTCAACATAATAAAGGGCATATATGACAAACCCACAGCAAACATCATACTCAATGGTGAAAAACTGAAAACATTTCCACTAAGATCAGGAACTAGACAAGGATGTCCACTCTCACCTCTCTTATTCAACATAGTGTTGGAAGTCCTAGCCACGGCAATCAGAGAAGAAAAAGAAATAAAAGGAATAAAAATTGGAAAATAAGAAGTAAAACTGTCACTGTTTGCAGATGACACGATACCACCAGAAAATCCTAAAGGTGCCACCAGAAAACTACTAGAACTAATCAATGAATTTGGTAAGGTTGCAGGATATAAAATGAATGCACAGAAATATCTGGCATTCTTATACACTAACAATGAAAACTCAGAAAGAGAAATTAAGGAAACAATCCCATTTACCATTGCAACAAAAAGAATAAAATACCTAGGAATAAACCTACCTAAGGAGGTGAAAGACTTGTACTCAGAAAACTATAAAACACTGATGAAAGAAATCAAAGATGACATAAACAGATGGAGAAATACACCATGTTCTTGGATTGGAAGAATTAATGTTGTGAAAATGACAATACTACCCAAAGCAATCTACAGATTCAATGCAATCCCTATCAAACTACCAATGGCATCCTTCACAGAATTAGAGCAAAAATTTTTACAATTCGTATGGAAACACAAAAGACCCCGAATAGACAAAGCAATCTTGAGAAAGAAAAACAGAGCTGGAGGAATCAGGCTTCCTGACTTCAAACTATACTACAAAGCTACAGTAGGTTCAGGAGGTTCCTTAAAACACTAAAAATAGAACTACCATATGTCCCAGCATCCCACTACTGGGCATATACCCTGAGAAAACCATAATTCAAAAAGAGACATGTACCACAATGTTCATTACAGCACTATTTACAATAGCCGGGTCATGGAAGCAACATAAGTGTCCAACAAAGATGAATGGATAAAGAAGATCTGGCACATATATACAATGTATGGTACTGGCACAAAAATAGAAATATAGTTCAATGGTACAGGATGGAAAGCCCAAAGATAAACCCATGCACATATGGTCACCTAATTTATGACAAAGGATACAAGAACATACAATGGAAAAAAGACAGTCTCTTCAATAAGTGGTGCTGGGAAAACTGGACAGCTTCATGTAAAAGAATGAAATTAGAACACTACTTAACACTATATACAAAAATAAGCTCCAAATGGATTAAAGACCTAAATGTAAGACCACACAGTATAAAACTCTTAGAGGAAAACACTTTTTGACATAAACCACAGCAAGATCTTTCTTTGACCCACTGCCTAGAGTAATGGAAATAAAAACAAAAATAAACAAATGGGACCTAATTAAACTTCAAAGCTCTTGCACAACAAAGGAGGCCATAAACAAGACAAAAAGACAACCCTCAGAATGGGAGAAAATATTTGCAAATGAAACAACAGGCAAAGGATTAATCTCCAAAATATACAAACAGCTCATGGAGCTCAATATCAAATAGATAAAACAATTCAATGAAAAAATGGGTGGAAGACCTAAATAGACATTTCACCAAAGAAGACATACAGACGGCCAAGAGACACATGAAAAGCTGCTCAACATCACTAATTATTAGAGAAATGCAAATCAAAACTACAACGAGGTATCACCTCACAGTGGTCAGAATGGTCATTATCAAAAAATCTAGAAACAATAAATGCTGGAAAGGGTGTGGTGAAAAAGGAACCCTCCTGCATTGTTGTTGGGAATGCAAACTGATACAACCACTATGGAGAACAGTACGGAGGTTCCTTAAAACACTAAAAATAGAACTACCATATGTCCCAGCATCCCACTACTGGGCATATACCCTGAGAAAACCATAATTCAAAAAGAGACATGTACCACAATGTTCATTACAGCACTATTTACAACAGCCAGGTCATGGAAGCAACATAAGTGTCCAACAAAGATGAATGGATAAAGAAGATCTGGCACATATATACAATGGAATATTACTCAGCCATAAAAAGAAACGAAATTGAATTAGTTGTAGTGAGGTGGATGGACACAGAGTCTGTCATACAGAGTGAAGTAAGTCAGAAAGAGAAAATCAAATACCGAATGCTAACACACATATATGGAACCTTAAAAAAAACACAAATGGTACTGATGAACCTAGTGGCAAGGCAGGAAAAAAGACATAGACATAGAGAATGAACTGGAGGAAGTTAGAGTAGTGACATGTATACACTACCGAATGTAAAATAGATAGCTAGTGAGAAGCAGCCGCATAGCACAGGGAGATCAGCTCGGTGCTTTGCGATGACCTAGAGGAGTGAGATAGGGAGGGTGGGAGGGAAGCTCAAGAGGGAGGGGATATGGGGATATATGTATACGTATAGTTGACTCACTTTGTTATAAAGCAGAAACTAACACAACACTGTAAAGCAATTACACTCCAATAAAGATGTTAAAAAATTTTTTAAAAAAGCAGATCTTAGTAAATAGCAAATAATATTATACAGAACCATGAATTTTGAATCCAGTGATATATTGTCCTTCCCTCCAATCCAGGGCTAAGAGCAGGCAGAGTAGGAGCCTTAACATTCAGTGAGATGGGGCTTCCCTGGTGGCGCAGTGGTTGAGAGTCCGCCTGCCGATGCAGGGGACGCGGGCTCGTGCCCCGGTCCGGGAGGATCCCACATGCCGCGGAGCGGCTGGGCCCGTGAGCCATGGCCACTGAGCCTGCGTGTCCGGAGCCTGTGCTCCACAACGGGAGAGGCCACAACAGTGAGAGGCCCGCGTACCGCAAAAAAAAAAAAAATTCAGTGAGATGAACCTTTCTGATGCTAAGTCAATCACATCAAAGTACCTGCCTTGCGTCCTCTAAAATAACTTGCCCTGTCTTGGTGGTAGAAAAAGCCCAGGTCTCTAAACAGCCCTCAGATCTTTCTGTCGTCCTGTGCTTTGCAGTGAAGTCCACGACTTGTTATCCCAAATCAGTCAAAATCCCTGAAGACCACAGCGCCATGCCCACCCCTCACGTGCCCTGCGACTTCTCAGACCACTGGGGTCCCCCCTGCTGCCTCGCACATTTGGATTTATCCATCACTCAAGCTAATAAGCATCCTCTAAAATACGAGAATAACCTTAAGTGAAGATGTTTGATTGTTTTGTTCTCCATCCTGAGTTGTGGTTTTTAGAGAGAAGTAATTAGCAAGAGAGCTGAGGGGTGTGTGTGAGTGTGTGTGACAGAGTGTGTGTGTGCGCGCGAGGGTGCAGCCTGGGGCTGTGCGTTTCAGGACTGGGAAAATGGTTTCCCGGCAGGTGTGAAAGAAACACAAAAATGGAAACAGCAGGGCCCTGAACTTCCCTTGCTTCACAACCTTCCTCAGTAACAGAGAGATGAACAGAATAGAGCTTTACCCTGATTGCATCTTCAGTTCCGTGCTGATGGTCTCCTTTACAAAGCTCCGTGAGGCAGGAGTTTGGGAAGGGGCAGGCCTGTGGGCTTGGTACCCGCTGTGTTCCCTGCACATCTGTTGCGATGGCTTGAGAGCCTGCGGGATGCTCAGAGCTCCAGGCTGGAAGCCCGTCACATCCCAGCTGGATGGGAAAGCAGGCCCTTCACTCCTCATCCCCTCGTCATCTTCAGGAGATGATGGTGGACATGAATCCTGAAGGCGCCTCCTTCTCCCACTTCTCTGAGGCCAAAGTCGCCAATGGCCCCAGAGTTGAACATGAAGACAGCAATGTTTCAACATCCTTAAAAGAAAATATCAACAGCCTTAAAAACATCCTTAAAAGAAAAAAGCATCCTTTAAAAGAAACTCTATAAGCTTTTCAGCCCATAAATAGGGGTTTGCAAGTTTCCGAGAGACTTTCACCCCACTGGGCACCATGAGAACCCTTGTCCTGCTGCCAATCTGATGTTGATCCCTCTTACAATTTGCAGGAGAGGCATTTTTATTTTGAGATGGGTATATTACAAACTCCTGGCAACCCATGAGTTGGCTGCTAAAATAGGATGTAAGCAGATATTTAGGAGATGGTGCCAATTTGTTGACACTATTTTTAGAAGATGCAAAACACAAGCAGAATTGTTAATTAGATCATTTTCGAATCCAGAGACACCTTCTCATAAACCCTGCCATGCTACCAGAGGCCCTGATTTCCCCCAGACAATGGTTGGGCACACTAAATTGAGCACCAAAAGAATAGCCTTTCCAATTTATCTTCCAAGTACACAGAAGATAACAGTTTGATTTTTATCTGTATTGCGTTTTCAAGGTAACACAAGCCAATGCTCACTTAATTTGCTCTCGGCTTGAAGCGGGTAGATCAATATGGTAAATAAGTCACATTGAACAAGGACTTTATTGGCATTTGACTGAATATTAATAGGCTTATTTGGGCCTCCCCATCATGTCTGCCGGGGGCAACAGGCAGCCCCCGCTGACAGGGAGCCGTCGGGCAAAGACAGGGAGCTCATCACTCGTAGGGGCAATTGAGTCAATACGCTCCCAAAGTTCTCGTGGGCAGATGATGCTGAGCGCGGTGTTATGACTGGAGGATAAACTGCAACACAGATTTCCAATACATGAACGAGGCTTAAATTGGAATTCTTCCATAGATAACTAATAAGGACCTACTCTATAGCACAGGGAACTCTATTCAACGCTCTGTAATGACCTATATGGGAAAATAAATTAAATAAAAGAGTGGATCTATGTATATGTATAACTGACTCACTTTGCTGTACACCTGAAACTAACACGACATCATAAATCAACTCTACTCCAATAAAAATTTTTTTTTTTTTTTTGCAGTACGCGGGCCTCTCACTGTTGTGGCCTGTCCCGTTGCGGAGCACAGGCTCTGGACGTGCAGGCTCAGCGGCCATGGCTCACGGGCCCAGCCGCTCCGCGGCATGTGGGATCTTCCCAGACCGGGGCACGAACCCGCGTCCCCTGCATCGGCAGGCGGACTCTCAATCACTACGCCACCAGGGAAGCCCCTAAAAATTTTTTAAAAAATAGGACCCCTTCCATTTTAATTAGCACGTCCGCACTCTTCCACATCACTGGCGGTCCCCAGCATCGGGCTGCCCGTGTTCCACGGTCACGGCTCAGCACGGCTCCACGGGCGGCGGGTGGCCGGGAGGGGTGACGCGTTGCTGGACAAGTGTTTCAGTGAAATGCGATCCTTCTGCCCACTGCGGTTCCTGCACTCCTCCTCAAGGATTCTGTAAAGCAGGGGAATTGCGAGGCTAGTGATGCTGATAAGAATTATCACCACAAATATATCTTTATCATTTTAAAAGAATATTCTTCTCGAAATCACAAATATCGTAGGGTTTTTTTCTTGGTCCTCAGCATAATCTTATAAGAGGAAGTAAGGCAGCTATTATCTATACACGGTATAGATAAGGAAAGTGGAGTTCTGAGAAGTGAAGAACAACGATACAGAAAGTGCTGGAACAGTGCCTGGCACCCTCGGTGCTATGCACGGGCTCCCTGTTTATTCTTTTCTTTTTATTCGGCTTTTTTTTTTTTTTAAGATGTTGGGGGTAGGAGTTTATTAATTAATTAATTTATTTTTGCTGCGTTTGGTCTTCATTTTTGTGCGAGGGCTTTCTCTAGTTGTGGCAAGCGGGGCCCACTCTTCACCGCGGTGCGCGGGCCTCTCACTATCGCGGCCTCTCCTGTTGCGGAGCACAAGCTCCAGACGCGCAGGCTCAGTAGTCGTGGCTCACGGGCCTAGCTGCTCCGCGGCACGTGGGATCCTCCCAGACCAGGGCTCAAACCCGTGTCCCCGGCATCGGCAGGCGGACTCTCAACCACTGCGCCACCAGGGAAGCCCTCCCTGTTTGATTTTCAGCTTCTTTAAGCCTCACCATCACCTGTGAGCTGGGCTCTGATGGTGTCCCCATTGTAGAGATGAGGAAACCGAGGCCTGGGTTGATTAAGCAATGCGATGGAGGTTATGCCAGGCGCAGCCGAGGCGAGGCTTACACGAAGCGTTCTCGTGGGATCCTAACCAGTTTGTCCTGCCACTCAATTCAAGTGGCCTCCCCAAAGGTTCCCCAAGTTGGCAATGTGATGGCGATCAGAACTCAGGCCTCCTCATGTAGAGCGCAGTGGTTCTCTCACGCAATTCTGCCTCGTTGCTCCACAAACAAAATATTTAGAGGCAAATAACTGAAGTAAGTACCTAGAATATCTTCACATAGGCTGTAGAGAGAACATGGTCTGAGGACATTTGGATTTCTATTCTGTCCATTCTGCTCTTCAATAAATCCCCTGATTGACACATACACACTACTATACAGGAAGTAGACGACCAACAAGGATCTACTGTATAGTTCAGGGAACTATACTCAGTATTCTGTACTAGGAGAGAAAAGAATCTGAAAAAGGATATATATATATATATATATATATATATATATATATATATATATATATATATATA
>NW_006797698.1:245728-296642 GCF_000442215.2 Lipotes vexillifer
TATATATATATATATATATATATATATATATATATATATATATATACACACACACACACACACATATATATGTATGTATGAACAACTGAAACTAACATGATATTGTAAATCAACTATACTTGAAGAAAAAATAAATAAACTAAGTCCCCTGAGAACTGGCCCGCTGGACATCATGGGAGGCACTTCCGCAGCTGCGGCTGGCGCTCTTCGTTGCGTCTTCCTAATTCCACGTGGTCTGGGAGGGGACCAGTGTCGTCCATCTTGGTGGCCCTCAGTACAGTCCTGCCCTGTAAAACAGTCAAGTTCACTGAACAAGTTGGTGAGAGTGGAGGGAAATTTTTCAAGTTCCTGTAATTTCTAAATGCTATGCCTGGACCTTCCACATACACGGCCACAGTATTCTTATTCATTGCCTGTAAATGCCTGCATTAATCCTTCCAAGGTATGGGTTACCCTCACTGACCCAGAAAATAGCTCTCTGTTTATTTCTCACATTTTCTAAACAGTCAACTCTGCTTAAATACGGAGATGGATTGTGGTACTAACACCCAACAAATGTGTATGATTAGTCTTTTACTACATGTGATTTTTAATATCTAAGAGATGTAGTAATTGCAGACTACAGTCACTACAATGGTAGCGATTTTGTAGTCTGCAATAACTTGAATTCAGTTCTTCCTGTATCCTCCAAGTGAAAGAGACATCACTGCAGATTTGGGTAGGGAAGCCTGGCGCCTTGTGACCAGCAGAGACAACCCGGACAAGTCACTTCGCACTTCTCAACCTCAGTTTCTTCATCTGTAAAATGGAAATAATTAAACAAATATAGTACAATGTTTCACTAAACTTTAAGCACAAATCATTGGCTCTCACTGGTGTGACTACAACCACCACAAAGGACATCTGCTTCAAGGAGCTAAACTAACTGCAACAATGTATCCATTCACCATGTCTGCCACCCTCTTTTCTGATTTCAGAAATTAACGCCCAGGTGTCCTAAGCAAATCAGACTCACTTGGGTTGCATCTTCAGAAAAGCCACAGGGGTGGCAGGGTCCATGCTGGTTCAGCAGGCCTGAGTCCTACACTCTGGTATTATTGGTTTCGCTTCCCCCAACTGTCAAATGAGAAAAGTACCTTCCTTTACCATTTGGGGGATCAAATGCAAAATATTCAGCTAGGAGAGTGCTTTCAAAAGTGTGACACTAAGGGAAAGTCTATACAGTCCGGCAGCCCCAGGCAGGTCTGGAGGTGGGGGGAGAGCCTTCCAGGAAGAGACCTTACAAGGCCCGTGGAAGCATGTCATTCCCTGAATGGGGAGCTCCCACCCACGTGCTAAGATTTGAAGGGTCCCAGAGAGTTCGTCTCCTCACCTTCCCTATGGATGGTCAAGGCACCTGATCTGGAGCATCTTCATTGGCTGAAGGCGCTATGTTCCCAGGAAGGGGTAACTTATTAATAGTATATTAATTGTTTTATATGCATTATTTTCATCCCATTATCATCTAGTAGACAGGGGCCTGAAAAAAATAGAACAAAAATAGGTGCTTTCAAGGGCAAAGGGGAGAGAGTTTGAGATGGGACGATGATGTGGTGGGGCAAGGGGTGAAGAACCATCTGGTGAGGAACCCAGGGCAGGAGGGAGTTGAAGGTCACTGAGCCCTGGGGATGAGGGAGAAGCTGTGTAAAGAGATTATGATGCCGCAGACATTGGGGCGGGGTGGGGGTGCTGAACTTTGTTAAGGACTGTCCTTGTCAAATGGAAGAGCCGAGACATAGATCTCTGCCTGGGCATCCTTGTCAAACAGAAGAGATGAGATACAGGTCTCTACCTGGACATGTCCTTCAAGCTCGATTGCTCTGGGAGGGCCCCTCAGACACCTCCCACCCCCCTGACCCTCATCCCGGTCCCGTGTCGCCCTTCAGTGTTACTGACACTTTCGTGAATGTATCAGTCTTGTCCCTGGTCTGGATTGCACGCTTATGGGAACTGTCTTCTGGAGATGCCCTGCTTCCCAGGCCTTCGGACTTGGCCTGCATGACATGACCACCTGTCCTGTGACCATCAACTCACTGAGCGGATCAAAGATTTTCTCTCCTCAGAAGCCAAACCATTAGTGGGATCAATGCCACGTAGCTGAAGAGCAAAGACTCCTTTATTCCAGCATCTCACATTCATTAACAGACTCTTCATGCTTTCATTTCTTTTTCACACTTGGCCTTAAAAAGAGCGAGACACACACACACACACACACACACACACACACACACACAGAGGATGCATTAATCTCCCATTTTCATGAAGCTCAGCCCTACATGTCAACGGAAGAAAAGCCAATCACTACTGTATGAAACACAGAAAAATAACATTTATTTACTCATAATTGCATTCCTAATATATCAGTTACCCAAAATGTTTGTCTTGCCGACCTGTAACACATCTAGGGAGTGAAAAACCCACAGGATATATAGCAAAGTGCCAGGCATGACAATGTGAATTAAGTAAGCATAATTTACCAGCTCTAATAAAATGATTTTTATTTATGGGTGAGCACTAATGCAGTTCTGACATGCTCCTAATTTCTATTTTGTTATTTATGAAATAGAATCCTGACAATTCACTAAATCACCATGAGCAATTCCTTTTAAAATCGGTTCCATTTGCTGGGCACATATTTTTTATTTAAGAACTGCACTGGGCTTCAACAATTCGAAGTTGGCAATAAGAAGTAAATGAGTCAGATGATTTGCCTAATGACATAAATGAAGGAGTCCTCACCAAAATATGAGTCCACCACCAGGGACCACGGGGCCTGAAGTTCCCCTCCTTATGTCCCTCCACTAGTTCAAGAGTTTAACAAGGACGTCCTTGAACCTGTCAGTGTCCCTGTCAAAAAACAGAACACTGAATTGTGGGAAATTCAAGAAGGGTTTATTTGCAAAGGTGCAGACAGAGTGTAGGGACCAGACTGGAGAATGCAGGGCTGGTACAAGCTGGGCAAGAGGTTACCAAGCCCCAGAAGGCAAGGAACCCTGTAGGACAGCTTTCCTGGAGAGGAGCAGCTTCTTTTAGCCGGGGGAGACAGCTAGACCCCCCAGAGAGAAAGCCTAAGGAATGAGGACCCCGACCCGCCCTCTTCCCACCCCTGACCTCCGTCCAGGGCTTTCCACTGAGAACAAGTCAGCAGATAACATGAACCACAGAGAGCTAGAAACAACGGGAGACCAGAGAAAAAGACTGGGCAGGCCCTGGAGGAGGGAAGCAGGCCAGGACCCCTGAGTAATGATCCCAGGTCAATCTCACAGACCTCAGGGCAGATGGAAGAGCCCTGGGCTGGAAACCACGTGATTTGAACTTGTTTATTTGCTGGACCCGGAGGGAATTAACTGTTATTTACAATCCTCGTTCCTCCTAAGGAGGGTGGCACCGAGAGCACGATTTTCTCTTTCCTGTCTCATGGCGATCGCCACATTTCACATGTAAACAAGAATGAGGTTCGGTGCTTTGTGACCGCCTGTAGGGGTGGGATAGGGAGGGTGGGAGGGAGGGAGACGCAAGAGGGAAGAGATATGGGAACATATGTATATGTATAACTGAGTCACTTTGTTATAAAGCAGAAACTAACACACCATTGTAAAGCAATTATACCCCAATAAAGATGTTAAAAAAAAAAAGATTTTTTCCTTTGCTTCAGTGCTTTAATATCTAGCAATTCAATACTTTTGAAATCTCATATCTTATTCCAACTATCCACGAGGCTCAATCCTCGGCCCTATTTCAACCTGCTTCAGGACAGACGGGCCCCCTCCCACCTCCCTGTGTTCTCCTGCAGAGTGCATCTGCTGCAGAATTTCATCTCGATAAATACTGGCTCATTGGTTCAGGGGTGAAGGACAAGTCTCCTTCCAAGTGACAAAAAAAAAAAAAGAAAAAAATCATGCACTATTTTAAAGGACAGGTAATGTTATTACTTTTTACCATGTAGAGTAAGGTAACCCAACATCAATGCCAGTTACGACTCGGTGCTTTTCACCTGCTTCTGGAAGGAGATAAGAAGTTTGTCGTTGTTTTGTAAAATAATGTGTGAGCATTTTTCATGCACCAAAGGGAGAGCTTAAAAGATTTAAAGTGAACTTCTTAATTTAGTCTCTTAAAAAGACTAAGCATTGTCTTTGCGTTCTCAATTTGAGTATTAACTGGTTTATAATACGCTCCTTTTCCAAAGGAATAAAGATAACCCTCAATCTATCTCCTAGTCTATGGACCACGAATTAGAGGATGCTGAAGAAGGAAGGAACACACTTGCTTCCAAAAAGGGATGGATTTAAAGCAGCAGGTCTAAACTGATGCGTTTTTACTGTCATCTTTAACACGAGGAATTAAGCCAAACGGCGAAGAATAAAGTTTTTATGATCAGCTTTACTCTACAAAAATAGTAGGAGGAGGAGTTCTGTGAGTGAAATACAAGTTGGAATTCAGCGAAATGAGGGCCATTTGATAGGGATTATAAATATAGCCAAAATGTGCCAAACTCAAGAGTCCAAACCTTGTCATCCTCCTAGACACACATAGGACTCCCCGGGCTTTCCACGCCCCACCCTCCTGCATGTTGTTTTGGAGCGACACAAAAACAGTTTCTGCTGATTATTTATTTCAGCCCATCATCTCTTTTCCCACAGGCAAGAAAACCTTCCAGCCTCTCTCTTCCAATATTATGAGACATTTTTTTCTCCCTCGATCGAAGGACTAGATGGAACTCAGGCTGATTTATCTCCACCTCCTCTGGATATTCAGGATATAAAGCAAGCCCATTAAAATAGCAGACATGCAGCAGCTGCATTAGGAAAGCAACTGAAATTTTCCATTAAATGTCTAGATAGAATCATAGAAGGTTTAGAGGTACAAGGATCCTTAGACACCATCTCATTAAACTATGTACCAGAAGCATAAAAAGCAGTAATTCCAAGCATTCACAGTCTCTGCCAAGGTCATTCTTCTCTCATTCATTTTATGGCTTCATCTCCGAGCGCTGCCCCTTGAGGTCACTGTCCTGCCACAATCTGTGACCTTGTTTCCATTCTAGGTCACAGATATTTAGAGTTTTGCAAAACTTGGGTCATCTCAGTATTGACCTTCACTTTCAGAACCATCCAGATCTACAGTATATCCCATATGTCCTTGGGATTCAAAGCAGGAATTTCCTGCTAAGGAAGTGTCTTTGATTCCCTGAGCTGGCTCAGAATACACTAGGCCATCCAATATCTCTCCCGTAGCTCTTCTGTCTCTTCCTTGTTTTCATATTGATTATTCCAGGCCATCAAATCCCCATCAGCCAATTCTAGTGTCACCTTCCACGACAGAAAAACAAGATGTGTGCAAATCCCAGTGTGGCTGGGACTCCAGCTTGGGGTGACTCCAGTGTCCCTAGGGGAAGACTAGAGGCTGGTGAAGCAGCCTGCCAGAGCAATAGTTAACACAAGTACTAAGGAGAGTCCTAGCAAAGAACTCATCTCGAGAAGAAAGCCAAAATTCTCAAGTAGAGTTTGCAAAGAGCAGGCCGTGCCAGAGACTGAGGAGAGGAATCCAACTACAATGCGGTGCCTGCCTCTAGGATTGTTTATCCCGGCCCTGATTGACATGAACAAATCCTGGGATGCGATGGTTGCCATGAACACTCGAGTGAGAATCAGAAGAGGCGCGATGTCTGCCGAATTGGTTCCAGCAGCTTTGGCAATGACAAGAGACAGTGCCCTCTGGTTAGACACGAGCCCCTTGACCTCTGGCACTGGCAGCCTCCGTTCCAATTATGGCAGTAGCACAGCCAATGAGCATTCGTGGCTCAGGTGCTGACTTGGCAATGGCAACAGTGGCAGGTATCACCCCAAGAGCTGGCAAGGGAGCAAGAAATGGGTAATGACTGTGACAGCCAAGGAAAATACTTGGTAAAACACATGAGAATTCCAAGGAGAGTTAACTAAAGCTGGTTGTCCTATTTCTTGGGCTGGAGAAACTTGCCTCTTCGGAGAATTTTTTTTGTCCCTATATGATTTTTTTTCAGCTAGAACAGGCTTTTAAATAGTTTCAAAACTAAAGTTACTGTTGTTGTTCATTAAGACAAATAGTGGATCATCTATAGACTGGTCCAAAAACTTTATCTTTTTTATATTATACCCACCATTCAATTAATTTTCATTTAACTTTAAAAATTATATTAGCTGCACTAAAGCTGTGTAACAAACCACTGCAAAAGTCATTTGCTTAGAGATTTTGCATTTGTACTTTTTCATTCCTCATGAGACTGCTAACCACCTGGAACAGCCCTGTGTTGGGCTGTGAGTCAGCTGAGGTTGGCTTTAGTCTTTGATTCAGGTTCAATTCTGTTCTACTTGTCTCCACATTCTCTTTGGACCAGCAGCTACGCAGGGCACATCCTTCTCATGACGGACCCCAGCAGAGCAAGAGACCAAGCCAAACCACACAAGCACCTTCAAGATCACTGGTCACATCAAGTTCACTAAAATTCCATTGGCCAAAGCAAGTGGTCAAGCCCAAGGACCATGGGGCTAAGAGATATACCCTCCCCACTCAACACACTGGGCAATCAGTTGCCAGAAATGAGGGCACGGAGGCATCTAGCACAAAAGATTGAATTAACAGTTACTACTGCAAGGGAAACATGAACTATCTTTTCCCTTACCCCTTTTCTCTAAAGCATTGCTTGCTTGGTGTAGATCCAACATTAGCAAATGCTTATTGGATAAATGCAAACATTAGAGGGAAACGCCATCACAGATTTTATTCCCTCCAGTGTTTCTTTTTTCCCCATTTGGTTTCCTTATTTCAAAAATACCCTCGTGCATTTTCAAGCTTCACCCTAAGTTTGGTCCTACAACCTTGAGGAAAAGAATAGTTTACTTATAAATAATGTTATTTCCACTTAACACCTGAATTACATTCAAGGTCAGATTCCAAGTGGCTGGTTTCTGCTTTTCAAATCCATAATGCCCTTTTACTTTTTAATATTAGGACAAGTCTATCAAAAGGCTTCACTGATCTTAGCTGACTCTCAGCTCTCATTTTAGGAAACCAAGGCACTTAGGTGAATGTTGCTAGATGGGCTGTCAAGACCTAGGAACACTACGAAATGTACGTGAAACTAATAGGTCCAGTAGCAGCGCTGCAGCACCAAAGATCTCATCATCTGCAGAAGCAGCAGAGAGGCTCAGCCTCTATAAAGCAATTGCATGGCACCCTCCTCACGAACTACCTAGTCCCTCCCTTGTGGAAGAGAAGACAGATCCAGGGAAAGACAGAAAATCTTCATCCACTATTGTTCTAAATGGCTTATTATATCCAAATGTTACATCTGCATTATATTAGCCGCCTTCACATCTTGCCCTATCAACATCACACCATGGCAGTGTTTGCATTTGCTTATCAGGCGCAGAGGAGATGATTACTTCTGACTTGTTTGAGTGCAGAGGGGAGCTAATGTGACTAGACAGAGAGCTGGGGCTGCCACCACTGCTGTGGGAAGGACGTGTCACTCACCAGCTCTCCTGCAATCAAGTGTCCCGACAGTTCCCTGAAAGGATGCCCGGCAGTACGGGCCACACTGCGAGACGTCTCGGTCCTGAATACAACTCAACACGATTAAGCAGTGATTACTGTAAGTGTTTCGTCTTGTTACTCATATTCCCAATATATGGCATTCATTTGTCCTGGAATCCTAGAAAGCCCAGGAAAGAATGGGAGGTTGGAAGGGGGGACAAAAAGAGAGAGAATACTTAGACACAGCTTTAACAGCTCATGAGACAAAACCCAGCAGGGTCCAGCCTTTGCCATTGTGAAGCCATTGGACACTGGTCATTGGGTCACCTACCTAACGCCCTTCTTCTGGAGCCTGTTCTCTCCCTCCAGGTCACAAGGTTTTCCAACTCAGCCTCTTTTTCTCTCTCTTGGCCTCAAACAGGTATCCAAACCTTTGGCCTGAAAAGATTAGTGGTCAGAGAAGTTAATTGTAATGCTGCGTGCACACACACAGACGCAGGTGGGGCAAGACAGAGGGATCTTTTCACCTGCTGAAGGATCAAGTGAGGAAAACGGATCTTGGTTCCATACGTGTGGGATAAAGAGAGGTTTGCTATGGAAATAAGATGACATGTAATCTGACTTCTGACCTCCATAAACATTTGTGCCAATTTGTGATGCACTCTAGCTCACAGGGGCTTTGGTCACGTTTTACAACCACTTCTTTGAAATAGGCTTCGGTGGTGCAGCCGTTGCTGAAACTTGCATGGCAACCCACGACTGACCTTTCCTGCCCTGGTGATGGCTCGTGTTCCCTTCACAGCAGGCCTCGCCACTCCGTCGAGAGAATGCATTTTGCCTGCAGAAGAGTAAAATCCATTAGTGAAAAGATGGATTTGGGGTTGGCACTTGCGAATTGTGAGGACATTTTAAACTGTGACTAAAAAACATCTAACTGGGAAATTATGAAACCCACGTGGCCTAACACAGTGTAATTATGGCCTCTGAACACTCTCTGATGGTCATCTGAAAGGAAAAATAAGTCCAAACCCACAAAACATCGATAACCGTGAAGGAAAGCACAGGAAGGCAAGCCCTGCATCGGAGATGTTGCGATGTGTGTTTGCGCCACAGAAACAATTGCGCAGGAGCGCTTGTCTGAAGAGGACCAAATTTCTTTATTTTCTACAATTAAAGTAACTTCATGGTGAGCTCCCGTCTTTCTGAAACGGTGTGAATTACAATTCGACTTCGACCATTCTTACCCTTCTCTGCCCCGGGAAAATTTTTAAGTTCCGTGATCTGACTCAGCACCAAGGCATGAGACAGTCATCACCTGTGCATGTGGTCCCACCCGCCCCGCCTCGCTGGTGCCTCCAGGCCTGTGGTCCTGCTTGGAGCTAAGCCTACAGTCTCTCAGTATGTGTTTGTCATATGTCTCTGATGGATGCATTTTAAATAATGTCTCCTGACCCCTCACTGAGATATTAGCTCGCTTTCTTTTTCATTGCTCTGCATCGCTCCCTTAACTCTTTCTCCTAATTTTTATCTTATTATAAGTTTCAGTTCTACTACTGATTACTCTATAGCTTAAAAGTACTTAAATCTCTGTTTTTGCAGCTCTCAACTTTATTACCTCTGGATTCTCTATTTTATAAAATAAGGAACGTGATACCTCTATGGTTTCTTTTGGCTTCCCCTCCTTTTTTCCACCAAATATATATATATAAGTAAAGTGTAAAGATCAGCACGTAGACCTAAAGAGACATTTCTCCAAAGAATAAATACAGATGGCCAACAGGCACATGAAAAGACGCTCAACATCACTAATTATTAGAGAAAAGCAGATCAAAACTACAATGAGGGGGGCTTCCCTGGTGGCGCAGTGGTTGAGGGTCCGCCTGCCGATGCAGGGGACGCGGGTTCGTGCCCCGGTCCGAGAGGATTCCACATGCTGCGGAGCGGCTGGGCCCGTGAGCCATGGCCGCTGAGCCTGCGCGTCCGGAGCCTGTGCTCCACACCGGGAGAGGCCACAGCAGTGAGAGGCCCGCGTACAGCAAAAAAAAAAACAAACAAAAAACACCACTACAATGAGGTACCACCTCGCACTGGTCGGAACGGCTAGCATCAAAAACTCTATAAATAAAAAAATGCGGGAGAGGGTGTGGAGAAAAGGGAACCCTCCTACACTGTTGGTGGGAATGTTAAGTCGGTGCAGCCACTATGGAGAACGGTATGGAGGGTCCTCAGAGAACTAAAAATAGAGCTACCACAGGATCCAGCAATCCCACTCCTGAGCATATATCCAGAGAAAACTCTAATTCGAAAGGATACACTCACCCCTGTGTTCCTAGCAGCACTCTTCACAATAGCCAAGACATGGAAACAACCTAAATGTCCATCGACAGATGAATGGATAAAGATGTGGTATAAATAAATAAATATATATATATGTATTTCATTCTACAGAGAATGAAATGTAATTTGTGCTGTTAAAACAGTGCCACACAAAATAAACCGTTCCAAGAATCTAGATCAAATAAATTTTCTTTTCTTTCACTCATGACTGCCCCAAATCTGGTCACATTTAAGTTTGCTTCACCGAGGGTGTGACTTCCTTAGAAAGCTGTATAGTTTTCCTGGAGTTTCTAAGTACAGAGCACAGGATGTCACACATCTATAAATTACCAACTTCTTAACCCTCCTCCTTGCTTCACTCCTCAACCCCCTCAGAGCCCCTGGTCTTCAAACACCAATGTGGATTCCACGTCCTCCAGGACCACCGGCTCCCTGAATCCTGGGAAGTCACCCTCCTGCACTGAGCTGGAGTCACTATTATGTGAATTACTTGCATTTTGCTGGAGGGCATTCTTAGTAATTTTTTGTGTGTCCAGGAGGGGTGCACAAGAAAAATTTTTCTGAGACTTTCTGTGACTTGAAATGCACTTATTTTGCCTCATCACTTGCCATTTTGACTGGTAAAAAATTTTATATTTTAAATCATTTCCCCCTGGCTTAAAAGTATTTGTCTATTGTTTTCTCACTACAGTGGTAACGATGAGAAGTCTAATACTAATACCGTCATATTCTCATTCTTTGTGGAAAAACTGTTGCTGCTTGGTTTTATTCTCTCTGAAGTTTTAGAAATTTTTCCTTATACCTGGTTGCTTACATTTTAATGAGGCTATGTCTCGCTATTGGATTTTTTCCATTCATATTGGTTAGTATTCATGGACCCTTTCAATGGAAGGATTCAATCTTTTTTTTAACTGGGGGAAATCCTCCTCTATCTTTTCTTATTTCCCCTCCTCTGTTTTTTCTCGTCTCTCTTTTGTGATAGATCCCATACTTTGATTCTTCCAGGCTTCATCTACTTCTCTGTCACACCCTGGTCCACCTCATTGCCTTGTGGCTCTATGCTTGGGAATATTTCCATAACACTTTCTTTCACCCCTTGCGCTGAGCTGCTCACTTCAGCGATCATATTCTTAAAGTATAAGGAGCTTTACGCTTGTTCACAGGGCGTTCTTTGTGTTGAATGCAACATTGCCTCAAAGTAAATTTAGGCAATGAAAACATTAAAACTATTTTTCCCATAGTATCCATCAAGAGATCCATTTCCTCTGCAGTTAATTTTTCTCGTTAAGTAAAATAACATCACCAAAAAGAAACCAAGATAAACAAATGTGCGGTGATCCTTGGTTATCTATTCGCATGTATGAACAAAATGATTTGATTAGTTAGCACCGGTAACTGCGGTGGGTTTCACCTGCTGCTGATTCCTGCCTTAAAGAGAGAGTGACAGTGAGCTTTCTGTGTTACGTGAACATTTCTGTATCATTTATTTCATATACAGGTGTAAGGGCTCCACTTCAGGGCATCAGGCAGTCAGGGAAACCTTACTTTCAATGACAAAATGAGGAGAGTTTGCAGGGAGATACCAACACCGATCCCAGGAGCCCCAAGGACCAGGAGCACGTTCAGCAGCATTAGCAACTACGTCACTGGTTTGTGCCTGGGTCTAAATGCTTGTATCAGGGCATCAACAGGTTCAAGGCGGACCAATGGCACAGCTGCTCTGCAGTTAGAAGTTCAACACTTCAATGTGAATTGTAACCCCACCCACTCACCTGTCCACACCTGTTGATTCCTTGCTTGGAGCTTTTCCAGAGTCCTGCCAGTGAGATCAGCTTCCTCCTTGTCTATAATTTCCCCTCAGCTGATTCACACTGAAGGTTCCTCTGCTTTGTTTACCTGTCAGCATTGTCCCAGCTTCTTCCCACCCTTCAGAAATTCTCCCCAAACCTCTGATCTACTGATGCGGCTCTCACAAGAAATTCCTTTTGTATTTCCTTAGAATAACTCGAATGGGATTTGAACAGGGAAGAGAGATAAACATCTGAACTCTGTGACCATCTTGAAGGGGAAACACTAAAGAGTATTTTTATCTTCAAGAACTTCTGACCCAAAATGCAAATTTATCTTGGAGTCACAACCCCTTGTGGCTCTTTCCTGCTGGCAACTTAATTAATACCTGAGCCGGTAATGAAAGGGACAGAGGACAGGACCCCTTTTAGGGGTTGGGAACTCAGAGGACAAAGGAAGTCAGTGGTGTTCGGAGAAAAAGAAAGTCAAAGAAGACCCTAAGACCAGGTTCAATACAGAAGACTAGGAAGTGCATCAGTTTGGGGCAAGATGGAATTTAAACAGAAATTCAGGTCATAGAACTCATCTGTGTGACATCTCCTTTTCGGACCTCTTATCTATGAAATGGACAGGATGTGATAATAAAATGAGATTATGAATGTCAAATGTTTTGAAAAGCAACAATAATGTTGTAGATGTTTCACAAAGTCCATTTTGTCAAGCCTGTCCCTTTAACTAAAATGATACAGTTTCTGTCTCATTGGAAAACTACAGAGGATGTCACTCAGAATAAAATCTTAGCCTTTTCAAAAGATTTAGGATTAAGTACAGAATAATTGGGTTAAGCAAACCGCTTAAATGAATGAGCTGTTCTGTGATATGGTTCATAGCACAGACAAGAATAGCATTGTATACGGTAAGACATGTGGGAAGAAAAGGCAAACAGAAGCTAATAGGTGTGTGGAAAGGGATTTCGTTCCTTATTCCCACTCTTTTCTTAGCCAGGAGGCAAAAATTCAAATCCTTACTGTGGAAACTCATTTTGAGTCCAGCCCTTGGTTTATTTTTACATTCCATTCTCCATTGCTATTCTTTGATTCGGATTTTCAATTGCCTTGTGTAAAAATTCGAAGTTGTTCCCCATTTTGATACTTGATGGGATTTTTTTTTTTACTCTCTTGATGATGTCATATTATACTTTTTATTCGTCTGAAATCAATAATTCTTACTCTGTGTCCATAAAGGTAACACTCATTTCGGTAAGTTTTCCTCTGCTCAGGTCTCCTGATATAATTATCCTTCAGACTTCTCCTTTACTAGTTGATTCTTGGATACATGTTAAGTTATTTTCTGTGTCTATTTTGAAGCCTCGCAGCTATTTCTTGGTAGCGAGTTCTTTACTCCACCCGACTCCACTTATCAAGCACCTCCTAGGATCAGACATGGCGCCAGGGGCTTTGCATATATTATTGGTCATCCTCACACCAAATCCAGCAGGTGTCATCACCCTTGCTTAGCAGATGTGGAGTGTGTGACCCAAGAAGTTAGGCAACTCGCCTGGGATCCTACAGCTGCCAATGGCAGGGCCAGGATTCAAATCCAGTTTGTCCGACTTCAGGGTTCTTGCTCTTCCTGCCGTATTGGAGAATCGCTCCAGCACACGGCACTGTCCAATGGATGCTTCACCACCACAAGATCGTCACTTCATCCAAGAGGGTCTTCATAACTTACCAGGCCATGGATTAGTCTTTAACACCCATTTTAGCTCTAAAATTTGATATACATTCCTCTTGGTTTAGCACCGGTTTAGAAATGCTTCACAGGGGAATGATCTCCAGTAACCATTCTGTCTTAGGACTAGAAAACTGTATCTTTCATTCTCAGCTTCCTTCACTCTCAAACTCATATCGTTCTTTTCAGATGTCAGAAAATCATTATCAAGTCTCATATTAAAAAAAAAAAATTCTAGAAAGTTATATGGAACCATTTCTTAAAGAGGACAAAACTCTTTTCTTTTTAAATTTTGCTAGCAACACTTAACGTAAGATCTACCCACTTGATAGGCTTTTAAGTGCGCAATATGGTATTGTTATTTATAGGCAAAATGTGGCCTGTAAGCAGGTCTCTAGAACTTACTCATCTTGCATAACTGAAATTTTATACCTGTTAATTAGCAATACCTCGTTTCCCCACTTCCTCAGCCCCTGGCAACCACCCTTCCATTCTTCGATGCTATGAGTTTGACTCTTTTAGATATTATCTCACATAAGCGGAATCATGCAGTATTTGCCTTTCTGTAACTGGCTTATTTCTCTTAGCATAATGTCCTAAGGTTCTTCTATGACCCTTCTATTTTGTTAAGGCTGAATAATATTCCATTGTATGTATATATCACTTTTTATCCATTCACCTGTCAGTGGACATTTAGGTTGTCTTCACATCTTGGCGATTGTGAATAGTGCTGCAACGTAGTCGGGAGTTCAATTTGATAGATTGGAAACAAAAACAGATGACAGAAATATATTTGAGCTCACACATTTTGATATAACAGGAAGGAGGATATATCTTATATAAACCAATATTTTTTAAAACTTTAACTCACATGTAGTATTCCAAGTATTTAAACACAGAGAAGCTAAGATGTCTACCAACTGATCAGAATAGAATAGCATCTCCAAGGACAGGCAAACAGAAATATATGTAGAGAGGGAGAGAGATGTCAGAAGCTATCTACCAAGGATCTACATGTTGGAAGGATGTATTTGCAGTCACTGTATATTCTACTCTGAGGCTTATTTACTGATGGCAGATGCCCTCCCCTTTAGGGGCTGCTGGCACAATAAATTGGCATATGTTGAGCTTGGCCAAGTGAGAAATGTTACCAGCACTTGCATACTCCATTTCAAAGCTCTCTGGTGTACGAAGACACTATAATGCATTTCCCTTAATAAACAATATATTAGGCTGAAGTTAGAAGTGTCAAAACACACGGTTTCCTAAGGGGTCATGAGGAGTAACCTCCTGGACGTATTCACACTTTCAATGAATATCATTCTTCCTGCAGTTGACAAATTGACCCTTAGGTCTGATTGAATGGTTTACATATTGATACAAACCATGGAAGAGGCAGAATCTCACGAACACTGCCCTGCTTTGTAGCTGAGATTTGGAGTGAACATAATAAGAAAGATGAAAGCCAGTTTCCAAGATGACAGCACAGCCCCTGCACAGATGCTTCTAGTTTCTGCTGAGCTGGAGGGTGAGGGGTCAATCAGTGCCCCTGACACTGCGAGGGGAGAAGGCACTGGTGGTGGACCGCTCACGGGACTGGGAACAAGTCAGGAAGCATTAGGAGGAGACTGGAGTGAGGGTGGCCCTTTCCTCCTTCTCAAGGCTGTGGTCCCCCTGCAGCTCTCCCCATTGGAGTTACTTCCCAGTTACAGGCATGGATGAAAACTATCGCCTGCCATATCAGTAATCAAAGGCTGGTGCAGCCATCGAGCCCTCAGCCACTGCAGCCACAGCCAACGGTGAACCCTGAAGGGATCCAGGATGGAGAAAAGCAGGATCCTGGCCTTAGACAGCTGAGGTGCATATCAAAGGAATGATTTTAGTGAGCCCAGACTCTTGCATCTTCCCATACATAGAAAAGCGCAAAGAAAACCAAAAAAGTGCTAAAGTCATTAATTTGAGATGTCTGGTTTTCTTTAATTAACAGTAATATTTCGATGTTCCAACTACCTGGTTTTTGTTGCAAAAACTCCCATACATCCTGGCTCTTCCATTACCTCTTTGGAGCAATCCCTCAGGGCTAGCTGAGAGGCTGTGTCCCAGGCTTAAGTCCTTGGTTTTGTCCACCAAATAAAATAATTCTCAACTTTTAGGTTGTGCATATTTTTACAGTCGGCACTGGGAACTCACTGACAAAGCAGAAATATGACTCACAGAACCCCAGACCCAGCATCACCAAACAGAGCACAGAAGGGAGGGCTTGGAGCTGAGAGGAGATAGTTCAATAACTAGTGCAGGGAGTCCATGACAGCAGGGAGAAAGAAAAACAATGTGAAAACCAGTAGGAGGTAAATGGACTTGTTCTTTGCAGACCGCATAGGTAAAAAAGGTCAGTGAAGAAACCTCTCCCTGGGGCTTCCCTGGTGGCATAGTGCCTAAGAAGCCACCTGCTAATGCAGGAGACACGGGTTTGAGCCCTCGTCCGGGAAGATCCCACATGCTGTGGAGCAACTAAGCCCGTGCGCCACAACTACTGAGCCTGCATGCCACAACTGCTGAGCCCGCAAACCACAACTAGTGAGCCCCCGTGCCACAACTACTGAAGCCTGCGCACCTAGAGCTCATGCTCTGCAAAAAGAGAAGCCACCACAGTGAGAAGCCTGTGCATTGCAACGAAGAGTAGCCACTGCTGGCCACAACTAGAGAAAGCCCGCGCCCAGCAACGAAGACCCAACACAGCCAAAAATAAATAAATAGATTTATTTAAAAACAAAGAAAAAGAAGAAACCTCTCTCTGAGGCAGAGGTCCTGGACCACTAGTCCTGACCTACCTCATGTATCCTGTCCCATCTCTGCACCACTGAAATTCAAGCACCAACCTGGACTTTCACAGGTGAAACCACTGACCTAGACTGCCTTCACATTCCCCTCAGCTCAACTGAAATTCAGATTTCTTCCTGACCTCCCTTTTCTTAGAGGCTTTACTTTAGAAAACTTATAATTGAAAATCCTTCCTCTGCCCTTTTGAGATGTAAATCTTTTCAGAAGCCTCCTACCAGTTTTGCAATCCATGAATGTCTTTCTCAAGGACCTGGGAGCCGTCCCTTTGAAATGCAAACATTAGGGCAGAGGGGGCCCCTCTCCAGTCTCTGTGGAAGGACGGGAGCCTAGCTTCGTGGGTGCCAGGCTCCAAATTGTTAAATTACCTCTGTCAGGAAGATAGGAGGAGGTTTACTTTTCCTTGGGGAATCACTTAGCCAACACAGCTGGCCTACAATCCTCCCCAGCTCTGGAAAACTCCTCTGCTGTTTGTTTCAGTGGATCTGAGTGTCCAAACTTGGTCTGTCCTTCCTGCATTGCTACCAATCATATGGAAATAAAGTCAATCTTTGTCTACTCATCTCGTCCAGGGCAATGTTTCTTTAACGTCACGTTGACAGTTTCTTAGAACGAGCAATGGTCCTTACAGTGAAATATTTTGCAGAATGTCATTTTAATCTGACTCCCAAAGTGTTCACTAAAACAAAAACGGAAGGATTAAAATGAATTTATACTTATTATTTATAAATTTGGAAAGGTTTCTCTAGTGTCAAAATATGCAAACTTTACAGGGAAAAGTCTTGCCACTTTATACAGAGGCTTCATAAAATCCTTGCATAGTTGTCAAACCTTTACTTTTAACTTGAATTACCTGCTTTGCATTTATTATAGAAATAGCCAGAATCTGGCTCATAAAGGTAAAAGAAGAAAAGACCACTTCTGTTCAAATGAAACTCCTTTTTGCTAGCCATAGAGATTTGGGTCTCAGGATTTGGATTAGGAACTCAATCAGTGTATTTACATAATGTGATTGTCCCAAACTTCATTTATTCTGTTAAATGACATTAAATATAGTTTTAAAGTTACCTGCAATCTTCATCATTGTATTAAGAAATGTATAAAGCCATAATGAAAATTTTCTAAAATAAATAAGCAGCAGTGACATTCTCGAGCAGCTCCAGCGATGAGCAAAAGTGAAGGATGAATTTTGAAAGGACAGGCTCTTGTATGAAAGCAAATTGCTTTGCATTCACACAGAAGCGAATAATAGAGATTCTTCCATAAAATTTATCATGCTCTTCTTTTCCAATGCCCAAGTGGTTTTTCTATTTGAACAAAACAAATTCTGAAGTCATAACATAATAATAACCTGCAGTGCTACTCAAAACAAAACCTTACATGTAAGCATTTTAAGAAAAATTTATCCCAGAATATATTCAAAGTGAAATATACGACAATCAAAGGGGATTCAAATCCCTGAATACAAAGCCAAGGAAGCATGTCATCTTAAAGCACTTTATCCATAGAATGGGTTCTGATATCATTTGAAAAACCTAAATGTATTATAAGCTATGGGGAAAAAAAAATACCAAGGAAAGCAACTCAGGACAGTTTTAAATCAGCTATCTTTTTAAAAATTTCCCCAGCTTTGTTGAGACACAATTGATAAACAACATGGTGTAAGTTTAAGGTATACTGATGTGGTGATTTGATACATTTATTTATTACAAATTGATGACCAACATAGCATTAGCTAACACCTGCATCATGTCACAAAATTACCATTTCTTTTTTGTGGTGAGAACATTTAAGGTCTTGGCAACTTTCAAGTATATGATACAGTATAATTAGCTGTAATCACCATGATGTATATTAGAACTCCTCCCACTCGCAAGTGGAAGTTTGTACCCTTTGACCAATATCGCCCTGTTCCCCCACCTTCCAGCCCCTGGTTGCCATCACTCTACTCTGTTGCTGAGTTCAGCTTTTTTAGATATTCCACCTACAAGTGATATCATACAGTATTTATCTCTGCCTGATTAGCCTAATACCCTCAAGGCTGGGGTAATGAAAATATTTTATAACTTGATTACGTTGGTGGTTTCAAACTGTGTACATTTTTCAAAATTCATAGAACTGAACACCTAAAAAAGGTGAATTCTACTGTAAAGAAATGGTACCTCAATCTATCTGAATTGTAAAAATGTATACTGGTCATTGTTATCAGGATATAACCTCATTCCAGAAATGCGTGTGTGTCCATTTGTGAAGAATACAATGTTTGCCCTGAGAAAAATGTTTAAGCTGTGTGTTTTCTGAGTTACCCAGATTAATAGTTCATAGAATCTGCCTTGAAAAGGAAGACACAGAGAAAATAGAAAAGACAGTGATTGGAAAAAAGAGATCAAAGTTTTGATTAGTTTTTCCTGTGGAGGATATTTGAGTATGTTTGAATTCTGAAGCAACCATCCTTTTATTATCTTACTGACTGAACTTGAGATAAACACTTAACCTTCTTGGGCCTTGGTTTCTTCACCTTCAAATACTGACAACCTCCCCCTCTTTCTTCCTCAGAAAGCTGTTATTACAATGATCTAATTAATTGAAAAGGCACCCCCAAAAGGTACAGGCGTCATGCAAATGTAGGTTGGTAGCTGTTGTTTTTTACTGTAGTTTTTTTAAAGATTTGTCTATTATTTATTTTATTTATTTTTGCCTGCATCGGGTCTTAGTTGCAGCACGTGGAATCTTGGTTGAGGCATGCGGGATCTTTCGTTGTGGCACGTAGGCTTCTCTCTAGTTGTGGCATGTGGGTTTTCTCTTCTCTAGTTGTGGTGCGTTGGCTTAGTTGCCCCGTGGCATGTGGGATCTTAGTTCCCTGACCAGGGATCAACCAGCATCCCCTGCATTGTAAGGTGGATTCTTTATCACTGGACCACCAGGGAAGTCCCTACTGTTGTAATTTTATTATCATTATCAGTTAATTTTTGTTATTTTACATCATAAATAAAATTCTGGGCTGAAATGTAAAGAGTTTCAATAATAAAGTTAAAAAAATGCAGCAACTTGATGAAATAAAGTCTATAAAGTATTTTCTTTTCCACCCTAATAACTATCATACTCTTCAAAGAACTGTTATTCTGAAAAACAAACCTAAGGCAGTATCTACCAACAGAGCTCCCATCACATGTGATCCAAACGGTCATGTTTTTGGAAGAGATTCTGTTTCAATAAAGGCACTAATACCACGGTGGAAAGTGCATGGCATCTGACAAGCTAGGAAAACAAGGATGCCAGGAGCTTTGAAAGACAGTTAAGGAGGCTGCATTTCATTGAGAAAGAAAGGCTCCCTTGTTCGTACAAAACGGGGAGAAAATAGATGAACAGCAGCCTCAGGCAAGCAGGCTGGATAACACACAGCAGTCTTAGCTGCATGACCACCCCATGTCCACACACGGCCCTGACAAGTAACACACCCTAGAATTGCAGGACACAGCCACCAGGTCTCTCACATACAAAGCCGACTGTACTGGGGAGAGGCCAGCGAGTCACGGCAAAGACCCATCGGAGACTCAGAAAACCCACGTGGATATGACAACCAAATGGTATGAGCTGAGGTATGCATGAGTAAAATGTGACGCATCGCATGCTGTAAAATGTCTTCTGCAGACACGTCCGCTGAAGGCTTTCTATGAGCCAGGAGTAGCACAGGACTGAGGTTAGTGAATATCAAAACAATCCAGGAGACCAGACTAGAAACTAGCTCTCTGTGCATCACACAATATTCTTAGTATGTAGGAGGGATACCAAGACCACCCTAGGGAGCTCAGCTGACTCACAAAGTAGAAATACGATTTGGGATATTTTTATAATTGTCAGTTATGACCATTCATACGTGTAGCACTTTCACCAAACCACAACTTACATTGAACAAAATCCCACAAAGTGTAACAACCTTTTGAAGAAATATTTCATTTCTTTTTTTTTTTTTTTTTTTTTTTTGCTGTACGCGGGCCTCTCACTGCTGTGGCCTCTCCCGTTGCGTAGCACAGGCGCCGGACGCGCAGGCTCAGCGGCCATGGCTCACGGGCCCAGCCGCTCGGCGGCATGTGGGATCTTCCCGGACCGGGGCACGAACCCGCGTCCCCTGCATCGGCAGGTGGACTCTCAACCCCTGCGCCCCCAGGGAAGCCCTCATTTCTTTTTTTTTTTTTTGAAGTATAGTTGATTTATGATGTCATGGTAGCTCCAAGTATACAGCACAGTGATTCAGTTATATGTGCGTATATATATAGAGAGAGAGATATATAGATATATATATACAAGAAACACCTGTTCAAGGTTTCTTAAGCAGACTTGGCCTTTGTAAGTTACTCTCCATGGTAAACTTCCATCTCAGAGTCTAAGGAGAGTTTGAAGCTCTCTTTGCTTGCAGATGGCTAACCTAACATCACTTAGAAATAATGCAGCCCCCCACTCACATACAATTAAGCTTCCATACTCACTTGCTGCTCTCTTTTATATGAAAAATTCTACAAACTTTTCAAGAATTCTGCCTCAAAAGTTCACCTTAGGGCTTCCCTGGTGGTGCAGTGGTTGAGAGTCCGCCTGCCGATGCAGGGGACGCGGGTTCGTGCCCCGGCCCGGGAAGATCCCACATGCCGCGGAGCGGCTGGGCCCGTGAGCCGTGGCCGCTGAGCCTGCGTGTCCGGAGCCTGTGCTACGCAACGGGAGAGGCCACAACAGTGAGAGGCCTGCGGAGGGGAAAAAAAAAAAAAAAGAAATGAGGGCTTCCCTGGTGGCGCAGTGGTTGAGAGTCCGCCTGCCGATGCAGGGGCCGCGGGTTCGTGCCCCGGCCCGGGAAGATCCCACATGCCGCGGAGCGGCTGGGCCCGTGAGCCGTGGCCGCTGAGCCTGCGTGTCCGGAGCCTGTGCTACGCAACGGGAGAGGCCACAACAGTGAGAGGCCTGCGGAGGGGAAAAAAAAAAAAAAAGAAATGAGGGCTTCCCTGGTGGCGCAGTGGTTGAGAGTCCGCCTGCCGATGCAGGGGCCGCGGGTTCGTGCCCCGGCCCGGGAAGATCCCACATGCCGCGGAGCGGCTGGGCCCGTGAGCCGTGGCCGCTGAGCCTGCGTGTCCGGAGCCTGTGCTACGCAACGGGAGAGGCCACAACAGTGAGAGGCCTGCGGAGGGGAAAAAAAAAAAAAAAAAGTTCATCTTAGTTTGACTAGTAAAATTCTATTCATTCTCAGAAATGCAGAGCTCTTGGACCATCTCTAGTTTGACGACTTAAAAGCACGGTTTTCATCACACCTATACCTTTTGGGGCCATTTGCAATTGAGCACTGAGGCCAACACACTCTCCTGTCCGTGTGGTAACACTGAATATACAAATGGACGATGACCAGGCCACCATGACAGCAGAACTCTGACTCACAGCCTCTGTGGCAACCAGCCTGGGAAGCCAAACCACAGCCTCTGCAGCCATCAGGCCAGGTGGTCTGGATTGGTGAAGGATGGCCAACTTCCCTGCTTTCTGCCCCACTTCCAACCCTGGGCCAGCAAGAGAAAGCCAAATATGCCCCCCCGCAGACCGATAACATAAAATGCCATGGGCTTCCCCGGTGGCGCAGTGGTTGAGAGTCCGCCTGCCGATGCAGGGGACGTGGGTTCGAGCCCTGGTCTGGGACGATCCCACATGCCGCGGAGCAACTAGGCCCGGGAGCCACAGCTACTGAGCCTGCGCGTCTGGAGCCTGTGCTCCGCAACAAGAGAGGCCGCGATAGAGAGAGGCCCGTGCACCGCGATGAAGAGTGGCCCCCGCTCACCACAGCTGGAGAAAGCCCTCGCGCAGAAACGAAGACCCAACGCAGCCAAAAATAAAATAAATAAATAAATAAATTTTAAAAATAAATAAATAAATTAAATAAAATGCCATGTTTCTAGTTTGCCAACTTCCAGCTCTCCTGGGCCAACAACCTCTAATCAGAGCATAACCGAAGCCTCCCCTTCTTTGTATTAGAAAACTTCTCTTTCGTGCCGGCCTTTGAGTCTCAGGCAAACAGGTGACGATGGTTGACTCTCTTGCTACAGCAGTCTCTGAACAAATAGCCTCCTTTCATTCTCGTTCGGGCGTCCTTCGTTTATTTCCACAGGTAGATGTTCTTTTCCCAGTTTGATTTGTCAAAAGCACTGTCATCATTCTCAGAGAATGATTACCATCTAAGCGATTCTGGGAAAAGGCATATTTTCCCATTCTGTGTTAAGTACTTCTTGGTTGAGGCCAAAATAACTTATCTTCCAGAAGCAAGTATTTTCTGGAAAAATAGCTAAGACACTGAACCAACTAGACAGCTTACTTGTTAAAACTAACAGCTGGCTCATCAATATTCATGTCAAGAATTCCACCCTACTGGACCCACCCACACAAAGCTATCATAGACTCTGTCCAATACCAGGTGCCCTCCTTGCAAGAACCCACTTAAATCACTCAGCCCAGGCCCCAACCCCATAAATATACCCCAGCTTCCCTCTTCTGAGATACTAGCAGACTCTGTCTGCCAATGTAGCGTTCTCCCTAACTGCTGTTTTGTTTTGCTTGTTTGACGCATTTTATGGTGGCCTTTTGGGAAATTGACAGCTGGTAATCCTGCAGATTTTGCCAAGATCAACCAAGACTTTCTTCCTGCCCTGGCTCTACAATCCACACTCAGAACAGCGCATTCCTCTGAGACCCCAGAGCTGCACACACAGGGGTCTGAGCTATGATTTCTTTTTGTCAAGCTCCCAAACACCAAGTTTACTTTGTCCCCCAGGGATGAGCAGCCCTGTTTAGGAATCCTTTGATTATCTGGTTCAATTTGAAAATTCTTATCTTCGGTTGAATCCTGTCTTCCTTTTTCTGTTCTTATCTCTGTTTTCCCTCTGTTCTTGTCACTTTCTATTTGAAATCTGTGAGAGGAAATTTATAGGGAAGAGAATAGGCCTAGGGCTGATAAGTCTATCTTTGCTATTGGTTCCAAGGCTGGTACAGTCTTACAGAAAGGCTTTGATTTGGTGACTAGGGTTATTTATACTGGTCTATATTCATTAGAGGTATTGGTCTGAGGTTTTCTTTTCCTGTAATGTCTTTGTCTGGTTTTCATATCAGGGTAATCCTGGCCTCACAGAATGAGTTGGGGACTGTTCTCGCCTATTCTAAATTTTGGAAGAGTTTGTAAAGAATTGACATTAATTTCATAATGTTTTGTAGAATTTTGGGACTGTACTTTTTTGTGGGGGAAGTTTTTAATTACTAATTTAATCTTTTTATTTGTTATAGGTCTTTTCAGATTTTTAAAATTCTTCCAAGTCAGTTTTGGCAGTTTGTGTCTTTCTAGAATTTTTTTCCATTTCATCTAAGTTATCTAATTTACTGACATGCAATTTCATTCCCCTATTATTCTTTTTCTTTCTCTAAGGTCTGTAGCGATGTCCCCTCTTCATTCCTGATTTTACTGGTTTGAATCGTCTCTCTTTTCTTCCCTCAGTTAATCTAGCTAGTTTTGTTGATCTTTTCAAAATACCAACTTTGCTTTTGTTGATTTTCTGTTTTTCTCTTCTCTATTTCATTAATCTCCACTCTAATTGTTATAATTTCCTTCCTTTTGCTTACTTGGGCTTAGTTTGCTCTCCCTCTCTACATGTCTTAAGTTGGAAACTTAGGTTATTAATGTGAGATCTTTCTTTTTCCATATAAAAATTTACAACTATAACTTTCTAAGGACTACCTCAGTACCTTGTTTGGAAATGTTGTGCCTCGTTTTCATTCACCTCAAAGTATTTTCTAATTTCCTTTGTATGTCTTCTTTGACTCATTGATTACTTAGGACTGTGTTTTATCATTTCTACATATATATGAATTTCCCGAACTTCCTTCTGTTACTGATTTCTATGAGTTAGTAGGGGGTCAGCCCAGGACTGCAGTAGAGTTGACCCTTGAACAATGTGGGCTTGAACAGTGTGAGTCCACTTATATGTGGATATTTTTCAACAGTTCATACTACAGTGCTACACGGTCCGTGGTTGGTTGAACCCACAGTTGCAGAGGGACTGTGGATACAGAGGGGCAGCTGTAAGTTATACTAGGATTAACTCTCCACATTGTTCAAGGGTCAACTGTCATTTTACCTCTGGTTCTAGACTGTGCCCTCTGGCAAGCAGACTTGGAGAAATACTGCAGAGGACTCACATAATAAATCCAGTCTTATCATCCATAGGCATGAGTACCCTTTGCTCACCATTCTCCTAAACAACGCTTGCGTAATCTAAAACCTGGAAAATTGATTTTTCTTAAGAGGCGTCTGAAAAAGATGGCCCTCAAAACCTGATGGACACAATCTTATACTGTTAAGTAGCACAGCAGAAAAATCTCAAGGGTTCAGTCCTTGAATACACACCTGCCTTTCCCCAGACAAGACATTTTCTTTTTTTTTTCTTTTTTTTTTTTTTTGGTACAGCTCTCATATCACTCTTGTTTTTCTCTGCAGACATTGAAGAGTGGAGGTGTCCATGAGCACTGACTCACAGACTTTCATCATTGTTTCAACATGTGCATCACTGGGCATCCCCAGGGACCCAGCGTGTTGAGTACAGTGTATCGAAAAGGCACTGTGGCACCTCTGTTTGAAACTGTTTATTTGCATCTCATTTTGAAGAGACTGATGTAATAAACATTTGAACTTTTAAAGAAGTTGTTTATGAACCTTCCTTTGCACTGAAATAGGAAAATAATGCTTGGGAGTTCCCACTGATGCACAGGCTGGCTTCCGGGACTAGCATGTGATATGCGGTTACAGGTACTCTGTATTTCATAGCTAAGTGTATATAAAATACTGAGCGATATTATGCTACCTTCTGTTGTATACTAAGAAATAAGCTGAGTCTTTGTGGTCCCATCTAGGCAAATTTCATTTTTTGGTCCTCAGCCCCAGCTCATTCAGACAGCAACAAACTAGTTTTGGGTTTGGTTTTGTTTGGGAGTGGTGGCTTCTCACTATGGAGTTGTATTGTTTCCAGAGGATTTTTCAAGACAGTGCTCCCATTTGTTGTGGATTTTCCTGTACCTAAATGGTGCTTGGTCTGAGCTGGGTGACTCTTACAAAATGATTTTCTACTAGTGATCCATTGTAATAGTTCTTAATTTATGTTATAATCATTTTCATAATAATGAGGTAATTTAGTTAGCCAACTGTAAAATACCCAGGTAATTAAACAACACTTTATTGCTTCCAATCTCTTACTGCCAGGACAAGGGTGGCAGTAATCTTAAAATGCAAGCAGTTCTAGAAATGTTTGTTAGCCTAATATGCCACTGTTTCTGCCTGTCTACATTCCTAGTTGCTTTGCCCTTAAAAAATGTGAAAAAGCCCACAATCACTGGATTTTATTTAAACCAGGTGTTCTTAGAGAGCTAGAATGCACAGTTAGCACAGTTTCCCGTGCCAAAGGAACAGCATTTTGACAAGATTGCTCACATCTGCAGGTCAGGCAGAAAATACAAGTGGAAGGTTATGGCCCGAACTGGCACCCTGTGCGTGAATGTCTGGTCTGTAGACCTGCCCGGCTGAGGCCCTGGTGCTGTGATACTGCCGCCGGTGCTTAGCAGAAGGAACGCCATTCACAGAGAGGATGTGGCCGCAGGCTGTGGCCTTCAGAGGCTGACACGGGAACTGTCAAATGTAAGCAATCGACAGAGTATACCTATTACAGTCTTAGACAGACAATTTCTAAGAGCAAAACGCTGGGTCATGACTCTGGTCTAAACTGATCAGTTAAAACTGATGATGTTGGAATAACAGGATGTGGCGTCTGTAATGAAGTCCATTGCATTAGATTCCAGAAAAGTAGTGAACTGAAGCCAGCTGCCGTGGGACAGGTTCCTCTCCATCTCATTTAGGCTCTTCACTGGAGCCAGCAAACCAGGCTTGCACCAGCTAGGGAGAAATCCCAGCCCAGCAGCATCTTTAGTGCTCACTTCCTTAGTTTTACTTAGACTTACCTGTTATTAGAAATACTATTTTCCAGCCGTACTGACGGATGTGTAGGCAGACAGGCAGTTTTGCACAGGTATAATCTACCCTGGTCCTTTCAGCGCCGGCTAAGAATTTACAAAACAGTGCTGTGTGAGAGCAGAGAGAAAACATATTTCTTTCAGTGGTTAAACCACTTTCAGGCTAATAAGGCTTCCGGCATGGATTTTAAACTTTTCCCAAAGTGTTAAAGCTAACCAGAGAATTCTGCACTCGCTATTAGAACCGCCCCCCCCCTCCGGCGACAGTCTTCTCTATAGGCAGTTGAAGCTCTGTTTTGTTTCTTGATGGGTTAGCTGATTGCAGGTTATAAGAAAAATTCTTTGATGTTCCACTGTTCTCAAGGGGGTGTATACACTGCAAGTTGCTCACTGAGTTGAGACCAAGCACAGAATGGGCTTTTGAAGATCTTGTGGGCTGACACAGTTTTCCTTCTTGAGAACCGTAGATCTGCTTGAGCACTGAGTGCCTGGTGGCCTTGGTGCCTGAGCTGCCCTTGGGTGGACTCTTGGTGGTCCTGCTTCTACTGTCACGGTCTTTGGGGCTTTCAGTTCCAGTTCCTTCCTCCAGACCTGGAGGATCAAAGCCACGCACTCTCGGTTCCATCTGTCCATATCTCTGGTTCCAAGCTGCTTTATGTGCAGACGGTGGGCCAGGTGCTTCCTGGGCCGGTAGCCTCTCCAGGCCCACTGAACGACCGCTGCCGCCTTGTTCTTTCTGCGCAACAGCTCTTTCCTGCTTCTTTCTCTCTGGATTATCTGCAGCCGCAGCTCTACGGGGAGATGGTCAGTATCCACACTGCGCCCAGAGAGGGGACCAGGTGCTGGATCAGTCTCCTTAGACAGCTGAGTGTCCTTAGACAGGGCAGATGGACCCAGCTTCCAGACTCCTGACCTCAGCACCTCTGTGCTCGGTGGCAAATCTGAGTAGGTCCCTCCTGCGAGCTCGTCCTGTGTCACTGTGTTCCTTGGCGTCTGGTGGTGGAGAAGCCCAGCATGGACGGCCTCCCGCTTGGCACTGCCAGGCCGGCTGCGCCAGCCGGGGAGCGCCTCCCTCCTCTAAGCTCCTGGCTTCACCTTTTCTGGGAGGCACGTTTGGCCTCGGGTGCTGCATCCTGCTGCCGGCTGGGCTTGCAGTGGCTGTCCTGCCGTGGAAGGCTGGCAGCTGCCCAGCTGGGGTACGCTCCTTCCTCAGCAGACCCAGGCCCCCCGACACAGGAGGGCAGCTTCAGAGAGCCCTTCCGCTTGTCGCACTGCCGCTCAGCAACTGGACGAGACATTTTCTATTCATGGAAAATCTGTCCTGTATGGAGACCTCAAGCTGAAAATGAGTTGGAGTTCTCTAAAAGCAGGTATTCGTCAGAAGAAAACAGCTTCCATCAAAAACTTTCAGATCAAGGGGACATCGGCACGAGGTAGACAAGTTCAAACAAGATCCATTGAACGAGATGCAGATAATTTGAACCACACATTCTCATGCTTTAATTTTAATGCTTTTGTTTTTCTTTTCTCTTTATTTGCTGTAAGGTTCTGAATCATTAGGCGATGCTTTTTGTCTATTAACTGTGGTTCTTGTAAGATCCTTATCATTAATATATCATTTTGCATCCTTTGCTTCTCACTTGGTATGAACCCAATTTGGAAATAAAATTTATTAATAATTTAGTCAAAATATATAATCAAACAAACCATTTGGTTTGTATTCACTTTTCTTTCTGTGTCACCAGCTTCCTTTGCTACTACTTTCTTTTAATAAGTCAGTTGGGTTCTTTGGTAATTGGATTCAAACACTAAGCACTTTTGAGGTTGCTAGCAACATAACAGGATGGCCAGCCCGAAATCTAAAATCCTCTATCATACGGTACATAGAAAAAGAGTCTTCTGTCTCCACAGAATCAGCATTCAAGTGCCTGTCACAGGCACTGCCTTTGTGATTGAACTTTGGAAAGATGAAAGCCTGTAGAAGGGTGAGGGAACAGTTGCTTGTCTATCTGGAAGCTGTGGCTCACTTTCACAGATCTTAGGTAAAGGGCATTACTCAGGTTCTACCCTGAGTTCTTTGCTTCGCTTCTATCTGATGACCTCTATTCTCCAAATCCATCACCTGGCAAGAACCACAGTTGATGGGTGGCTTTAAAACTTTGCCATCCTATAACATGGTAACTTGGCCTCAGATATGCTTTGGCTGAAACATATCATCAGATTGTCCCTAATGAATGGTTTGGACTTGGAGCACAAAAGCCTATTGGCTATGACCTGTAATTTATATAAGAATCTCTTTTCTCTGTACACTGCTTCCTGTCTTCAGGATCACCCTCTCTCGAGAGGAATTCTGTGAAAATGAACACGTGGTGTTTAGATATGGGCTGGCCTATCAAGGTGGAACACATCCTGCCTTACGGGGAGAATATTGTGCTCACACATCTGCAGATCTCTTGCACTTTTTTTTTTTTTTTTTTTTTGCGGTTCACTGGCCTCTCACTGCTGTGGCCTCTCCCGTTGCGGAGCACAGGCTCCGGACGCGCAGGCTCAGTGGCCACAGCTCACGGGCCCAGCCACTCCGCGGCATGTGGGATCTTCCAGGACCGGGGCCCGAACCCGCGTCCCCTGCATCAGCAGGCGGACTCTCAACCACTGCGCCACCAGGGAAGCCCCATGAATCATTTTTTAAAGTAATTGTCCCAGAAAATGTTCCCACCAGCAATGAGTATGACAAGTTCTTGGCCCAAATCCTTATTACCATTTAATAGTACCAACTTCCTTAATTTTAGCAATCTGATCAATAATGAAATGGAATATGTCTTCATATATTTATTGGCCATTTGTTTTCCCCTTAACAGTAAAATGTCCATTCATGTCTTTTGCCCAATTTTTATCTTTTTCTTTTTGTTTCATAAAATGTTTTAATATATTCTGATAATAATACTTAATGTGTGTTCCAAATATCTTCTCAGTTTGTGTGGGTTTTTTTTTTTCCTTTTTATAATGCTTTTTCATGAATAGAAATCGTTAATGTTAAAATAATTAAATTTATCATTCCTTTAATTCATGGTAAGCATTTCTGGGTTTTGTTTCAAAAAAAAAAAAAAAAAAACTTTACCCTAATCAAGGTCAAAAAGATATTGCACTTTTTCTTTTCAAAAATTTTAAACAGTGCCACATTAAATCCTTAGTCGATTTATATGTGATGTGTGGAGACAGGGACCAGACAGGAATCAGAACTCCACTGCACACTGGGCACCCACAGGGGAGCCTCAATACCGTCTCTTTCAGAGGTGAAGTGTGAATAAAGCCACAAACAAAGCTAAGGGGGGGGAACCCCTGACAAGAGCTGATGATCTCCTGCCTGATCCTCCCAGGTGGGAGCTGTGTGACCACGCAGCTCTGCTTTGATCAAAGATGGCATGATTCAAGCCTGAAGGAACGTCATCACCCCCAAAGCTTCTCCCCTCTGAGCTGCACCTGCAATTTGAAATCCTGTAAAACAAACCTATGCAAGCATCACCAAATAAAGCTGTGTGTGTGACACTGCCACCTTGTGGAAATATGGAGCAATGCAAGGTGAGCTGTTAGGGGCCGGCACTGTTTCCCAGTGCGTCCTGAAGTGACACAGCAGGTCACAGCATGAGATATCACCTTTCCGGGACAGACAGTGCAGAAATAGCACACCTCAGAGCAGGAGAGGACGGAGGATGAATGTATCCCAGCCTCCTGGCTTCCTCCCGTCTTCTGTTTGCAATTGGTCAACATCCACCTAGTGGGGAGTTAACTCCTCTGGCATATACCCTCATTGTCTTATCCGGCCCCTTCTGAGCCACTCAAGATACAGAAGTGACAAGAGGAGGCATAAATGCTGGGCGTGCAGTTGGCTGGGGACAGTAAAGGGGAAGGTGACTGGTCAGCTCCCTGCAGCAGAAGCGTGTGGGTCCAAAGGGAATCTGCTGGCAGCTGAATGTAGAAAGTAGCTGTGTGTCCAGGAAGCAGACCAGAGAGTCTAAGAAGTCATGTTAAATGCATCAGGTACATTTATTTATGATGTGGTGTTGAGGGGTGGGTGGAAAGGCAAATTTCAAAAAGAAATTTATAAAATGATCATCGCAGTCTTGGTATACATCTTTCTTTCCACGCTTTTTCCAGCACCTGGAAACTGTTCACAGTGATGATGAGGGAGTTCACGCTGTAACATTTTTAATTAAAAAAAAGGAATGCCCCCTTCCCTAATTTTTTAAAAGTTGAATGTCTATGAAGTAAAAAGTGACTGTGATCTAGTTTTCAGGTGCTGGACATTGAGTCCTATCAAATACAGGATATGCCTTGATTTTTGCCAAAGAAACACTTACCCGTGACCTCCTAGAATGGTCAGCTCCACAGCCAGAGATCAAAACATGTGACTCACTGCTCTCCAGCCTGCGGTAGAACAGCAGTCACTGCCCCCAATTACGCAATGTCCCTCCTCAAGAAATCCCACCTCCTTAAAATCAAAGATTCCACAAGCTCCCCTAAACTAGCACAATACTCACTGGGATCCCTCATCTGCAGAATGGGCCAGGTCTGGATGTTGGGCAGAACCTCTCTAAATTAAAGCACACACAACTCATCAAGAAAGGGCTAGTAATAATTTTACAGAAAGTCAAAATGACCAAGGGCAGGTCTTTGGTTTTTTCAGAAATACTGTTGGAAAACAGTACCTGGATCATAAAGAGATCTCGGGAGAGAATAAGGATGGACCCTCTGGAGGCAAACTGTGGACCCCTGGGTCCCTGAAAGAGCAGAGGAAACCAGAGCCCTCATCATGGATTACATCGGTGGACTTTGGCCAAGGTAACGTGGACTCAGTGTGTGTGTGTGCTGGGAGGGCTGGGACTACGAGAATGCCCTCTTTCAAGGTGACCGCTTTACTTAAGCTAGGATTCAGGGCGTTTCCTCCGGTCTATGTGTCTCAGGGGCCAGACCCCCTGGGCAGCCCCTTAGGCCTGGTCAGTGGGTGCTGGTGATAAGCCAGGGCACCCTGGGTCCTCTCTGCGCTGTCGTGCTCCCCTCCGCCCTCCAACAGTTTACATGTGAGGAAACTCAGGTTCCAAAAGGTGATGTTTCTCAGCCAAGGTTATCCAATTACCAAGTGGAGGGCGGGTGTTCAGACCCAATTCTGATGGCAGTGGGCAGTGGTGCCCCTACTGGCCAATGACTGAGTCAGACCCAGGCAAGTGGGGTGGGTGCTCGGAGACTGGGGCAGACGTGCGATGGACCCAGAGAAAAGGAGGTGAGGTTCAGCTAGGAAGAGTGGGGGAGGGGTACTGCTGATGGAGGACGGGGTGGCCCAGGGCTGGTAGGAGACACCACGCAGGCACAGAAGACAGTGGGTTAGTTCAGACACAGCGTAATTTTTGTGCAGAGCAAGGTAAGACTGGGAAAGCTCTGGGTCAGAACTTGTCAGATGTTGAATGCCAGCTTGAGTTTTATATTTTGAAGCAGGTTTCAATGCACGTGTTAGTCACGGTTTCTATTTTCTTACAGTACGTTGTGCGGAAAACCCCCAAGAGCATGGCTGTGTCGTTGGTATGCCTCTCAGCTGCCCTAACTTGGGTCGCCTTTAACTTCCTCTGATTCCCTCTCAAGGCCCAGGATCCCCGATGGCTATCTAATGCCCTCGTCAGCACAGAGGCTTAATTCAACGTCCTCAGCTTGCAGAGTCTGCATGGTGTTCTAAGACCGCCCGCCACCCGAGTGCCAGCTCCGAACCTGCCCAGAGTCTGGGGAAGGAAGAGGGGCCCCTGCGTTGCCCTCACTGTACCAAGAAGAAATCTGAACCCACCCTGGGTCACTGTCATGCATAACAGGGAAGAGAGGAAAGAAAACTGTTCTGATTGAGAGACGATTAGATAGGATGTTTTGGAGACAGCGCTGTGAGTGCATTTTCAGAGAGAGTTCTGTTTTGACGTTTGCAAGGCTTCCCTTGAAGCCGGTCAAGACACAGAGCTATTTTCATCCTGAATGTAAAGCAACAATGGGCCCTCATGCTCCGTGAACAGACAGTTACTAGAAAGTGACCCAACGTTGTCCTTCTGTCTGCAAGCGTCCTCTGCCCTGGGAAGGGCACATGCTCTCAGGGAGGAGAGGTACGTGGCTTGGGGGCGTGGTTAGGATAACGTGGCTTGGGGGCGTGGTTAGGATAACGTGGCTTGGGGGCGTGGTTAGGATAACGTGGCTTGGGGCCGTGGTTAGGATAACGAACAGGTAAGTCAGAGGAAACACCCGTGGCGTTGGTGTCTGGTCTCTGCAAAGTCTGGATCTTCTGCAAACCTGGGGATATGTCCTCATATCCCCAGATGTGTGAGGACACACATCTGTGTCCTCGACAGATGGCCCTGGAAGGAGACACACAAGACTTGCTCTGCGAACATCGAGAACTGGACCCAGAGACAAAAGCAAAAGGTCGCGGCCAGGTCGCAGCTCCTAGGCAGGACCAGGAAGAGAGGACCGGGGTAGCTAACTCCGCCCAGCTGTCCAGCTGAGCCTGCAAGGGTTTGGGTGTCCTCTTAGAAAGGACGCCCAAATAATTTATGGGAGGCACTTCTGAAAGCAAAAGGGGATGCTATGAATAATTACCCCAGAACCAAAGCTGTCCAGGGCCAATCTGGACACGAGTCACCCTACTGCTAGACTGTGTCCCATCTCCTCTGCCCAGCAAGCACAGGCCACCACAATCCAACTGCACACTCCTGTCCTCAGTCTGGTCACCTCATGGCCTCAGGCCAGTCACCTGCTGATCCTGATAACTAACCACAGCCTGCCCTCCTATCCTGCCAAACACACGCACATGCGTGTGTCCAGGTGCACGTGCACACAGGCGCATGCACACTCCCGCACACACGTGCACGCGCTCACTCGGCTGTGTGCCAGGCACACCCTTCTGACCCCTCTGAGCCGACGCAAATCTCCCGCGTTCTTCACAGTAGATCAAGTCCCTCTGGCCACCCGTCTTCATGTGCCTTCGACAGCACAGTTCTGAGATTTCAACAAATGGTACAGAACTGCAGATGCTTTGATTCTCAGCTTCCAAACCAAGAAACAGGGTGGGAGGAAAGACAGGCAGTGAGGGAGAAAAGCATGAGCTGGTGGTGACAGCCACCCTTTTCTCTCCCACAGGCTGTCAAAACCGTTTTCATCCCCTGAGTGCCATTCCGACCCTCAAAGGCGCTCCTTTCCTCCCAGCGACCAGTGGCTGGGTGAGAAGGTAGCCCACCAACTCCCACCCCTCCTCCACCCGGCAGGTCTCCCGTCCCACACGCATCCTGCCAGGATCCAGGCGATCGCAGGAGCCCCCTTTGCCAGTCCCCACCTGCCCTTGTTTTCCATTGACTGAGCTTCACGTCAGGAGCCATGTGGCCACAGACTATCCTGCCCTCGGACCCTCTCTCGTCCTCTGTAAAACGGGCAGGATCCACCTGTTAGACCTGCCTCTCGAGGTTGTCAGGAGAACAAAACAAAAATACAAGTGATGAGAAAGCAGTTTACTTGCAGCGTAGAGTCTTCCGTGCTGAGATGCTGACTGTCAGCCCACCCGTCCTCTCTGCCTGGTCCTGGCTGTACCAGCCAGAGGCACCCAGGACACCAAAGGGCAGGGAGAGGTGTTCCTGGTCGCCTTGGGCTGGAGGACTTTGACGACAGCCAGCCCAGACTTGGCAATTAGAGAACGAGGCAGGGCTTTGAAGCCAGAGCAAACATGTGGCTTTGGAAATAAACAAGGCACGTCCTGAGAACTCCAAAATCTAACTTGCTTGGATTTCTCACTGTTGGCCTATAGGTGGCTTCCCTTTCCAGGACCTCTTCTCCCCAGTAATCAGAAATCCATTTTAAGTTCCTACAACCCTGACTGCAGCTCTTGAAGGAAAAGCCTGGAATGGATGGCTGCGTCCCACAAACACCCAACGAGCTGTCGGCAGAGTCTGCCCGTGCGCAGTGTTAAGCACCCTTGGAACGCGATGAAGAGAGTTGAGTAATATATATCCCCTCTCAATTGCTTTCCATTTGCAAATTAGATCTAAAAGACTCGTAAGGGGTTGATCACTTCTGAGGGATGTAGAGTCCCTGTCACTAAACATCTTCCAAAATACCGAACATCATTAAGTTTTGTTCCGAGAGCAGCTCAGTTATCCACGTGGGATCCTTTATGACTCATCGTAAAGCTAGAAAGCTAAAAGTTTGGATTTTTGTTTCCCAAATCATCTTGTCTCTATGGCAGTAGGTCAACATAATGGCATAATCTGTTTTGGGGGGGTTCTTTTAGGCCTGGGTACTGAAGAGGCTGATCTCTCTGCATTTTTAACGACGCCTGGATTTATTCGAGGACAGGCCGCCTAATCTGCAATGAATGACCTGGTGGAAAGAGCTCCCACAGAAGGATTGGGAGGCGAGCAAGGTCAATTTTCCACTGTCCTGAAGGTGGGATCTTACTACTGTCGTGTCTTAGATGTAAGAGATGTTTGCCTTCCCCTTGCTCATGCCGGGGGCCTGTCCTCACATCCTTTCGGCAGCACCCCTCCAAGATGCTGTCTGGTCCTGCGTCTGTACCACCGGCCAATCCCCCACTTCCCACCACCAAAAGGCCCCAGTAGAGTCACCTGCTTCCTGTCTCTTCAAACCTGCTTTCTGAATGTTAATGATGGCTGGGGTCAATATGCTCACCTTATTCCTCCCAGAAAACCTTTTGCACAAACTTAGATTTACTCTCTGCATTTACTTGCCCAAGCCCAGAGACTGACTCAAGCATTAGAATCCCAGGCATGTATACAAGCTGGGAGCAGAAGGGATGGAGGGGATTATCGGCATGGCGTTGAGAAGAAGAAAGAAGAGCTTTTAATGAGGAAATTGAGAGAAGAGAAACATGAGGGTAGGAAAAGAAAACAAAGGTATAAGGTGCAGCCACACACGCAACGAGAAGACAGAGCATTGCCCTCAGAGCCGGCGGCTAAATCCTCAATGAGAAGATAGAGCATTGCCCTCAGAGCCGGCAGCTAAATCCTCAGAGGACCTTCACAAAGGGGCTTAACAGCAAGGCCGGGGGGAAGAACAATTCACCGGGGCTCCCAGGCGGGGCTGTGACACCTCCCAAGGAATGGCAGTGAATGGAAGCCTACAGCTGCTGGCACATTCTCCACGTAAATTCCACTGCTACTCAACATATCAAGGGGCGGACAGGCCGGAGGCATGTGAGCTGTGATGATGTGGGATGAGAGGGGAGCACAGGTGCCGTCGAATGGGAACAGGGACAGGCACTCAGAGGACCCCAGGAGCACATCAAAGGCAATTTAAGGTACATTCGCCTACCAACAACCAGCCCTGGACGTGTGGGTCTAAGAGACCGGAAGAAGAGAAGCAACGTTTAAATACATTGCTCAGACAATCAGAATCCCATCATCACATCACAGAAGGTCAGAAACCGTCTGAATTACGTGGTCCAACCTCCTTCTTTATTTAATAGATAGATAATAGATAGATATAGTAGATAGATAGATAGATAATAAACAATGATACTTGGAAGGTAAGATGAGATTTTCCCAATGCCATCCACTAGAAAGATGCAGAGTGGAAGCAACCTAAGTGTCCATCAACAAATGAATGGATAAAGAAGATATGGTACATATATACGATGGAATATTACCCAGCCTTAAAAAAGAATGAAATAATGCCATTTACAGCAACATGGATGGACATAGAGATTATCATACTAAGTGAAGTAAGTCAGAGAAAGACAAATATCATATGATATCACTTAGATGTGGAATCTGAAAAGAAATCCCGACACAAATGAACTTATTTACAAAACAGAAATAGACTCACAGACTTTGAAAACAAACTTATGTTTACCAAAGGGGAAACATGGGGCGGGGCGGATAAATTAGGAGTTTGGGATTAACATATACACACTACTATATGTAAAATAGATAATCAACAAGGACCTACTATATAGCACAGGGAACTCTACTTAATATTCTGTAATAACTTATAAGGGAAAGAATCTGAAAAGGAATGGATATATGTGTAACTGATTCACTTTGCTGTACACCTGAAACTAACACAACGTTGAAAATCAGTATACTCCAATATAAAATAAAAATTAAATTAAAAAAGAAAGAAAGAAAAAATAAAGACGCAGAGAAGAATATAGATCTCTTGATATCCAGCTCATTACAGCCCCACTTCAGAACTTTCTTCCGTCTTCTTACATGGTATGTTTTGGACGATTTAAAGTCAATCAAGACCCTGAAAATTATTACCATTAGGATAAAGCCCTAAGTAATACCCTCCCCTAGTCAAATGAGGCCTCACTCCCCAGATTAAAATGTATTTGCTTCCAAATAGGAAAGTATAATAACTAAACAAACTAAATAAATACATTTTTTAAAGTGACCTTGCACTCTGTTTCCTTTGTTAATCTGTCTTATCTCTGCCCTGCAATGGTTTTTATGCTGGGTGATTTTTACTGAGTAAATGATTATATTCTCTCCAATAAATGAAGAAATGGTGCATGCACAGAGCTTGCTCTACGTGCCAGCCATTGAGGTATGTACCAGGGTTGGGGGCCCCTCTGGCAGCTGCTGGCATTGTGGATTTTCCCATTAGACTGCAACAACCTGAAAAGATAAGATTTAAGTTACTTTTTAAAAGCAGTAATCCACAAATACGTGTCCAGTGCCAGCAAATCTACTAAGACAGAAATGGCTGATGGAACTGCTGAGGCCAAAGGGGACTGTGGACCAAGATGCTGATGTGTCCCACCTCTGTGCAGGTAAGTGCTAGCTTTTCCCCACCTTAAAGAAGTGTCCTTCTGAGAGAGAAGCACGCTACATACAAAGTGCCCACCAACCAACAGAGCCACCAGATTGGATGTTGGCATGTCAGGTCCATCTAGACCCCACTCCCTCCCTTCCACCCTCTGGGGACTCTGGTTAGGTGTCTGCCTGCAAACCCTGGGAAAGTTACCAGAAGTAACCTCAGCACATCACTGAGTGTTCATCATGACACCAGGTGAATTCAGACTATCAGTTAGGTGCCCGCGGGACGCGGTCTGCACACTCAGAAAGGATAATCGAATTGAGGGGAGTTAACTGAAGCATCCACTAGTGAATAACCAGAACACTCTTGTGATGAAAACTCACTGGGCCAAGATCACACAGTATAGAAACCATGGCATAAGACGTAAGACAGATTATTATTATGTTAACATAAGACAGATTCACTGAGGACTTAAAGCGCAGGGTACCTTGATTTTTGTTTATATTTGAGCGCGAATTAATTTTAGGCTGAAGGGTGAGCTGATCTGAGCAGGTACCAGTTGCCTAGGGTTGGAGTTGAAAGAACACAGGAAGCACGTGAGGCTCACCAACAGCGACTTTTGTTGTTCCTCGGTCTGGAGACAGGAGAAGGCGCAGCTAACCAGGGTCTGGGGAGCTGCAGCTGCAGCCGGAGAGGGGGACCCCCTCTTGAGGCAGGAGGCAGACAGGCCCCAGGCTAAGCAGCTCCAACTGGTTTCCTGCTGCCCTTTGACAGCACAAGCGAGATGACTGGCCAGAGACAACCCAGAAAACTGCCCCCATATAAGTAACCTAAGCCGCCCCTGTGGCGTGCAACTCACTCTGAGTACATCCGTGTGCTCTTTCACACGTGCTTTGCTGCTAACAAACAATTTATCTGCTTCACAATCTCTGTCTCTTTGCTAAATTCTTTCTTCAAAGACCAAGGTCCTGCTCCCAGGCGTTCCACTGCCAGAACCACTCCCACCCCCAAGAGGAGCTGTGGTCTTCAGTAGAGAGACAAAGCCACTGCTGAGAGGCAGCCTGGCAGAGGCAGGGAGAGATGGAGAGACAGAGGGAGCCCAACCTTTCCTGGTCCTGGTGCCCCACTGTCCACACCTAACTGGGATCCTGGAGGTCAGGGAGCCTTGTTGCTGCAACCTGTAAAGGTCAACTTCCTGGGACCCAAAGCATCGAGGGAGAGGGTCCAGGGCAAGAGAAAATACATTTCCCAGGCATTTATTATAAAACAAGAGCAAGCCTAGACTTCAGCCTGCCGGGAGCAGTTTCCTGGTGGAGAACACGATACTCACCCTCGGGGAGCCAGCCGAGGTAAATGGTGTGCACCTTGACCAGACACACCCAAGGTGTGGCCTGCTAGGAGTTAGGGCTGAGCTCAGGAAGGTTAAGTTCTGAATTGATACGATGGAGTCATAATGCCGACCTGGGAGCACCTCTGTGATGATTGGTTTGGATAAATACAAAGCATTCAGTGATGTATACAGTAGGACATAGGAGATGCTCAGTAAATAGTAGCTGGCACTCTACTGCTCTTTTCCTAAGACAGTGCAAGGAAAAGGACTGTCTTGGGAATATTGGATTACCTTCTCTTGCTTTATGACAAAGATTTGTGGCTGATGACAGAGTTTCAATAGACCGTTGAATCACTGCCTGTGAACACAGATTCAGAGCACTTACACAGGACTAGTGTAGTTGGGTCTGATTTCTGAGAGCCCCAAGCATCTTGATTTTTTCCATCACTTCAGAATGGAGATCCCGCGTGCATGGATTCAGGATGCTAATGGAAAAACTCAGAATCTCCAAAGAGGGACAACCAGAGGAACATTATTTTCCTAGATTATACGCCTCCATTCCCCGTAGAGCAGAGATTCTCAACAGGATGGGGAAGGGGGTGATTTTGACCCCAGGGGACATTTGGCAATGTCTGTAAACATTTTTGTTGTCAAACTCTGGAAGAGGAGGGAGGGCTACCAGCATCTAATGAATGGATGCCAGGGATGCTGCCAACCATCTTCCAGCACACAGGACAGCCTCCACAAAAAAGAACTGTCCAGCCAGAAATGCCAATAGTTCTGAGACTGACAGAAGTGCAATGAGAGGTGGCATGAAGGCTGTGTATTTGGTTCGTGAAGGGGGTGGACAGTACGGGCAGCATAAAGGATGGGAATCTTTGCTAAAGAAGAGGAAAGAATCCCCTTGTCTGGGGAAAGCAGTGGGGGGTGGGGGGTGGGGGGATGAGTTGGGAGATTGGGACGGACATGTATACACTGATGTGTATAAAATGGATGACGAATAAGAACCTGCTGTATAAAAAAATAAATTAAAAAAAAAAAAGAATCCCCTTGTCTGAGTCAAGGCGTGGGGCAGCTGAGTAGCGAATAGAAGAACCTGGAAGTGGTGGAAACTACCCTGGAGATCCCCTGCCCCCTGCTGCTCTCTCCATGTTCCTCAAAACTTCCAAGAAACCTCCCGCAAAGGGAGAGAGTATCGAAGTGAGAAAACTTGCTTTTCATTTCATTCTCTTTGCCCATAGTTATCCCTACAGCTTGCCAGAATGTTGCAATATTTTCCTCCCGAAAGTAACTAAATATTAGTACTATGAAAAGAAAAACCGTCCAAACACCATTCTGATCTCCAAGGAGATACAAAATGCCCACATAAATGACTGTGGGTTGCATGGAAATATTTACCAAGGATCTCCTATATTCATTTGGTTACTCGTTACAAAAACAGGGTTCAAACTAGCTTAAATTGTAAAGAGAACTTTATTTGTTCTTCAGTGGGTAAGTCTATAGGCAGGCCTCGGTCCAGTGGTCCAATAATGTCCTCAAACCTCTCTCCACTCTACCTTCATTTTAACACTGGTTCTCCTCGTGGTCACGTGATGGCTGCTACTAGTTTCCAAGGATATAAGCTGGGTATAAACCTGAACTCATATACCAGAAAAGGCTCTGAGGTTTACCATGAAGGGCCTTAGGTTGCCTGCCCATCCCTGAACCAATCACTATGACAACCAGAATGAGATGAACAGATTGTTGCTGAAGAATGATCAATCCTACAAAAAACTCAGGGTTGATAATGGAGGACTGAGTGGCTTCTCAAACTATCTGGGATATTATTCCATATTATTATTTCCAGAATGGAGAAGAATGGCTGCTAGGCAGCAAAAAGCAGATGCACGCTGTTCGTGCCACGTCTAACTAATCAGTTATATATGGCATCCTTATAAGGTCCCCAGCACGGTGCTCTGTGCAGGGGAATACAGACTTGTATAAGACACGGCCAACAGCCACAAAAAGTCAGATTGTCTAAATGGTAAGGCTAACGCACATGGAACAGTGTGAATTATACAAGAAAGAAGAAAAGAAGACGTTCGCCAAGTGCCAACTTGCACAGCACAGACTGCAAATGGTAGAAATTCAGAGAAGGATACTCTGACTTCTAAGAGAAGAGACTGAAGTTGGCCTCAGAGGATGTGTAGGATTTCTATCAAAGGCAGAAGGAAATGGTTGCACGTTAAGCAAGGATAAGAAGTGAATGAGACTGGAGACTCGCCTGCCTGGAGCAGAAACAAACCCTCCACCTCCAAATTGATTTCCTCTACTAAGGACCTGGCTTCCACCATCCACAGTGACAGTGCCTCCTTATTTATTTTGACAAGCTCATTTAATGTGAGCAGAGAGACCATCTCATTGAAATGAGAGAGATTTGGGTAGTCAATTCCTTTTATCAGTTTCCCCTTCTAGGAGTAGCGTTGTACCTATCAATTTTCCTCTTCTAAACCATTATTCAATCAGCCAGAAAGGGAACCAGTGCTTTTGCTGTGCGGACTGGTGACAAACGAGGACATTAATTTCCCTGAGCAGGCACCTTGGTTTGCCATTTGCCTAACCAGCAGCAGAAAAACACAGTGTCATAGATAATGTCTTTAAGATTACAACGGCCTTTTATGGAAGATAACTAAGCGTGACTGGAAATGTTAACACTGCAGATTTAAAGAAGGCGGTTCAGTCATGAAGCCATATACTAACTGCAAGCATGGAACTCACAGATCCTTTCTAATGATTCTGCTAAGTGTGAAGGACAACCAAAAATATGTCTTCTAAGAATCTTCCAGACTGCCCTTCTGCCCCTCAAGAACATGCAGTGGCTCCCTGGTCCCTGTTGGAATGCAGGCAGAAGCTTTCAAATCAGATTCAAGGTCATTGGGAGTTGCCCTCAGCCACATGGAGCTGCCTAACCCGAGGTTATGACCTGTCAGGGACTTGTTGATTCCGGAATCCAAAGGCTGAGCCCTCTTGCCTCAAACTGGGAGAAGCCTGAAGATGTAGCCCAGCTCCCAGCAGGACTGTCTGAGGCCTCATTTGCAACTGCACTGCAGCTACCTTTCCCTCTGCCCAATCTGCATACCTTACCTCCCTATCAGTGGTCCCCCCTGTTGTTTAAGTCTTCTATATCCTTACTGGTTTGTCAGCTTGATCTGTCTTGTACTGAAAGTGATGTGTTAACATCTCCTACCTGTTTCTATTAATATTTCTATCTCCTTGCTTCTCATGTAATTGTTGCTTCATAACAGTGGTTGTTGTGTTAATTGGTGTATATATATATATATATATATATATATATATATTCATTACCGTTATATCTCCATTACATATTATGTTTGTAGCATTTTAAAATGTTCTTGTTTGTCACATTTAATGCTTTTAGGTGTCAATTCTACTTTGACATTAGGATTGCAACCTTGTTTCTCTTATTGTTTCCACCTTCCTTGTGTTCTCTGGCTGGAGTTTTTCTAGTCATCTCTTGTTTAGATGAAGCTCATCCTCTCTTGAATTCCTCGAGAACGGGGCATGGCGCACATCTTCCCAAGTTTCTGAGTGTCTGAAACCATTGTCTACAGTCTTGATGATTCACAGACAGTTTGATTAAAAATAAAGGTCCTAGACTTCCCTGGTGACACAGTGGTTAAGAATACGCCTGCCAATGCAGGGGACACGGGTTCGAGCCCTGGTCCCAGAAGATCCCACATGCCGTGGAGCAACAAAGCCCGTGTGCCACAACTACTGAGCCTGTGCTCTACAGCCAGCGAGCCACAACTACTGAGCCCACATGCCACAACTACTGAAGCCCGTGCACCTAGTGCCCATGCTCCACAACAAAGGGAATCCACCGCAATGAGAAGCCCACGCACCGCAATGAAGAGTAGCCCCCGCTCGCCGCATCTAGAGAAAGCCTGAGCGCAGCAAAGAAGACCCAACGCAGCCAAAAATAAATAAATACATTTATTTTAAAAAAATAATAAAGGTCCTTTCTCATACTTTCTTTCACTGAGTTTTTTGAAATTCTGCTCCACTGTTGCTTTGTTTTTTTATGTTGTCTTGAGAATTCTAATTACAGATTAATTCTTTTGCTCTTGCAAGTTATTTTAATCCTTTTTACTTGAACACCTTGAAATATTTTTCTTTATCTTTTAAGTCTAATAGATTTACTGGGGTATATCATAAATCTAATCATTCCCTCTTTGTTTTCCGAGGAAATCAGTGGGCCCTTTCAATTATAAATTCAGGTCTTTTTCATGTCTGTAAAGTTTTCTGGGATTACAATTTACATATTAGCTCTGTTCCATTGTTTGTTTTCTACATCTGTGACTTCAATTATGTGTATGTTGTTTCTTCTTTGTTGATCTTCCCAACCAACCTTCTTCTCTTTGATCCTTTTTACTTCTTCCTTTATCTTATTTTCGTGTTGTTTTCTTGCATTTCTTCAATGCCTCTTATTACTCTCTTCATTTCTTTCTGTTTTTCTGTCCATTTTTGTTTTTAATTTTTGATTTCTGATTCAAAGTGGTTCTTCATATTATAGGTGTTTGAAAATATTTAATTCATTTGGAGCATATCTTACAGTTTTGCTTCATGGTTGTCTCTAGGGAAGGAGTTTCATCAACTGAAATGTGTTAACTCTCATTTTTTATATTTTTGTGGTAACTTTGTATAGAATATGTGAGGAATACTTTGTATTCACACAATACTTTGTACGAATAGTGTGGAACTTTATTCAGTTCCACACTATTCATTTTGCATATTTGTGGTAGTTTACAGGATTTCTAATCTAGTGGCATGATGTCCTCTTCTGTCTGTATAGTCTGGTTTCTTTAATGCATGAGTTTCTAATTGATGCATGGAGTGGTTCTTCACCCTCTAGTTTTTATATTACTTTTGGTCTTGCAGGACTTTAATTTTTCCTTTCATTCCTTTTATTTTTACCACCCAACCCCCAAAAGTGCCTATCCCTTATTTTTCGTCTTTTTCTCACCAGAAACTATGCTTCTTGAAGACTGCCACTTCAAATCACATATATTTTAAGTCTCTTCCCTATAATCAGTGCTATGGTCTACTAGTAAATGTTTTCAGTATTTTCACAATTAGGTTAACTATCATTCTGGTTGTGGTTTTAGAATAATTTTAGACCTGCTGCTCATTCACTTATTCTCTCTTCTGTGCAACGTTTCTGTTTTGTTTTATTTTGTTTCTTAAATCAGACTGTCTTTGCCTGTAACAAAGGTTTGCCAGAGAGTCTGAGAGATTTTACTTACCGAGATTTTATTTTCTTGTATTTTTACTTAAACACAATGTAAATTTTGCACAATCATTGTCTTCTAGTTGTGCCAGTGTCCTGGACTTTGTGTAATTTTATAGGCTCTTCTTTTGTATTGTGGTGAGATGTGGATTTAGGAAGCTGTCATTGACCCCAACTACCTGGAAGAAACAGCAAGTATTTTTTGAGAGCCACCTGCCATCTTGACTTAAGCTCTGAATTTGCAACTTATTAATTACAAGGCAGTGAATATGTGGAATCTAGAAAAATGGTAAAGATGAACCTATTTACAGGGCAGGAATAGAAAGGCAGATGTAGAGAACAGATGTGTGGACACGGGGGGGAAGGAGAGGGTGGGATGAACTGGGACGTTAGGTTTGACATAAATACACTACCATGTGTAAAACAGATGGCTAGTGGGAACCTGCTGTATAACACAGAGAGCTCGGCCCAGTGCTCTGTGATGGCCTATTTGGGTGCGATGGGGGGAGGGAAGTCCAGGAGGGAGGGGACGTGTATATGCGTATGGCTGATTCACTTTGCTGTGCAGCAGAAACTAACCTCCAATAATAAATAAATAAATAATAAATAAATAAATGTAAATTCTTACACAGAAAATTTTTTTTTACTTTTTAAAAAGATATTAAATAGCAAAATTACAAAAGCAGCCTAATCAAAAACTTTGTAGGGATTTGGATAAGAGAATCATTGTTGTGAGACAAGGTACAGCATAGTGGTTAAGAGGACAGGCTCTGAAGTCAGACAGAAGTGAGTTTGAATTCTATCCCTGCTACTTACCAGCGGTGCAGATGCAAATAAGGATTTTTAGGCTAGTTTTACAGATCAGAAAGCTGAGGCCTAGAGAGTTAATCACATACCCACCTTCATAGAATACTAATAGCTAAGTAAAATAATGCATAAAAAGGGGCTCTAGTTACAGTTTATGGTGCATAGCAAATGTTTGTGAAGTGTTAACCATTATTATTAACAAAATAACTGAAGAAATTAGGAAAGTCTTTACAGATGATAAGTACTTAATTTGCACATTAAAATTTAAGTGGTAGTGGTGGAGAGAGATTCCTGGGAGAATTATAACATGAGCAAAGATGCAGGAATGACCCTTGAGCTTGAAATACTGGCAAAAGAAAGGGACATGTAGAATTTCAGAAAAATGAAACAACCTTTCCTCCCCATCTGAAGATTTACATGGAAAAGCAGTAGTACGTAAGATTAGATTGATTTGAGGGTGTGATTATGGAGGCAATTGAATGAGTTTGAGGACTTGGGGCTTTACTTAATCCAATGTTTCTGGAGAAGCTGACCCAAATACTATTAATAATGTTCTCTGATAAAAAACATGTTCTGAGTATATATACATTTGGGAAAATTGCATTGAACTAAACTAAACTCATTTCTTTATGTCAGAAACATGCTCTGAGCCTTAATATATTGGTTTGCCTTATGAATCTTCAAAATGAGGATACAGTATTGAGCAATATTTCTCACATTTGAGTATACTGTGACCCTTTTAATAAAAATAAAATAAAATGCTCAGATCCCAGTTTGAGTAGGGCAGAAAGAGAACTCGTCAGCCTGAAATCTGGGCCTGCTGAGGGATGCTACTAGGGCACTGACCATTGCTCTTCACGCAGGAGAGAATGGAGAGACTAAGAAGACGTGAAACCTCATTATAGGGCAGAACTGTTTGACCTGGCTCATCCTCTTTCCATGTTTGGGGGATTATCTATTGCTCCATACCTGCATGGTGAGCTCTGGAGATACAGGAAACCGTTAACTTGTCTGCTGTCTATAATTGTCGTTGATTGTTGGTCCATGCAGGTTTGTATTTGATGGTCATGTCCACACCATCCACACACTTTCAGCAGCTTCTTGCTGTTACCATTCCATGCTTTTGTGTCATACCTCTCTTCCAGGAGGCAGGACCAGCCCCTGCATTCTTGGGACCCTGCCAGGGGGGGATGGATGCTTATCCTAGATGGAGTGCATTCTCTTATTCCTCCATTTTCTGTGATACCCGCAGCTGCCCCATCAACACACACACCTTACCAAGCCTCCAACATGCCCGAGCTTCTGCATTCCTGGGTGTGTGTTTTCCTTATGGGGAGTCTATCATGAAATACTCAATTTCCTCAAAGAAAAGCCAAGAGTATGAACATTGCGACTTGTGTAACCTTTTAATGGCTGCTTTAGAAATGGTTTCAAACCAAGGCTGGGCAAAGCTTCCCCAGTTGTCTGTAGACTCTGCTATTTTCCAAGGCACAACTTTTCCACATCTGTATCTCTGTTAGTTGAGGGGCATGTATTCTTTTGCCTTAATAGGTGGCTCTCAGAACCTGCAGAAATAGCTCACATTGTCATCCCAAAAGCCCACAATGTGTCAGTCCTGACTAAAACTTGTGGGATGGCCCTTGCCTGTCCTGGCCAGCAAAGCCTTAGTCGGAGCTACAGGAATCACTCTCTCTCTAGGAAGAGGTTTGAGTCTCTTACAAATTCCGAGTCTGATAGAAGGGTCTTCAACATCACTTACAAGCCATGAAATCTGTAGAGAATTTAATGTCATCAGCCAGCTTTGCCAAGGCTGTGCCACCCTTTCTTTTTTCTGTCAAACACTCTGCATCTGCCCAGGGTCTGCAGAGAATCTGAAGTTCTCTCCAAACTCAGTGTCATCAGAGATTACAGTAGGGATTTTGAGAAGATGAGTTATCTCTGTCTATCTACACTCCAAGAGTATTTCTGGTATTGTGTACAAAAGAATGAGCCTGCCTTTAAAGACTGTAAACTATCAGTGTTATGCTTGACCACTACACAAGTATGTTTGTTGATACTGAACATGGACCAAGCACGGTTCTCAGCCATTTACATGTATCAATTTATTCCTTTATTGCTTGCAATCTGCAAACATTTGCATCTTAAATCATTACCAATATTGAAACTTTCCAACCATGTCACAAGTGACTTCCGACATTGTGGGCAGGCAAAAGCCAATGACTTAGAGGCTGTGTGTGTGTCTGTACGTGTGTGTGTCTGTGGTGTGTGTGTGTGTGTGTGTGTGTGTGTTTTATTGAGGGAAAAAAAAGCACACAATATTAAATGTACCATCTTAACAATTGTTAAGTGTACAGTTCAATAGTGTTAAGTATATTCACATTGTTGTGTAACAGACGTCTGGAACATTTTCATCTTGCAACACTGAAACTCTACACCCATATCCACAGAAAACCATAATTCAAAAAGATACATGCACCCCAATGTTCATTGCAGCACTATTCACAATAGCCAGGACATAGAAGCAACCTAAATGTCCATCGACAGAGGAATAGATAAAGAAGATGTGGTACATGTATACAGTGGAATATTACTCAGCCATAAAAAAGAATGAAATAATGTCATTTGCAGCAACATGGATGGACCTAGAGATTGTCATACTGAGTGAAGTAAGTCGGACAGAGAAAGAAAAATATCATATGATATCGCTTATATGTGGAATCTTAAAAAAATGGTACAAATGAACTTATTTACAAAACAGAAATAGAGTCACAGATGTAGAAAATAAACTTATGGTTACTAAGGGGTAAGCGGGGGAGGGATAAATTGGGAGATTGGGATTGACATATACACACTATTATATATAAAACAGATAACTAATGAGGACCTAGTGAATAGCATAGGGAACTCTACTCAATACTCTGTAATGACCTATATGGGAAAAGAATGTTAAAAAGAGTCGATATATGTATATGCATAATTGATTCACTTCACTGTATGCCTGAAACTAACACAACATTGTAAATCAACTGTACTCCAGTAAAATTAAAAAAAAATAAATAAATAAAGTAAAAGCAAGAGATTCGCCTGGAAAAAATAAATAAAAATAAAATATAAGTGAGAGATTTGCCTGGGGAAAAAAAAAAGAAACCATACCCACTAAACATTAATTTTCTCTCTTCCTTCCCCCCTCAGCCATTGGCAACCATTCTACTTTCTGTTTCCATGATTTTGACTACCTTAAATACCTCAGACAAGTATTTGTCCTTTTGTGTCTGGCTTATTTCACTTATCACAATGTCCTCAAGGTTCTTCCATGTTGTAACAGGTATCAGAATTTCCTTCCTTTTTAAGGCTACATAGTATTCCTTTGTGCATATATACCACATTTTGTTTATTCATTCATCTGTCAATGTTCATTTGGGTTGCTTCCATCTCTTAATTATTGTGAAAATGCTGCAATAAACATGGGTGTGCAAATCTCTCTTTGAGATCCTGATCTCAGTTCTTTTGAATGAATACCCAGAAGTGGGATTGCTGGGTCATACGGCAGTACTCTCTAGTATTTTTTTTATGGACTTGCATGTTGATTTCCATAGCAAACGCATCATTCTAAATTCCCACCAACAGAGCACAGGCTCCAACTTCTCTGCATCCTCATCAACACTTGTTATTTCTGTACTTTTTTTTTTTTCTTTTTTTCTTTTTTTTTGCGGTACGCGGGCCTCTCACTGTCGTGGCCTCTCCCGTTGCGGAGCACAGGCTCCGGACGCGCAGGCGCAGCGGCCATGGCTCACAGGCCCAGCCGCTCCACGCCACGTGGGATCCTCCCGGACCGGGGCACGAACCCGTGTACCCTGCATCGGCAGGCGGACTCTCAACCACTGCGCCACCAGGGGAGCCCAAATCTCTCCTCCTGCACCACCAGGGAAGCCCCTTTGCCCATTTTTAAAGCAAGTATTTGGGTTTTTTGTTGTTAAGTTATAGAAGTTCCTTATATATTCTGCAGGTTAACCCTTACCAGATTTATGAATTGCAATTACTTCCTCCCATCCCATAGGCTGGCTTTCACTCGTTTGTTCTTTGCCCTGACATGCTGAAGTTTTTCAGTTTGATGAGGCCCCATTTGTCTATTTTTTTACTGTGCAGCCAGCCATGAGTTAGAGGTTTAAAAAAAAAACAAACAAACAAACCTGGAAATCGACTTGGGAAGACAGTCCCCTTGTGATCAATTAGGAAGAGAAGAATGTCTGTTGATGAGAATCTTAGGATGTGTTATCAGCGGTGCAGAAGAGGCTGGCACTACAGGCACCCATCCCGATGAAGAACTATGAGTCCTGGGATGAGAGGCGTGCGGAGGGGGAAGACAGATGGACACGCAGGAGGGAGACTCCAGCTCAGACAGCTCACCTGCCTTGTCTGTTTTAAATGACACCCCTCCCCCCAGTCACTACTGAGGACCAGACCTCACTCAGGAGGCCACACAGTGAACCACCAGGCCAAAATTTAGGAGCAAGTGGTGGCATCCAGTTCTCAAGGCCCCAGGTTGACAAGATGGCAGGGGGTGCGCCCCAGAGTGTGCTCTTTCCGGATATTCTTTCTGCAGTTACTGAGCTGGAAGGGTGTTGAAGGAAAGCACATCCTCAGGATTCGGCTTGTGGAGTGAGTATTCCACCAACTTAGATGATGTGCCCAGATACTGGGACTGTGATGGAATAGAAAGAAATAGAGGTGATGCACCCCTCACGCAATCAGAGGAGAGGCATGGAAAACAACACAGGAAGTGTCAGCCCAGCTGTGCTTGGTTTAGTTTAAAACCTAGATCACCCTCATCGTGTTTTCTGTAACAGAAGGAACTGGCGTGACTTTCGGATCATCTTATGATTTGCAGAGCTAGAAGAGGTGTTTTCCTGAATATTTAGGATGTGCCTATACTGGGATATCACTGGATGAGTGAAAGAGGAGGTGGCAGTCGTAACAAAAATAGCAATAATGATACCCTACTCACGTGATTGTTTAAATGGACAAGGAACTTTAATAAACAACTGATCCTAATGATGCCAGGACATAATTAGGACATTATCCAATTCCACAGAGGCTGACAGCTCACAAAGGGTAAGTAATCACCCAGAACGCGAAGTGGCAGAGCCTGAAATAAGCGTCATGGTCTTCCAGCCCTTGGAAGGTGCTCAATAATACATGTTCAAGTTGAATTTAACACAAGTTAAAGATCAGCCTTGGGCTTCCCTGGTGGTGCAGTGGTTGGGAGTCTGCCTGCCGATGCAGGGGACACGGGTTCGTGCCCCGGTCCAGGAGGACCCCACGTGCTGCGGAGCGGCTGGGCCCGTGAGCCATGGCCGCTGAGCCTGCGCGTCGGGAGCCTGTGCTCCGCAACGGGAGAGGCCGCAGCAGTGAGAGGCCCGCGTACCGAAAAAACAAAACAAAAAAAAGATCAGCCTTACCTACGAGATGTATCGTTCATACTTTGCTGGGCACCGTGGAAAGAATGATAAACTAAGTGCAAATTAATAGGGCTGGACACTGGAACACCTTCCATCCAGTTGCACTGTCTGATCTAAAGACTTCATGAAATAATTTAATAATACAGAGAACTAAATCGACTTAAATATACAGCTCACATAGAAATACCTAGACACTCGTCTATCCAATTTTTAAGTTGATTTCACAGTTCAACCCAGTTTTCACTCCAGGCTGGCTCTGTGTGGGATGTATGGTTACAAGGTAGCTCGACTGATACTTGAGTTCATGTGTCTGAGTTTTGGTCGCTTTGGAGCACACCCCTTGGAAGCGTCTACACACACCCCTCTGATGCTGCAACAGCACAGTCTGTTTTACAACTTCCCTGTTGGAACAGCCAGCAATCCACTTCAGCATCTTTTTTTTTTTTTTTTGCGGTACGCGGGCCTCTCACTGCTGTGGCCTCTCCCGTTGCGGAGCACAGGCTCCGGACACGCAGGCTCAGCGGCCACGGCTCACGGGCCCAGCCGCTCCGCGGCATGTGGGATCTTCCCGGACTGGGGCACGAACCCCGCATCGGCAGGCGGACGCCCAACCACTGCGCCACCCGGGAAGCCCCACTTCAGCATCTTTTGTGGTGCCAAATCCTTGGGTTTTGAGGGGAAATGGGATATTTAAAAGCACCCAAAAGTCACTCTGAGTTGTTTTAAGATAAACGAACACCGTATCTGGTCGAAATTAACTAGTAAAACTGAGTTGGATTTAATTATTTTTTAAGAAAATATCTAGAGCTTTTCAAAAGACAAAGCCATTCTTTGCCATGTTTTTGGAAAGTTAGCTCCCCCACGCCCCACCAAGAGGACAGTTTGATAATTATCACTTATTTCAATGCGTAATTCTGATAGGCTGTTGGAAGGCCTGTTGCTTTGCTTCCTTCTACAGCG
>NW_006797698.1:296652-317212 GCF_000442215.2 Lipotes vexillifer
CGACAAACCGTTAGGCGCGACGCCCTCCACAGGTGCCCAAGCTCCACCCTCTCTAGTTCTCGGGTTTAGGGCACTTTCCATCAAGAGGCCCTGACTTCCGGCTTCCACCGCAGGTTTCACTCCCCCGACAGCAAGAGAGAGCTCATGAATGCCTACATTTCCTCTTCCCTGCTTCTGTTTTTTATTTGAGTAGAAAAGGAAAAACATTCCTGATCTTTTGGGGTGTTTCATCATTTTAGGGACATTTTAAAGAAATGAATTATTTGGCACAGTATATAATTTTAGGTTAAAACTCTGGAAAACAAATTTATCATAAAGTTTAAATATGATAAATTAGAGCATACTCAATTTTGAATATATATATATATATATATATATATATATATATATATATATATACTTATTTTTTTGAAGTAACTGACCCCATGCTACTCATTTCCATAACCCCTTTCTGATTTTTAACCAGCACAGAATAACCCAGCTCATTTAAGATGAACCAAACTGCCTGCTCTTCTGTAATTAAAGCTTAAAATGTACAAGGCATGCTTCCTCTTGCTCACGGAGCTCTGCAATGTAAGTCTGTACCGTGCAATGTGCATGCAACGTTGGTACCTGGTTCCTAATTCCACTGGAATTAGCAGGAAGCCTGCGGTTATAACCGGATGAGACTCTCTTTAATTTTTTTAAAAACAAAGCTTTGAAGCAAAGCTGTCAGGTAGATTCTCCACACCAAATAGAACAGCTGACCACGTCTAACGTTTGTGGTTGTTCTCTTTAAGTCAAGAGGGAAGACTCTGTTGCTAAAAAAGAAATCGTTTCTCCCTTAACATGCTTTGATTTATTGTTCTGCTGTGCTTCGGGCGAAACTCTAAGTAGGAGATGTTTATCAAGGGGGAAGGGAGGAGCAAGGGTGTACCTTGCTTGTTGTCTCTTTGAGTGAAGAATATCATTATTTTCCATTAAGTTTGATCCTCTTAGCTACAGTGTAGGAGAGAATTCAGCAAGTTGGGAAATCATACTCTTGCAAGCAACTAAGGCACCATTTAGTCAGTTACTAATCCAAAGCAATAAAGTTAGCCCGAGATAGTCTTCAAAATTCATTAGAATGGCAAAATTCTACCAGAGCTGAAAATGTGCTTTGACACATTGCACATTTCTTATGGCAGATATCGCCCACTCCCATCCTCTCCATGCAATGGCTCGTATTTCTAGACGGAGAGAAACCATCTCGACATCTAACGTCTACTAAACTCCCAGTACTTAATCCACAGCCCCATGTGTAGTAGATGCTCAAAAAACTGTTAAATGGATTACGCAAGATGCCATCCTACGATGGGTTTCTTGATTTGACGCCAAAAGCAAAGGCAACAAAAGCAAAAATAAACAAGTGGGATTGCATCAAAATAAAATGTTTCTGCACAGCAAAGGAAACCAACAACAAAATGAAAAGGCAACTGACTGAATGGGAGAAAATAATCATATATGTGAGAAGGGTTAATATCCAAAATATATAAAGAACTCCTACAACTCAATAGCAAAAAGCCAAACAGCCCAAGTTTAAAAAGTGGGCAGAGGGTCTGAGTAGGCATTTTTCCAAAGACTGCAGATGACCAACAGGGAAATGCAAATCAGAGCCACAGTAAGGTGTCACCTCACACCTGTTATAATGACTATTTTTGAAAGGACAAGAAACAAGTGTTGGTGAGGATGTGCAGCAAAGGGAAGCCTTGTGCACTGCTGGTGGGAATGTAAACTGGTACAGCTGCTATGGAAAACAATATGGAGCTTCCTCAAAAAATTAAAAATAGGACTACCGCATGAACCAGCAACCCTACTTCTGGGTATTTATCCAAAGAAAATAAAAACACTAATTCCAGAAGATATATGCACCCCCATGTTCATTGCAGCATTATTTACAATAGTCAAGATATGGTAACAACTTAAGTCCTGACTGATGGATGAGTGGATAAAAAATGTGATAGGGCTTCCCTGGTGGCGCAGTGCTTGAGAGTCCGCCTGCCGATGCAGGAGACGCGGGGTCGTGCCCCGTTTCGGGAAGATCCCACATGCCGCGGAGCGGCTGGGCCCGTGAGCCATGGCCACTGAGCCTGCGCGTCCGGAGCCTGTGCTCCGCAAATGGGAGAGGCCACAACAGTGAGAGGCCCGCATAACGCAAGAAAAAAAAAAAAAAAATGTGATAGATACAGAAATAAATATTATATATACACATATAAAAAAAGATGACATCCTAGGTAAAGACAAAGGGAGCAGGTCGGAGGGAGAAGTGGGGATCATGGAGACAGAAAGCAGAAAACTGCACCTCTGCTCACAGGAGCCTGTAATGTGATTGGAGGGATAAGGTAACATACACGTGAAAATGAATTTATTTGTATCATATTTCCTCTGGAATCCTTCCCTTGGCCTAATTCTTCATTTAAGGGTTAGAAAGAGACCCCTGAGCCTGGCTCCAACATAGCACAGCATTGAGAGTATGAGACAGGCAGGTGATAGAGGCTGCAGAGACCGTGGTGAAGAGCGTTTATTTCATCCTAACAACAAGAAGCCCCTGATACGTTTGAGAACGTAAAGGATGTAACACGATCTGATTTATGTCTATGAAGAGTCACTGGGGCGGCCCGTGGAAGAATGGCTGGGGGAGTGAAAGGAAGCAGGGAGGAAGGTACTGCGTTACTCCAGGTGAGAGGGGGAGGTGGCTTGGTCTAGAGTAACAAGAATAGAGAATTCCAATGCAATAGTGATCTGTTCGGAGGCATAACTCTGACCGGTGGTTAAAATAAGGGGAAAGAATAAAAGTTAAGGGTGTTGTGTAAATGTTGATAACTGGTCACCTCCCCACCGGAACCCCAAACGGGTTCTCTCCAGTCCCTCCCATCTCAGAAAAATGGCACCTTATTGCAATGATGAACTTCACTTGTACATATCAATTTTTTTAAATAAACGTATTTATTTTTATTTTTGGCTGTGTTGGGTCTTCGTTGCTGTGTGCGGGCTTTCTCTAGTTATTTCTCTTATTATTGATTGTTTATTGATTATTTTCAGCGACCATTCAAAACAAACAAACAAAACCTCAAGAACCTGGCAGGTCACAACTGAGGCAACAGCTCCTACACTGGCTGTCTGTGTTTCTTCGTCGGTAACTCACCCAACAGCTAATTTCTTCCGACCCCCTTCTGTCAGGCTGCCTTCTCATCTTTCTGTGGGAGCCGTTTGTGAAGAAGGGAAGCTTTTGTCACACAAGCTGCCCTGTGTTATTCCAGTTTATCACACGTGTTTTGATTTGTTTTGTGGTATCTCTGCACGTTCAGACACTTGACATTTCTAGGTGGCCAAGACCGTCCATCTTTTCTTCATGTGTTTGAGTTTCTAGGGTTTTTTTTTAATCTTTTTATTGAAGTGTAGTTGATTTACAATATCGAGTAAGTTTCAGGTGTACAGCACAGCAGTTCAGTTATATATATATTCTCTTTCAGATTCTTTTCCCTTACAGGTTATTACATAATATTGAGTTTCCAGTTCCACTCAAGCAGATACTCCTTCCTCCAAACGATAAAAATATTATTCCAAAATTTTGTATTTTTAAGATCATTTATGTTTATATCTTTAATATATTTGAAATTTATTTTTGAGTATGATTGGCATAGGATGCTTAGCTTCTTCTGATAAAAAGATTGATAAGATTATATAAGTAAGGGCTTCCCTGGTGGCGCAGTGGTTGAGAGTCCGCCTGCCATTGCAGGGGACGCGGGTTCGTGCCCCGGTCCAGGAAGATCCCACGTGCCACGGGGCGGCTGGGCCCGTGAGCCATGGCCGCTGAGCCTGCGCGTCCTGAGCCCGTGCTCCGCAACGGGAGAGGCCACAACAGTGAGAGGCCCGCGTACCGCAAAAAAAAAAAAAAAAAAAAAAAAAAAAGATTATATAAGTAAGATCAATCTTACTTATATAAGATTGATCAACTAGTAGGGTTCTTTTCGCAATTGATCTGGATGGCCACCCCTATCACGTATTGAGCTCTGTAGTCGCATTGCTCACTGGACTCTCTTTCTCTGTCTCCCTCTTCCACTTTTAAGGACCCTCATGAAGCCATGGGGTCCACCTGGATAATCCAGGATTCTCTCTATTCTAAGGTCAGCTGATTAGCACCCTTAATTCCACCTGTACCCTTAATATCCCACACCACGTGACCTAACATATCCATGGGTTCCCAGCAAGGAGTAGGAATTATCTTGCCCACCATGGAGTGATGGGTGGATCTCTCACATCTTTCTCTGAAGCTAGAAATTAGGGTCAGCCTGGCTCTGATGGCTTGAGGTCATGAGGGGGACCCTACATGGGCCTGGGAGCTGGGAGCTTGTATGCTGCACGTGAAAGGGCCTGAGAGGCAAGAGAGAAGGGAAGGAGCAGGGGCCCTGCCCCGGTAACTATGGTCCAACAGGTGCCATCAAGGTCCAGTCTGGTTAATCAGGTCCATCACATGGGTAGAGGAGAGGGAGATAGATAGTGGACCATCTTTCTCCCTGAGGAGGAATGGTACATCCATCACTTGCCTCCATCCCCTCCGTTTCCCCCACCTGCTGCGTATTTCAACTTCCCAGCCTCCTTTGCCAACCAGCCTTCTGGTGACTTTGGCCAATGGGAGTCTCCCATCGACCCTGAGGAGCAGGAGAAGGGAGGAAGCTGTAGCCAGTGTCTCCTTGCTGACTAGAGCCCTCAGCAGAAGTCCTCCCCCACCCAGATGCTCCTGGAACCTGCCACATGGCCCCAGCTTCTGGATTCTGCTAATAGTACTCCCCTCGGTTGTCCCCCCAGAAATGGCTGGACCTCCTGTTGTTAATCCTCCTGCTGCCCCTAATCTTTCCCTTGCCTCCCTGCCCCCATTTGACTTTTCTGGCCTTTGTCATTGTAACCAGTTCCCTGTGTTGAATGCTTTCTGTTCAAAGGCCTGGGGTGGTTTCTGCTTTCTTACTGGATTTGGACTAATACATAGTAATAAATCCCTTAATGAAAATGCAAATGTAAGGGTCTAGGGCCCTGATAACCAAAAGAGCTGTCATTAGTCAAGAGTAAGTAAGAAATTAACAGGGAACTTAAGTAATTCAGACTCTAAAAGATTATCAAAGGCAAAAAATATCAATGCCCTTTGAGGTCTGAATTCTCAGGATAAACCATACTGCTCCCATTCTCTCAATAATTTCCAACATTCCCACCAGCAGTGAAGGAGGGTTCCCTTTTCTCCACACCCTCTCCCGATGGATCCACTTAAGCAATGCAGTTCTTGTCCATAATCAGAATTCACACATGTCAAGGAATATCTATGCTATAGAGGTAGTGACATAAGTTTGGTGTTTATACAAACAACTTAGGGAGGCAGTTAAAAAATGAAAATTTATGTGTCCCATTCCCCAAAATTTAGAAGGTTTGGGTGAGACCCCCAAATCTGCATTTTGGAAACCCCCATGACTCTGACACAAGTAATCCTGGACTCTGTGTTGAGAAACTCTAGGTCTGATCAATGACCTGAAGGAGGCTACTTAAACGTGCTCGGCCTCAGTTTCCGCATCTGCCACATGTGGATGACATGACCTCAGAGAGATGTCACAAGGATTAAATAAGGCTCTGCAAATATCTGGCCCATGTGGGGCAAGGATGGCAAAAGGGAAAAGGGGGTGTATGTACCCTACAAGTTAATTTTTGCTGAGTGTTTAGGACAAAATTCTTTCTTTGATTTTTTAGTTTAACAATATTTTTTATGTTTTGAGGTGTCGATATTGGTGACTCAGATCTAGACTATGTATGTGTCCCAAATTCCTTTAGCTGACGTGGAATAGAAATAGTTACTCCAATGCCAACAGCAATTTTTTTTTTTTTTTTTTTTTTTTTTTGCGACTCACGGGCCTCTCACTGTTGTGGCCTCTCCCGTCGCGGAGCACAGGCTCCGGACGTGCAGGCTCAGTGGCCATGGCTCACGGGCCTAGCCGCTCCGCGGCATGTGGGATCTTCCTGGACCGGGGCACGAACCCGTGTCCCCTACATTGGCAGGTGGACTCTCAACCACTGCGCCACCAGGGAAGCCTCCAACATCAATTTTAACTGGGAAATCTCTATTTCAAGTAGAATTTTAAAAGCTATCTGATGGGCAGGAGATCCTAGTTTAATTTATTTTTTAATAGTTCTTAACTTTGTGATCTGGGATAATAAACTAAATGAAGAGAAAATGGCCCAAAACTCAGTTAGAATACTTAAGACTAGTTTAGTTATTTATGTTAAGAGAGTCAGCTCAAAGGCTCAATAATGTTGTAGAAGCTACTTCTTATACATTTAGTTATAAAATGTTCAAAGCTCAGTGACAATTCTTAGAAAACTAAACTTCGTCATCTCCTGCCTTCACGACCCAACCTCAGAAATTAGCCAATTAAGAGGGCAGACAGCAGAAGCAAGAAGAACTACAATCCGGCAGCCAGTGGAATGAAAACCACATTCACAGAAACACAGACAAAATGAAAAGGCAGAGGACTATGTACGAAATGAAGGAACAAGATAAAACCCCAGAAGAACAACTAAATGAAGGGGAGATAGGCAACCTTCCAGAAAAAGAATTCAGAATAATGATAGTGAAGATGATCCGGGACCTCGAAAAAAGAATGGAGGCAATGATTAAGAAGATGCAAGAAACGTTTAACAAAGACCTAGAAGAATTAAAGAACAAACAAACAGAGATGAACAATACAATAAGTGAAATGAAAAATACACTAGAAGTAATCATAGCAGAATAACTGAGGCAGAAGAATGGATAAGTGACCTGGAAGACAGAATGGTGGAATTCACTGCTGCGGAACAGAATAAAGAAAAAAGAATGAAAAGAAATGAAGACGGCCTACGAGACCTCTGGGACAACATTAAACACATCAACATTCACATTATAGGGGTCCCAGAAGGAGAAGAGAGAGAGAAAGGACCAGAGAAAATATATTTGAAGAGATTATAGTCAAAAACTTCCCTAACATGGGAAAGGAAATAGCCACCCAAGTCCAGGAAGTGCGGAGAGTCCCAGGCAGGATAAACCCAAGGAGAAACACACCAAGACACATAGTAATCAAACTGACAAAAGTTAAAGACAAAGAAAACTTATTGAAAGCAACAAGGGAAAAACAACAACATATAAGGGAACTCCCATAAGGTTACCAGCTGATTTCTCGGCAGAAACTCTACAAGACAGAAGGGAGTAGCATGATATATTTAAAGTGATGAAAGGGAATAGCCTACAACCAAGATTACTCTACCTGGCAAGGATCTCATTCAGATTCAACAGAGAAATCAAAAGCTTTACAGACAAGCAAAAGCTAAGAGAATTCAGCACCACCAAACCAGATCTACAACAAATGCTAAAGGAACTTCTCTAAGTGGGAAACACAAGAGAAGAAAAGGACCTTTAAATACAAACCCAAAACAATTAAGAAAATGGTAATAGGAACATACATATCCATAATTACCTTAAATTTGAATGGATTAAATGCTCCAACCAAAAGACACAGGCTTGCTGAATGGATACAAAAACAAGACCCATCTATATGCTGTCTACGAGAGACCCACTTCAGACCTAGGGACACATACAGACTGAAAGTGAGGGAATGGAAAAAGATATTCCATGCAAATGGAAATCAAAAGAAAGCTGGAGTAGCAATACCCATATCAGATAAAACAGACTTTAAAGTAAAGGACGTTACAAGAGACAAGGAAGGACACTACATAATGATCAAGGGATCAATCCAAGAAGAAGATACATAACAATTATAAATATATATGCACCCAATATTGGAGCACCTGAATAATAAGGCAAATGCTAACAGCTATAAAAGAGGAGATCGACAGTAACAGAATTGTAGTGGGGGCTTTAATACCTCACTTACACCAATGGACAGATCATCCAGACAGAAAATTAATAAGCAAACGACAGCTTTAAATGACACAATAGACCAAATAGATTTAATTGATATTTATAGGACATTCCACTCGAAAACAGCAGATTACACTTTCTTCTCAAGTGCACACAGAACATTCTCCAGAATAGATCACATGTTGGGTCAAAAATCAAGCCTAGGAAAACTTAAGAAAACTGAAATCACATCAAGCATCTTTTCCGACCACAACACTATGAGTTTAGAAATAAATTACAGGGGAAAAAAACCGTAAAAAACACAAACACATGGAGGCTAAACAATACGTAATTAAATAACCAAGAGATCACTGAAGAAATCAAAGAGAAAATCAAAAAATACCTACAGGCAAATGACAATGAAAACACGACAATCCAAAACCTATGGGATGCAGCAAAAGCAGTTCTAAGAGGGAAGTTTATAGCAATACAATCCTACCTCAAGAAACAAGAAAAATCTCAAATAAACAATCTAACCTTACACCAAAAGGAACTAGAGAAAGAAGAACAAAAAAACCCCAAAATTAGTAGAAGGAAAGAAATCATAGAGATCAGAGCAGAAATGAACGAAATAGAAACAAAGAAAACAATAGCAAAGATCAATAAAACTAAAACCTGGTTCCTTGAGAAGATAAACAAAACTGATCAACCTTTAGCCAGACTCATCAAGAAAAAGAGGGAGAGGACTCAATAAAATTAGAAATGAAAAAGGAGAAGTTACAACAGACACCACAGAAATACAAAGCATCCTAAGAGACTACTAAAAGCAACTCTATGCCAACAAAATGGACAACCTGGAAGAAATGAGCAAATTCTTAGAAAGGTATAACCTTCCAAGACTGAACCAGGAAGAAATAGAAAATATGAACAGACCAGTCACAAGTAATGAAATTGAAACTGTGATTTAAAATCTTCCAACAAATAAACGTCCAGGACCAGATGGCTTCACAGGTGAATTCTATCAAACATTTAGAGAAGAGCTAACACCCATCCTTCTCAAACTCTTCCAAAAACTTGCAGAGGAAGGAACACTCCCAAACTCATTCTACGAGGCCACCATCGCCCTGATACCAAAACCAGACAAAGATACCACAAAAAAAGAAAATTACAGACCAATATCACTGATGAATATAGATGCAAAAATCCTCAACAAAATACTAGCAAACAGAATCCAACAACACATTAAAAGGATCATACACCATGATCGAGTGGGATTTATCTCAGGGATGCAAGGATTCTTTAATATACACAAATCAATCAATGTGACACACGACATTAACAAATTAAGGAATAAAAACCATATGATCATCTCAATAGATGCACAAAAAGCTTTTGACAAAATTCAACACCCATTTATGATAAGAACTCTCCAGGAAATGGGTATACAGGGAACCTACCTCAACACAATAAGGGCCACATATGACAAACCCACAGCAAACATCATTCTCAATGGTGAAAAACTGAAAGCATTTCCTCTAAGATCAGGAAGAAGACAAGGATGTGCACTCTCTCCACTCTTATTCAACATAGTTTTGGAAGTTTTAGCCACAGCAATCAGAGAAGAAAACAGAAATAAAAGGAATACAAATTGGAAAAGAAGTAAAACTGTCACTGTTTGCAGATGACATGATACTATACATAGAAAATCCTAAAGATGCCACCAGAAAACTACTAGAACTAATCAATGAATTTGGTATGGCTGCAGGATACAAAACTAATGCACAGAAATCCCTCGCATTCCTATACACTAACAACGAAAAATCAGAAAGAGAAATTAAGGAAACAATTCCATTTACCATTGCAACAAAAAGAATACAATACCTAGGAATAAACCTACCTAAGGAGGTGAAAGACTTGTACTCAGAAAACTATAAAAACACTGATGAAAGGAATCAAAGATGACATAAACAGATGGAGAGATATACCATGTTCTTGGATTGGAAGAATCAATATTGTGAAAATGACTCTACTACCCAAAGCCATCTACAGATTCAGTGCAATCCCTATCAAACTACCAATGGCATTTTTTACAGAACTAGAACAAAAAAAATCTCAAAATTTTTATGGAGACACAAAAGACCCCAAGTAGCCAAAGCAATCTTGAGGGAAAAAAAAACAGAGCTGGAAGAATCAGACTCCCTGACTTCAGAATATACTACAAAGTTACAGTAATCAAGACAATATGGTACTGGCACAAAAACAGAAATACAGATCAATGGAACAGGATAGAAAGCCCAGAGATAAACCCAAGAGATAAACCCACGTACCTATGGTCAACTGTCAAGGATATACAATGGAGAAAAGACAGTCTCTTCAATAAGTGGTGCTGGGAAAACTGGACAGCTACATGTAAAAGAATGAAATTAGAACACTCCCTAACGCCATACACAAAAATAAACTCAAACTGGATTAAAGACCTAAATGTAAGACCAGACACTAAAAAACTCTTAGAGGAAAACGGAGGAAGAACGCTCTTTGACATAAATCACAGCAAGATCTTTTTTGACCCACCTCCTAGAGTAATGGAAATAAAAACAAAAATAAATGAATGGGACCTGGTGAAACTTAAAAGCTTTTGCACAGCAAAGGAAACTATAGACAAGATGAAAAGACAACCCTCAGAATGGGAGAAAATATTTGCAAACGAATCAACGGACAAAAGATTAATCTCCAGGGCTTCCCTGGTGGCGCAGTGGTTGAGAGTCCGCCTGCCGATGCAGGGGACACGGGTTCGTGCCCTGGTCCAGGAAGATCCCCCATGCCGCGGAGCGGCTAGGCCCGTGAGCCATGGCCGCTGAGCCTGTGTGTCTGGAGCCTGTGCTCCGCAACGGGAGACGCCACAACAGTGAGAGGCCCACGTACCGCAAAAAAAAAAAAAAAAAGATTAATCTCCAAAATATATAAACAGCTCATGTAGCTCAATATTGAGAAAACAAACAACCCATTCAAAAAAAGGGCAGGAGATCTAAACAGGCATTTCTCCAAAGAAGACATACATATGGCCAAGAGGCACATGAAAAGCTGCTTAACAGCACTAATTGTTACAGAAATGCAAATCAAAACTACAATGAGGTATCATGTTGCACAAGTTAGAATGGGCATCATCAGAAAATCTACAAACAACAAATACTGGAGAGGGTGTGGAGAAAAGGGAACCCTCTTGCACTGTTGGTGGGAATGTAAATTGATACAGCCACTATGGAGAACAGTATGGAGGTTCCTTAAAAAACTAAAAATAGAATTACCACATGACCCAGCAATCACACTACTGGGCATATACCCTGAGAAAACCATAATTCAAAAAGACACATGCACCCCAATGTTCACTGTAGCACTATTTGCAATAGCCAGGTCATGGAAACAACCTAAAAGCCCATCAACAGACGAATGGATAAAGAAGATGTGGCACATATATACAATGGAATATTACTCAGCCATAAAAAGGAATGAAATTGGGTCATTTGTAGAGACGTGGATGGATCTAGAGACTGTCATACAGAGTGAAGTTAAGTCAGAAAGAGAAAAGCAAATATCGCATATTAAGGCATATAGTGGAATGTAGAAAAATGGTACAGATGAACCGGTTTGCAGGGCAGAAATAGAGACACAGATGTAGAGAACAAACATAGGAACACCAAGGGGGGGGAAAGGGGGGATGGGGGGGTGGGTTGAACTGGGAGTTCGGGATTGACATGTATACACTGATATGTATAAAATAGATAATAACAACCTGCTGTATAAAAATAAAATAAAATAAAATTCAAAAAAAAGTAATTAGCCAATTAAGAACCAGCCAATATACACAAAAACATAGAGACCCCTTAATAATGCAGCATCCAGTTGTTACTTAATCATCATTAAAATGGTTTTAAAGTAAGTTAGCGTGCTAATAGCACCGATGCTAACAAGCCTCATTTACTTTTCACATTATGTGAATAATTAGTGGGTAGAGCGCTCTGTCTGAATGGGCTTTGTTGCCTCACTGGGTAATCGTCCTGCAAATTCAATCCACTGCACAGTTATGTCACACCTTTCTGCAGAGTACTGGAAAGCAGGGCAGGGTCAGGTGCAGAAAGTAAAAACCGTTGTGCAAATGAGCATGAAGATACAAAAAGGAGGGGGAAAGAACTGCAAGGGATTCAAGAAAAGCAAAGTGTAAATCAATTGGTTTTGATTGGAATCTATGAACCTGAATGCCTTTTACAAACAAGGAAATGGCTCCAGCAGAAAAGAAAGAAGTTTAATAGATCAGTGTGTGGGAGGAAATTGGATTCAAAGGCACCAGGAAAACCTTGGGCCGGCCACCACACTGCAAATGTGGAAACAGGGAATTTAACCACTGTAGGTAGTGACCGACATCATGAGTCAGAGAGAATGGTTGCAATTATCAAGCATCAAGCATGTTCCTGGTCCAGTTTAGATTTCCACAGTGAACACCGGGAATAGGGGTCCCCACATACGGGAGCAGACTTTGTGTCCACATCAGCCTCTTCACAGGACCCCGTTAAAAACATCTTTGGTTGGGGCACTGGTGAGGATGTAATGATGAGCTTAAGAGCTTCCTTCCCTCTGCCCTGCCTTGGACTGGAAAGTTGCTTGTTAGATGTATGGAAGCTTCTCTAATTCTGAGACCATAGAGCTAGAATTCCAAAGACAAAGAAATATATATATATCCTGTTTGATGAAATGTCGGTTCATGTTTTTGTCCATTTTCTAATAGAATTGTTTGGTTTTGAGTTTTGAGAGTTCCTTATCTATTCTATATACAAGCCCTTTATTGAACATGTGATTTGTCCATAAACATTCTCTAATATTTTGAATCTGTGAAAGCTTTAAAATTAAAATTCAATGCTTGTTGGAGTTTAAGGGATTAAATGCAGGTCTCAAGAATTCAAACTTTTACTGTGTGCTTTATTAAAGAAGCAGCGAGAAAGCCTGGGCCCTGCTTTCACAGAGGAAGAAACTAGAGACGGATACAGGACCGGGGATATTGGAGAGCAGAATCTTGAGGTGTGGGCATTTGGCCTGAGGGAGCTCCTGGGAGGCGGGCTCTGACTGGTCCAGCTCAGACCATCATCATCGCTGCAGCTCACGCGCCACCTAGTGGGCTCTGTAAACACGGCCGCGTCCCGTGAAGTGCAAGTTCACATTTGCCAAGCATACATATTCTCACCCAAGCTTCTCTAGAGGAATTAGCGACGCATGATATTTATTTCTACCCACTGTGACGCCCATCACACGTGGCTGATTCTAAGAGGAAATATAGTTCAGGTAGCACTCTCTGCTTCATTCTTTGGGGCTGGTAAACCACCAGAAGGATGCAAGACAGCTGAGACCCATGTTAATGCAATGGAATCTCATAATAGCTCTTCACCAAGGAGCCTCAAGAGTTTCCTCGTGAGTCTGCTGTATCGCTCACCCTCGGGGGTGCTGCTGCACAGGTGGAGATGACCCGCCTTGAGGCAGTGGGTCGGGCAGGCGGCCCAGCAGCCTATCTCTGACCCTGCTTCCAGGACGGAGCTGCGATGGCCACTTCTCCTGGGTATTGTCACCAGTGTGTGCTACCCAAGCATGTGCCGGGAAAGGCGGACCTCATCCCCTGTCCCATTTTAGACAATCAGAGAACGTTAGAACCAGAGAGAACCAAGGAAAATGGTGACTGCAATTTTTTTCAATGAAAAATAAAGATTTTTCTCTGACACATGTTTAATCAATGGAGCAAAACACCTGAAATGAGGACCAACAACATTTTCAGATCATCTAGTCCAGGATGCTTTCTTACTTTGCAACCCAAATACATAGGGAACATGAATGTGGTGGGTGGCAGGGGTGGGGTAGGAGGAGAGGGAGGCCCCCCCAGGTTCCTCAGCCCATCCCCACGAGGCCCCCAGGGTGGGTCCTAAGACTTCCTAGGACTTCAGATCACAAGTCAACACTGAGATGCCCTTCTTTTTATTTATTTATTTCTTTTTAATTTGGTAAGTACCTTGTCTTGTGCTTTTTTTTTTTTAATTTGGTAAGTACCTTGCCTTGTACTTTTTTTTTTAAATTTGGTAAGTACCTTGCCTTGTGCTTTTTTTTTTTAATTTGGTAAGTACCTTGCCTTTTTTTTTTTAACATCTTTATTGGAGTATAATTGCTTTACGGTGAGATGCCCTTCTTTTTAAAGGCTGAAGAGTACTTTATTGTATGCATATGCCACATTATCACAAAAGGACAAATACTGCATTGTTCCACTTCCATAAGGCATCTAAAATAAACTCAGAAACAGTAGAAGGTGTCACCAGGGGCTAAGGGAAGGAGAACTGGGCAGAGTTTCAGTTCCACCAAATGAGTAAATTCTGGAGATCGGCCACCTGTAGGTAACAGCACCATATCGTGCGCATAAAAATCTGCTAAGACGGGGCTTCCCTGGTGGCGCAGTGGTTGAGGGTCCGCCTGCCGATGCAGGGGACGCGGGTTCGTGCCCCGGTCCGGGAGGATCCCGCGTGCCGTGGAGCGGCTGGGCCCGTGAGCCGTGGCCCCTGGGCCTGCACGTCCGGAGCCTGTGCTCCGCAACGGGAGAGGCCACAACAGTGAGAGGCCCGTGTACAAAAAATCTGCTAAGATGATAGATCTCGTGTTGTGTCCTTACCACAACAGAAAAAGTAAAATAAAACAAGCAGACTAAACTGTTGAATTGGTTAGGAGTGTTCTTAAAGGACAGCTAATCTAGTCAGGAGAAGATGTCATATCACCTTGGCATTGAATCACCAGATGAACAACGTTCACTTATCTGATATGAAAAAATATATTATGTTTTACCTGTTAGGAGGGAAAAAAAAACCACTGAGAAACCCACTACCATGTTGTACAAGTGGAAAAAAATGTCCAGAAACTGAGGACCTGCTGGAAGACACCCAGTTAATGCAGAACCAGGATTGGAAGCCGAGTTACTTACCTGGTTCCACATGAAATCCTCATTCTAAATACTTGGGAAGTCTCGACACCTGTTTCCGTGAACTCTTCACACCAGAGGTCAAGGGTTCTTTAATGGGGAATGAAACAAGCATTGTCACCTCGCCCTGCCTTGGCAAGTTAAAAGCTGACATCACAAAAGAAGTCTCAGTATACGGGAAAGTGCCCGCGGGTCTTTATCTGAGGACCTCAGAAATGCAGCCTGGCTGCCTCTGCCCACCCTCCCAGGGACAGAAAGAGGACCAGCCAGAAACATTCCCTCTGCTTTGTCTTTCCTTCGCTGAGGCCGTGGAGAAAAGCCTGAGAAGGCTGCACATCTGCCTGTTTCCCACCCTTGCTGGACGGCAGCAGAGAGGCTGAGGCCCCTGAGGGCAAATGAGGGCTCTAGGGAATGGCTCAGAGAGCGATTCTGAGGATGCAGGAGAGAACCATCTACCCAGAGGGAGGACACGCACAAAGGAGGGCAGCTTGAGCTGGGGGCTTGGGGCCACCAGGCAACAGCCCCAGAGCCCTGGTTCCCGGACAGGGAGAGAGGACAGTTAGGAAAGGGAAGGGCACTGTCAAGGGATGACTGAGGTCTAGTCCTTCCCCTGTGCTGACAGCTCTGCCTGGGAGAGCAAAGTTATATTTTAGGGAGGAAATCAGATCTCCACCTTCTGGCCGTTTGCCTAGAGCCCAGAGAAATAATACCAGACAATTGCATTTGAGTAGATTTTTGCAAACTCTGCCAAACTGACAGATACGAATTTCACTTCTTCAGGATTGCCCTTCCTAACCCAGTCAAGGCAAGATGCTGAGTCATGGCAGAACCCAAGCCACCGCAGACACAGGAAAGCGCACGGGAGGCGTGGACCTAGACCATACAGAAGCCCTGTAAATCATTGGCAAAGGAGTTATTCAACTCCCACAGCCTCTGATCTCCCGGCGAGAAGAGGGCTTTAAATCCCTTGTCATCACAATGTTTGGCATCAACTAGATTTTACCCAGACACTCGAGGCACCGATGTTAATGAAGACAATAGTTCCTCAAACAGGTTGTCCACGAAACCTGAGTGTTTTCACTCAATAAAACTCTCCCCAGAGACAGAAAACAAACTGATGGGTACCAAAGGGGAAAGGGAGGGGGAGGGATAAATGAGTTTAACAGATGCACACTACTATACGTAAAAAAGATAAACAACAGGGACCTACTGTCTAGCACAGGGAACTATACTCAGTATCTTGTAATCATCTATAATGGAAAATAATCTAAAAAAGAATAGATATATACGTATGTATAACTGAATCACTTTGCTGTACACATGAAACTAACACAACATTGTAAATCAGCTATTTTTGGATAAAACTCAAAAAACAAAACAAAACTTTCTCACTCAGGTTAAGTCCAAAGTGAATGTTGCTGATCGTGAGTGACTCTCCAAGTGATAAGGTAGGAACCAAGACCCCTTCCATTCTGTGTCACCTCCACTTCCCCGCCCCCATGGTTTCCAAGGTCACCCAGGAAGGTGAAGGAGCCTGGAGGTTGCCCAGAGACACTTGTAGGGGCCAGGACTGGAAGTGGCGCCCATCAATTTCACTCACCCACTATTGCCTAGAATTCAATCAGATGACCAGAGCTAACTGCAAGGGGTGCTGGGAACTGTAGTCCAACTGTCCAGGGAGATGGGAAAATACAGAGATCTCAGCACCAGAGCCGCAGGTGTACCTTGACATGATTTTGCCTAATAAGAAATTTTTTTGAGACCACTAGAGATATCTTGTCCTTCTGTGCAGGAAAATGGATAAAAGTATACTTCCTTAAAGCCCTCCGAGACCTGCCTGTGATGCTATACGAAATGCTTAATTTTTGAGACTAGAGGCACCCAGCAATAAACTCACCATTTTAATTGTATAATATTTTAGAACTTCCAAAATGATTTCTCAAATACTCTTTCATTTGATTTTCTCATTGCTCTTCTCCCAGTGTCTACAAATTTCATTTGGACAAGAATTATTGACTCATTCATTACCCATTCTCCCAGGCTCTGGTCCGGGCACCAGTGATGCTGAACAGGCAGTAGCTTTCCTACTTGCACCATGCTTACATCCTTGTGAGGGACAGTGGCTTGTAGTTATAAGTAAAAAGTAAATTAACAATATACAAGATACCATCAGATGATGATAAGACCCCAAAGAGCAACAACAGGGCAGTGTGATAGAGGGGGAGCTTGCAGGGGGGAACGGGCGTTTTAAAATATCCCTGGGATTTGTTTAATCAGGTATGATGGGATGACAGGCAGGTAAGGTGACAGGCAACTGACTTCCCTGAAAGAAGCCTTTATTACTCACTGTTCCCAAGAGGAGAGGGCAGTCACGCTGTGCAAGGCCACACGTGGAAGCACCAGATTCGGCAAGACGCAGGAGCAAGGAGAAAACACAGGCGGGAGCCTTTATTGTGGTCTCACTGCAAGGAAGGAGCAGGGTAGCCAAGCTGAGCGAGTTTAGGATTGGCTGGTGTGAATAATTTTAGTGGTCTCTAGGTTATAGGGGTCCCTGGTCAACCAGTACCTGGCCCTGGGGGGATTTGGGAGAGGGGAATATCGGCTTGGTGTGTGAGAGTTAGATTAAGGCGGTACTTGAGGTTGTGGGTTCTGGTTTGGACATGAAAGACATGCTCAAAAGCAAGTGTTTTACTTTCTTTAGGAATTAACCGGCCCTGGGACGGGGAGACTCTCCAGGACCAGAAAGGCCCCAAGATGTCAAAGCACCTTAAAATACAGAAAATAGGGCTTCCCTGGTGGCACAGTGGTTGAGAGTCCGCCTGCCGATGCAGGGGACACGGGTTCGTGCCCCGGTCCGGGAAGATCCCACGTGCCGCGGAGCGGCTGGGCCCGTGAGCCATGGCCACTGAGCCTGCGCATCCAGAGCCTGTGCTCCACAACTGGAGAGGCCACAGCAGTGAGAGGCCCGCGTACCACAAACAAACAAAGAAACAAACAAACCGTATCAGATATTTACAATCCTCGAGGAAATTCTGTCTTCAAGGCAAAGAAAATGATATCCCACATCTTACTAGATGGAGCTTTTGCAGCCATTCTTAAGGGAGAACAACTTAGGAAATTGTACATGTGGTCAGGTTTAGTACATTCTGAATTTTTGTCCGGTTCAAAAGGAAAACTGAAGTTTGCCTTTTAAGAAGCTTTGTAAATCAATAAACAGAAAGAATCAAACAACACCTCGGCAGCAACACAGCTCAGCACAAGTATTACAAACATTGTCTTTGAATAGTTAGTTTTTTAAATGACTAAACAGAAGAAATACTATATCCTTTGTCCTTTTTGTCTATAAACTTGGTCCTGCTGGGCTTCCCTGGTGGCGCAGTGGTTGAGAGTCTGCCTGCCAATGCAGGGGACATGGGTTCGAGCCCTGGTCTAGGAGGACCCCACATGTCGCGGAGCAACTAGGCCCGTGAGCCACGAGTACTGGGCCTACGCCTCTGGAGCCTGTGCTCCGCAACGAGAGAGGCTGTGATAGTGAGAGGCCCGCGCACCGCGATGAAGTGTGGCCCCCGCTTGCCACAACTAGAGAAAGCCCTCGCACAGAAACGAAGACACAACACAGCAAAAATTAATTAATTAATTAATAAACTCCTACCCCCAACATCTTCTAAAGAAAAACAAACAAAAAACTTGGTCCTGCTAATTTGAAAAGAAAAATTGTTAAGTAGCCAATAGTATATTTCCTAATTTTGATTCGTGTTTGTCTGGATCACACAAAGTAGTTATTTCCCAGTTTCTAGAAGAGGCACCTCATGACTATCATTCTTAAAAATACAGCCAGATGTTCATCTTAGAGGAGATTTCCATGACTAGAGGTTACAATGCTGTATTTTAATTGCCAATCAGTATCTCTTCTCCACTTATCTTTGTATGTCATTAAGACCAGGGACATTCTCCAATCTCTGGCATCTCTGGTGCCGAGCACACTGTCTGGTGCTTAATAGATGCTCAAATCTGTCAAACGCATGGACGCCATCTGCCTGTCCTGCACCCAGTGCTAAGCAGATGCCTGGCACATCATTAAGAGATGCCGGGGCGGGGGGGCGGGGGTTGGGGGTTGGGAGTGAATCTAAATATCTAAAGATTCCCAAAAGGATTTATTTTCTGGCTCTTCTGTCTAGAAAATTAATTTCGGTTCAAAGTGACACGCTGGACAGAACGAAGACAAAAATGCGTGATCGAGCCATTCCTGAGCAGCGATCATTACCACTGCTACACAGTGGAATGACCAACGCTTCCCGATGAGTAGTTCCTAAGGTAACATTGTAATAATGCTGAAAACTCCTTTCATCACGAGTCATTTAGAGCACCTGCTACATGAAACCATGTCCAAGTGACATGGGACTTGAACAGAGCTGTCCTCTGCATACAGTCATCACCCATTTCTAAGTTGTTTGCTTTTATTCTCTATACGGTGGGGTGCGGGGGGCGGGAGAAATCTTTTTTCCTTAAAATGACTGAGACTTTCAAAAACTTGTTCCTTAATCACATGATTTTTCTTAGTGAAAACAGAGATTCTTCATCTTACACTTCTCCGTACAGCCTCCCCCCGACTCTGAGACCAGGGAAGAACGAAGTAGGAAGACGAGTCATATTTTCATTACGTTTTCCATGGAAATCCCACCTCGGACCAGCAGTTGGTGATCTAAAAGCAGGAATAATAACACCTGTCTCATGGGCGTCCTGCTTCTTGTGCATCCCCACAGCTCCAGGGTTTAGGAAGATTTGACCTGATTTTCAAGGTTTGGAGGTTGTACTTTTATCTTCTTGGAACAATAGAAGAGTGGTTAAATGATGAAAGTTTCCTTTGAGGGTCCTTTCCTGAAAATAAACTATTTATATCTACAATCTTCCTCATCTTGGGAGCAAAAAATAAGCTCACACAGGGCTCCTCCGAGCATGTTACTATGCTATGGCAGAAGCTTCCGGAACAATACTCCTTTTCCTATTCCAAGTCTGATCCACTAACTTAAGCAACCTCTTTAATGATTTTTTATGTATTTGTAATCCATGTTCCTGGAACATTAAAGCCACGAATGTTCTTTTGTAAGTGAAAACCGCCTTAGATAGTCACAGACATACATGGAATGGAAACAGCCCACATGTCCAACTACAGACTTGACCAAAGACCAGAGGTCTCCGGACCTCTCAGCCGGCTGCCAGTGATGCTGAGACCCACTCCTGCAGCATCCTTCCCTCTGTGCCTTGTTGCCATGTGCCCACAGAACTTAAATGCTGCCCTAGGAAAGTGAGGAAGGAAGAACCCTAAATTCATATGAAATGTCTATCACCCTGATGGAATGGTGCCTCAAATTAGACATGAAATTTTGGAACATAAGTTACATTTTTTAGGCACCAGATTTGTAAGTCAAAATTTGAGCCCAGAATATGGGAAGGCTTATCTAGAATCTCCAGGAATACTCATACAGTCATGAATTGATAAAAAGTCCTACAAATAGAGCCCAGTGCCCTGGAAGCAGTGGCTGTAACCCAGGATGGAATAATCAGATTCAGACATCATGGCCAGCTTGAAAAATCACAGACAATGATGAAGCTGTGACTGAAAAACTGCAACAAAATTCTGTAAGACTGGTCATCCAAAAACAGAGGGAAAG
>NW_006797698.1:317501-329387 GCF_000442215.2 Lipotes vexillifer
AAAGAGAAAGAATGCAGGCTTGTTGTAGTTTCTTGTAGATTCAGTTTTCTGGATACCAGAAGAACACTTGAAAAGCGAAGAATGAGACTTACAACTTCTGATTCGGACTAAGGGGTCCTCTTTCTGCAGAGAGAAATGGCTCCAGCACCACCAGATCCAGCCACTGAAATGCCATTTTCCCACCAAATGATATGCCCCTTCATCGGCCATGAACATTGAAGGCTTAGGGGATGTGTGGAGAGGTCTTGCTTGGAGAAGGCCATACTCCATCGCAGTTAGGAAGAGTACAGAGGATTTCTAGGAGCTGTTGGTGTAGGATGGCCTAACTCTCCTGTGGTCTGGAGTGGGCCAGAAGCAGCAGGAGACCCTGGCTCTGGAGGGGCATTGAGGGTGACACTGGGGCATGACTCTTCACCTGTCTTCCTGGACTGATGACACAGGACACCCCAAATCTCATCAGTGCTTGCCCTCAGAAATTGGACATCATCCCAGAGAAACAGAAAAGGGGAAACCACAAATTACTGTGACTGGTAGAATGAGGGCCTGAATACAAATTAAGTCCAGAACGTTTAAAAATCTGTGGTCTGAGACTCTTACTTACTATAAAAGTCTATGATTTTAAACCACAAATTATACTTCACAATGTAAGTACAATCTAGTTCCCTGTGCACAACTATGTTGGTTGCCAGTGGTAGCAACAAGCAACAGTGTTACCTTCAGGTATAATGACCTGAAGAACAGATTCCTTCCCCAGGAATTCCCTCACTCCACAGGCAGGCTTTGTCATGCGTCTTGGCCTTAATTCTGGCCTCTGAGTCCTCTGACAGGTTAGCAGGGATTCTTAAACTTTCATTGCTCTGTCTCCTAGCTGGCATTGTTATCTGACCGCCCACACTCTGGAATCAGAGTTCCTGGGTCCACAAGGCCTTGGCTGAAACTCTTTGAATTTGATCTTTGGACATTTTGACTTAGAGCACTACCAGCCCAACCTCAGGCCCATCCCTCAACCCAGACCTGACCCACAAGATTCTCTGGAGGACACAGAGAAGACCCTTCTGAACTGAGACAGCACCCCATCCCCTCAAAGAGCTATGCAAAGAAGAGCAGGTGAAAGGGCAATTAGACTGCAGAGGAGAAGTTAAAACTGGAGTATGAGGTGGGATTTCCACATTTCCCATCAAGCTAGATGAACATATCATGATTGCTAAGGCACCAACTCACATATTTATTCAGAGCTGGCCATAGAAATAATTTTCTGTTCCAAAGCAATGGAAAGAGTTGAGATGAATAATACATTTTTAGCTATGCCAATATTTAAAACAACCAAGCAGCACTGTGCTGTTTGCTCAAACCAGTCTGTGTTTTACATTGTGCGTGTAAATTTACATTGTGCATGAGTGTTTCAGTAGAAATTTCTTTCGAAATGTGAAATTGTTGATGATGCTGACAAAAATTCAAAACAATCTACCATCTATAGATGCCCCACTGTCATGGATTTTTAAACACATTTATTATCACAGAGTCACTGCAGAGAAGAGAGACCACAAATGTAGCACAAGTGTGCTTCCTTCATGAAATTTCCCGAGGATATTCCTTTTGCAGAGATTGAGAGTCTGTGAGCAGTTCTGATTCCCAAAAGAGACCCACGTTCAGACGCAGAGAGACTCTGCAGCTCATGCTACATAGGCGTTTGCTTCACCTCTGGCTGCTTCAAAGGTTTCCAGGACAACAGTTCAAATGAAAAGAAAACATATCAGTAGCTTGAACATAGATCTACGATTCTAAGCCATGAATTCCAATGGTGTTTCCAAATCACTACCCAGAATCAGAAAACCAACTGTTACGTGTTATATGTTATGTCTACATGTCCCAGTGAGATCTATTCTTGCCAGTTATTGGGAGAAAATTCGATGGGGATTCAGAGGCTCGCCAATTTGCCCAAGTAGTGAAGTTTTATTCATCCCGTGGTCCGGGGCAAGTCAAAATGCCCCTCTACCGTCAAAGACAGGTTATTGCAACTTGTATCACCTGCCACCAAAAAAAAAAAAAAAAAAAAAAAAAAAAAAAAAAAAAAAAAAAAAAAAAAAAAAAAAAAAAAAAAAAAAAAAAAAAAAAAAAAAAAAAAAAAAAAAAAAAAAAAAAAAAAAAAAAAAAAAAAAAAAAAAAAAAAAAAGGCATAGTGACCTTTTCTGCAGGCTTTCAATTAAACTGCTAATAGGCTAGAACAAGATTCTGAAGTCTGACATATGCTATTTCCAAAATCCAGGTTCAGGTGTGTACCAGGGCAGAAGACAGTTCCGCAGCAAAGCCAGTGACCCGCCCAGGTAGGCCACATGGCCGGCAGATCCAGGTGCCAGGGTTCCAGGAGTAGATAAGTCTCAGGCAAACCCCAGCGGGAGAGTTTCGGAATAAAACTCTGCCTTCTGCTGCACAGAGCTTCCTGACTTGGAAAGCAGTGCCCGCATTGTAGCAGAGGTTAAGTCCTTGACCGTTAGTGGGGAGCCTTGGAGTGAGTATTGCCCATCACATGATCCCATATGGGGCCAGAGTGTGCGAGTCTTTCCAGCCTGCCTCACTCGGCATGCCGGCTGCCCCAGGAAAGGTGACATGAGGCAGCTCTCTGCAGCCCCGAGCACACTCCCCTCAGCGGGGCAGCAGGCTCTTATTTTTGAAGGGGGATCTGGGTGAGAATCTCCACATCTAGGATTCTCCTCTTAATGAATTGATTCCTTTATCACTGTGAAATGTCTTTATCTTTGATAATATGCCTTATTTCTCCCATAGTCTAATTTGTTGGATATTAACATACCCATTGCAGCTGTAGGAGTCCGCTTGGGCTGCCACAACAAAAGAACCCAGGCTGGGTGGCTTAAAAACAGAAACTTATTTTATCACAGTTCCAGAGTCTGGAAGTCCAAGATCACGGTGCCAGCTGGGTTGGATTCTGGTGAAAACTCTCTCCTTGGCTGCAGACGGCCGTCATCCTGCCATGTCCTCAATGGCCTTTCCTCTGGGCACAGGTGCAAAGTGGGAGAGAGACCTCTTGTGTCTCTTCCTCTTCTTATAAGGACACTAGTCCTATAGGATTCAGGCCCCATCCTTATGACCTCATTTAACCTTAATTACCTCCTTAAAGGCCTCATGTCCAAATGTATTCACGATGCGGGTTAGAACTTCAGCATATGAATCGGGGGGAACCCCATTCAGTCCATGACACCAGCTTTCTTTCTAAGATTAAAGTTTGCATGATAAGCCTCTTGGCCCTTCTCCTTTTAACTCATCTTTTGTTCATGTTTAAAATGCCTCTCTTGTAAATAACATTTATATGATCTTGCTGCTTTTCTTTGTGTATCATCGCTGCCTTTTAGCTGGATTACTTAGTACATTTCTATTTAAGATAATTACTGATACAGTTGGGATAAGTCTACCACACTGCGATGTGTTTTTTATTAGCTTTATCTGTTTCCTTTTTTCCACATTCCTTTCTTCTGTTAGGTTTTCTTGATTGGCTGAGTTTTTAGCACTCCTAAATCCATGTTAACACATTTATTAATTTTTTTTTAACTTCTTCAGAGATTTCCCAACTTGACACAAAAGGGGGCCAGGCCTTTACACCCCCATATCAATCCCCCAGAAAAAGGGTGTGACCTGGAGCAAGCTGCCTCCACAACAGAGGCAGGTCCTGAAGGGAGATGATGACTACGTTGCCCGCCAGAGTAATGGCAGCAGCAGGGGAAGCAAGGCCCTTATTCCTATCAGGTGATCTGTGCAGCTGTGTTCACCACGGAGTGGACGCTGAACATTACAAATGCAGCCTTGTTTACTGTATGGATTTTGTTGTCTTTCTTTCAAGAATATTGAGGTTTGTTTCGCCAGGCAATTAACTTACTTGCAAATCACCCTAGTCCTTTGGAAACTTATTTTAAAATTTCATTATGACGGGTCTATAGCAGTGGTTATCAACTGGGGGCAACTTTTTGATTGTCATACCTGTGGGCTGCTACTGGCATTTCGTGGGTATAGTCCAGAAATGCTGCTGCACATCTTATAATGCACAGGACAGACCCCTCCCCAGCCAAGAATTCTCAGCCCAAAATGTCAATGGCGCCAAGGCTGAGGAATTCCCATCAGCAGCAGGCTTTACTCTATGGCTAAAGGAGACTTACTCCCAAATCCTGGCCTTCCTGGGGAGTCAGCAGGGTACCCAAAGCATTCAGCATGGCCTTTCCACTCTGCCTGGCCAGACTTAAATGTCCTCCTGCCCAGTGAGAGAGCCAGAAGCTCCATGGAGCTCACAGCTCCCTAGGAGTCATTTATTTTGCGTGGCCACATGGAGTCTCCCCCACTGAAAATGCAGCTTAGTATTCAGACAGGGGACCTCTTTGCAGATTTCTGGAGCCCTCTTTCTACATAGATCCTCCCCCACCGGGACTCTAGCTGGTAAAATGCACCAACCCCAGCTGTCCCAAACCCCCAGCCTGTCTTCTCCATTTGGTAAGACTCACATGCCCCACGTGGATGCCTGCCCCACATCCTGGTTCAAAGCTGCCTCAGGCAGAAGGCACAGTGGTTACAGAGCTCGCCTGGGTTTTCCCTTCTCTTTTGTTTTTGTTTTGTTTTTTTAATAAATTCGCTGTATTTATTTATTTATTTATTTGGCTGCGTTGGGTCTTCGTTTCTGTGCGAGGGCTTTCTCTGGTTGCGGTGAGCAGGGGCCACTCTTCATCGCGGTGCGCAGGCCTCTCACTGTCGCGGCCTCTCCTGTTGCAGAGCACAGGCTCCAGATGCGCAGGCTCAGTAGTTCTGGCTCATGGGCCCAGTTGCTCCCCGGCATGTGGGATCTTCCCAGACCAGGGCTCGAACCTGTGTCCCCTGCATTGGCAGGCAGATTCTCAACCACTGCGCCACCCGGGAAGCCCTTCCTTCTCTTTTGGATCACAGGCCAGTGGTGCTGCTGTGAACATTTGAAAGCACTTGTTTTATTTAATGTGTCCAGCTTCACAGCAATCAGAGGAAAGGTTAGTGCAATACCTGACACTGCATCACGACCAGCAGCAAAAGTCTCCCAAGTAGGTTGTGAAGAATTCCCTTCTTCTTTCTCTCTCTTGCTTCCCCCAGCTCCACCGCCCCTTCAGTCCCCGTGTGTTCACAGTGTGCATGTGTTTTCTGTAAACAAACATCGATAAATCTCTCACGACCATTGAAAATGTACTCGTCATTAAATACAAGTCAGCAGTCCCCAAATTCATCAATAGCACTCTGACAGATAAACTTAAGAAACTCCTCAGAAATGTTTTACTCTTACCCCTTAATATTTTGGACTTCATAAAAAAGTAGGTCCTCGGTTATAGATCCTGCCTTGTCGCCCAAAACTGGACGAGCTCCCAGCCGTGGGCACTCAGAACTCTCAATTGCAAAGGCTTAAAAAAAATTTTTTTTTATTGGAATATAGTTGATTTATAATGTTTCGGGTGTAGAGCAAAGTGATAGTTATATATATATATATATATATATATATATATACACACACACACACACACACACACACACACACACACACACACGTATGTTTTCTTTTTCAGATTCTTTTCCATTATAGGTTATTGCAAGATACTGAATATAGTTCCCTGTGCCGTACAGTAGGGAACCTGTTTATTTTATCGGGGTGGCCAAAAAGTTCGTTCGAGACTGTCTGTCAGATGTTATGGGAAGGCCGAACGAACTTTCTGGCCAAGCCCATATATACAGGACGGTGCGTCTGTTAATCCCAAACTCCTCACTTATCCCTCCCCCCTTTCCCCTTTGGTAGCCATAAGTTTGTTTTCTATGTCAGGCTTTTTCTAAGTATAAGCTTTGGTCTCTACTCAACATGTGCACCTTGTCCCCGGCTCCTCCAGCAACCTCTGGGCCCCAGCGGAAGCACGTTGGCATGGACTGCCAGTGTCCCTGCCCCTGCTGACTGGTGATATATCATTGGTTAATAGTGACACTAGAAATTTCACCACCGGTAGCATCACAGGATCATTTGCAAAAACTCTTGGGATCCTAGCAAAGCATCCACTTTTCACGTGAGAGTGACTTGGCTGTGTGTGTATATGCCCGACCTCACATTAACCACCTTCCTCAGCTTTAATCAAAGTTCCTTTTCGCTTGAACAATTTTCGCACAGCCTAGAATCCTCACCGCAATTTCTCAGGTTGCTTTTTCTTGTTTATATACAGTGTGTATGGCTGCCTTAGTCACATCACAACTTTAAGTTATGATTGAATTTGGCATTCTATACTTTTGAAGTTTTGGTTAAATTTCCTAAGAACCTTTGCCTTTTTAGACTGTTTCACTTTCTTTTTATTTCGGTAACACTGGCAGTTGGTGTTCTTTGGGGAACCATGTTTTACAAAGAAAAGGAATTGATCTCTGGGAGCAGGTCAGTGAATATCTGGAAAGTGTAAACCAACCAACTGATTTGAGATGTGGCCACGGATGTGTAGATACCAGCAGCTGGTCAGCTGCCCCTCTGGCTAAGGGACTCCCCGCCTTGTGGAACAGACTCAGAGCCTGCAGGATTCAAATACATCCTTAGTAACTTTAAAACATGTGCTGGACCCTCAGGATAACTCATGGAATACTAAACAGTGAGATTCCACAATAGTACATCCCACCCAGCTCTTCCTGTTTTATCATGAGCGTTTCCCTCAGTCATTATGGTCAGTAAATATTTACCTGGCAACTCAGTTAGTGAGTTTAGAGTATCCCATTTACATAGATGTGCCTTGTGTTAGCCATTCCCCTATTCTTGGGACATTTCAGTTGTTTAATTCCTTCTAATTCAGTATTCTTATCTGCAAAAATGGGGATAATAGCAGAAATGTTTTACCTCTGCGCCCCAGAGATGTGAGGTGAGGACGGTCTAACGTGGGGCTTTACAGGAAGAGCAGTCCTACGGAGAGGCAGCTTTCAGGCTGCCTGAACATGTCAGAACTCACCCTATGATGCATCCTCTCCTCTGCAGATGAAATAGGTACATGTTCAAATACGTTATAAATTAGGTTCCTTGTTGGATTAACTACTGAGGGAAAAATGAAACAGGTGGTGGGTAAGAATCAAGAACAGATTGTCATACTGAGTGAAGTAAATGAGAGAAAGACAAATATCATATGATCGCTTATATGTGGAATCTAAAAGAATGGTACAAATGAACTTATTTACAAAGCTGAAATAGAGTCACAGATGTAGAAAACAAATTTATAGTCACCCGGGGAGAAAGCAGGGAAGGGGGGATAAATTGGGAGATTCGGATTGACATATACATTCTACTATATGTAAAATGGATAACTAATAAGGACCTACTGTATAGCACAGAGAACTCTACTCAATACATATATGGGAAAAGAAGCTAGAAAAGAGCGGATATATGTATAACTGAGTCCCTTTGCTGTACAGCGGGAACTAACACAACATTTTAAATCAACTATACTCCAATAAAAATTAAAAAAAAAAGAAAAAACAGAGGCATGGGCAAAGTGAGACAAGATTAGAGGGGCACTGCAGGGTGTCAGCCCCCAGCCCCTGGAGGGAATGTAGCAGCAACAGGGACCTCTCACCTGCCCTATGGGAAGCAACTTCACGTGGCCTCACAGCAGTGCAGGAGGAGGGCCAGTGACTAGGACACGGCAAAGCCTGGTTGTCGTGGGACCTCTGTCTAGATGGATGCAACTCAGCAAATGGCTTTCTGTTTGCTCAGTAAGGGGGCTGGGTCCTCAAGGCCCCTCCCCACTTTTGCACATGCTCCATAGCTGACTGAACCCTCCTGCTGTTCCCCCCCAACCATTAGGTGCTGCCTCTGTCTCAGCACATGACCTAAAGAAGCATTAATAGCAGTTTGATGAGTTCAGTTGAGATATGGAAATCCAAGATTCAAAGCCATGTGTGTTTTCTTGAAAGACATTCACTTCTGGCTGAACCTCTATGATAGGAAAATAGGAAAACAAAATAGCTTCATTACCATGATGTTCTTTATTCATAGTAGAGCTTGTATTTACAGTTCTCACTTACTGGAATTGTAGTGTCTTGAGGTTCAAGGGGAAAAGAGATCCTGCTTCTTAATAGGCAAGGGCAGCTTGAACAAGGCCGCCACGGAGCAGACTCATAGCTGAGTCTGTGCAAATCCCCCACCAAAAATAAAAAATACCATATGCATGAAACCTCAGTTATGTGTGAGCATGGGCTGATCAGTCACTAACCCATCGAGATGTCTTTTTTTTTTTTTTTTTTGGCGGTACCCGGGCCTCTCCCCGCCGTGGCCTCTCCCGTTGCGGAGCACAGGCTCCGGACGCGCAGGCTCAGCGGCCATGGCTCACGGGCCCAGCCGCTCCGCGGCACATGGGATCTTCCCGGACCGGGGCACGAACCCGCGTCCCCCGCATCAGCAGGCGGACTCCCAACCACTGCGCCACCAGCAAAGCCCGAGATGTCTTATTTAAGGGGAACGAGTGGGCGATTTTAAGTTAAAATGGTCCTGAAGTAAGAACCAGATGTCTTATAAAGATCGCCATTAGCTACCCCCACGATTTACAGGCCCGGCGCAAGAAGAGGGATCCCTGCCGAGCGCGTTGCTGGTTTCACGCGGCATATGCTGGCCAAGCTCGTGATCTAATGGAGGGGCCATATGTTGATGGACTTGAACTGATTTAAAGACATGTCCCATGTACGATCAATAACTTTTATGTAATATGTAAAATTAATGAAATTTAATACGGGCTTCACCTGCTCGTGGGGAAAATAACTGAATGCACAGGTGTGTGGCTTTTGCACGGTTGCTCTCCTTGTGTGTCACTTCCATGCAATGATTGAATCAAGAGGTCTGGGGACTGTCGGGTTTCTCCTCTGTTAGGTTGTTCAGTCCAAACTCTTGCATATTTGTTTCTCTAAACTCAATTATTCTACAGGCTAGTATTACATTCAATTACACATCTCACAATATTCAAAATGGCTCATTTGGTCTGGGAATTATATGCCTCTAATTTATCACAAAAATGCTGACAACCAGCAGAATGGTAATGAAACACAACCTGCCACCAGCAGGCTTTGCATTCTCTAGGATGCAAAGCGAGATGGCACGTTTAAACATGGCTACAGTGCCAGTCAAGTGCCAACTGTACGGGACCAAGTGCCATTAGGTGTAATGCTGGTTTGTATTTATGCCACTCACTCCTCCAGAGAGCTTTGCTGTAAACCTACAGCCTTCGGGGATGTTTCCTCTTTCAGCCTGAAGGACTCGCTTGGTCATTCTGCCAAAGGCACCTAACCACTTCCAAATAACCATTTTGCCACTGACAGTAGATGTCCTTAAGACACGGCAGTGATGCCCCGTGATGGACATCATGATGTGCCACCCAGATCCTCCTTCAGGGATGAAGGATTTGTCCCCCTCCCCAGAAGATGGACATCCCTCAGCTGTCACCCCCTCTGCAAACTGCCCTCAAATGAAGAGAGCTCCTTCACCCCAGATCACACTGCTGGGGGCAGAGGAAGCCACACCTCATGACTGGCCACCGTGGGAGGAAAAAGGTCGGGGCACTGTAGTGGAATAACTGAGGACATGGAAAGGAGACGTGACCCATGAGCCCCACCCCCCACCAGCAAACTGGGGGCTGGCAAATAAGCCAGAACTGCAGACAGTCCTGATTACTTTGAGCCCCCCCGGCAAACCGGGGGCATGCGAATAAGCCAGAACTGTAAACAGTCCTAAATACTTTGAGCACCCCCTCGGCAAACCGGGGGCCTGCGAATAAGCATTGAGTGCTTTGGGCACTGATCCATGACATGACCTCAGTATAATCAGAACACAAGGAAACGTCCTTGTGCTACTTTAGTATAATCAGAACACAAGGAAACGTCCTTGTGCTACTTTAGTATAATCAGTATGATGGGAACACAAGGAGATGGCCTTGTGCTGCTTGTGGGCTCAAGGATGAAGCATGTCTTCAAGAAAGCCCATTGTTGCTTGTCTAATCAATAAAAGTATATGTTGCTGCTTTGGCATGTCTGGAATGTTAAGGAAACAAGTCTTAAGATGTAAACATAGATAATGCTTAAATAAACGCCGCCACAGCAGGACAGACGGCGCTGTTTTGCCTGAGCGAGCGGCAGCCCTCTACTGCTGTGCTTCGGCACAATTCATCTCGCGTGATGAGCTTACTTTCGGCCCTGTCATAAGATAAACTACAACAGGGCACCATGGGACCACCTGAAAATGCTCCAGCTTCCGAGCTCCCTGGGCCATCAGCTGAGGGTGTTGTTGACGCCCCAATGCCAAGGTTGCCTCAGCCATCCCCACTCTCTTCCCTTCCACGGGCGCTGCTCTGGGAACTGCTCCTGGTAAATTTCCTGTAGGCAACGCCTGCATCTCAGAGCATATGCTTGGCCCCATTTTCCCTTTCCCATCAAATTTAAACTGCTCTCCCTGGCTTCCAAGGCCCCTAGAATTCAGCCCCACCTTCTCCGAACGTAGCCGTTTAAGGGGGCCAGACTTCTCACTCGTCCCCACTCATGCCACCATCATTTCTGCTTCTGTGTCCTTTCTTTCTCCTCCAACATGGGGAATTTTTACCCTAAATATTAACTGCTAAGCGTAAGAATGATAAACTCAATAAAGAGAGACTCAGAGTCCCTCGGACATTGGTCTAGATGAGAATGGAACTAACATACAAAGACGGCGGCCAGTTCTGGAGGAAGAAAAACCATCACTCTCTCTGCTTCTCTGAGAATATGATGCAGGTGCTGCAGGAGCATCGCAGCGATGGTCTCTGATCCAGCCCTGAGCTCCCAAAAAAGGATGAGAGAAAAGGAAAGATGAGGAAGCAGAGAAGGTGGGAAAAGCAACCCTTTACATGGGCGGCAACTGGACCAGCCCAGTCAGTCTCCCATCAAGGACCGCTCTCAGGAAAAACCAGGTGTCCACACTCTTGAGAAGATTTCCACTCTGATGTCTGATAATGGATTTGCTTTCTGCAGAGCGAGAAGGGGGTACAGTTGAGAAGAGGGATTATTAGATACTGTTACACCCTACTTAGTTCTCAACCCCGCACGGCGCTCAGAGAGTCAGATGCCTTGGCTGAGAACACAGAGTTAATAACTGCAAATCTTCTGTTTCAACTGCAGTGGCCTTTTCACTCCATTGCAATACCTCTAAAATATCATTAGACTGACACCAAATAGCACTTTTACTGTGACAGACACACCAGAGACCATAATTTAAATTAAAGGATTAAATATGTAATGGTGACATTTCAGGCAACTTGCAGAATTGTAGTTCACATTAAACAAATGCAAATCCTTCATAATCCTTTTTTAAAAATACTTAAAACTGATTTTCACTCGAAGAAAAGCCAAGTTTCCAAAATCAATGAATATAGTTCTAAACTCTTATCTTAATTACATTTTCTCGAGTATGCTCATTCTTTCAGACCGTTTTTCCTGGGCCCTGAAAACTTTTAGCACAGGGTTGAGTTAGCACATGAGGGGAACTCCAGGCAGTATCGATCCAACAAGAATCCTACAAATAATGGTTATTGAACAATGCTATAGAATATCTACTTTTCAGCCAACAAAACAAAGGCTTATTAAAATATTTAACTTATTAAAATATTTAACTATATTTAAAGCCTGAAATTGATAAATTGAGTTATTCAACAGAATTAATCATTTGCATTTTAAGCTCTGGTGTGTTACATCACGATTTACTATCCATTGTAATTTACAATGAAAGGAAACAGTCCAGCAAGGAAAGATCATCAACAGCTTACCAATTTTCATGATAAAAGTGTTCAGGGGCTTCCCTGGTGGCGCAGTGGTTGAGAGTCCGCCTGCCGATGCAGGGGACGCGGG
>NW_006797698.1:329450-331963 GCF_000442215.2 Lipotes vexillifer
CAGAAAAGAAGGGGAAAGACTCAGGTATTTGAACAAATTAAGGAAAAAATGCATATGTTTTGAAAAAAAAAAAAAAAAAAAAAAAAGTGTTCAGGACGTGGCTCTTTGAAAATTACTGGAATAGAACACGTGAGGTTTATTGGCAAACATAGTGTATATACCAGGATTTTCTGAGGAGCTTATAAAAAATACAGATGCCTGAACCTACCACAGATACACAACAGACTCATCAGAGGTAAACACAGGCATCTGCTTTTTACTAAATTCTCCAGATGAAGCTGCTGAAGACCCCATTACCATAGACAACACTGGGACTTCCCCAGTGGCCCACTTTCCAGGGCTTCCCTGGTGGCGCAGTGGTTAAGAATCCGCCTGCCAATGTAGGGGACACGGGTTTGAGCCCTGGTCCAGGAAGATCCCACATGCCGCGGAGCAACTAATCCCATGCGCCACAACTACCGAAGCCCACACACCTAGACCCTATGCTCCGCAACAGGAAAAGCCACCGCAATGAGAAGCCCGCGCACCACAACAAAGAGTAGCCCCCGCTTGCTGCAACTAGAGAAAGCCCGCGCGCAGCAACAAAGACCCAATGCAGCCAAAAATAAAATTAATTAATTAAATAAAAAAAAAAGAATCCACCTTCCAATGCAGGGGATGTGGGTTCCAATCCCTGGTCAGGGAACTAAGATCCCACATGCGGCAAACTACAGAGCCCACTTGCCCTGGAGCCCGCACGCGTGCCACAAGAGACAGAAAAACCCACACGCCACAACTAGAGAGAAACCTGCACACTGCAAGGAAAGATCCCACATGCCACAACGAAGATTCCGAGTGCCACAACCAAGACCCAATGCAGCCCAAAAAAAACCCCAAAATAACGTCATATTCCTAGGACTGATCCTGGCAGACGTTCATTCTCTTTATCTTAGGAAGCTTTTTCCTGTCCTAAGAACTCTGGAAATCTGACTTCCTCCACGAAGCCTGCTTGTATCACTGGGGGAACACTGGCAATTGCTAAAACCATACACGAATCAGCCCAAAGACATGCATCCACCCAACAAAACACACTACACACGTGATGACAGTACTGAGAACAGTTTTACCGATGAGAAAGTCTCAGCGTGCGCGGGTTCGTGCCCCGTTTCGGGAAGATCCCACATGCCGCGGAGCGGCTGGGCCCGTGAGCCATGGCCACTGAGCCTGCGCGTCCGGAGCCTGTGCTCCACAAATGGGAGAGGCCACAACAGTGAGAGGCCCGCATAACGCAAGAAAAAAAAAAAAAAAAAAGTCTCAGCGTGAATGCCAGACTATATGCAGCAGGTATGTCATTGTACTATTGGGGTTAGGTGGAATTAAACACATTTCAGTGCATGATTGGAGCTCACAGCAATATCAACGTCTAACCCCTCTTGCAGAAGTAAAAAATGACTCAAAAGTGAAGTCATTATCTGGTTTGTAAACAAAATTTACGAAACAAAATTCATAGAGTCATTGTTAACTATTTTAATTATTGTAATAAATAGGAGAGCACATCACTTAAGGAGCAGTTCTCCAGTTCCATGCATAATAATTGGATTATTAGTGGCTACATGAGCTGCCCTCCTTGTCGAATGCAACCATGTATCTTTGCAACACCTAGCCATTAATAAATTACCATTTAAAATTCTGATCACAAAGATTTGTTTTCATAATATTAGGTTCACTTTGCATATTTGGTCTCTCCAACAAAATGGGGGCCAAGTAAGCATCTTTTAACTGTTTCAAAAGTCGTAGAAATGAGAGACAAAAAAATCCTACTAAATATTACAAGGTCATAAAATGCCCTGGCTCTCTCCAAACTTCGCTGCTAATTGTGTACAAACCCTCTACAGAAACTCACACAGAATCAGTAATGGAACTAATAGATTCTCCTGTTCTTTCACCCTCTCCCTCTCTCTCTCGATCTCGTTTCTGCCATCAAGGCACAGGTAGACGTGGGACACAGTGACACCCTCTGGCCCTGGATTCCCAAGAAATGCTAAACCGAAAGAGGAAAGGCTGCCCACGTGTGTGCTGAAGCACAGTCTCCATTTTTATGGCCAGAAGAATACAATCCAGAGCTAAGAAGAGACCCAAGGCCCCCATACACGCAATCAGAGATGTCCCCAGTGCCATGTTTTTCCCTCAATTCTGCCAACAGGCTTTGCTCTTGACTCTGGTAAGAGTCCAGGTCCTCTTGCTTTCTCTGTCTTCTCTCCTTAAGCTAGAAGACAGACACCATTCCCATTCAAAGTTTCCATAAAAGGCCTGGGTGTGCCGTGTGCTTTCCTGGCTCACCAATAGTTTTCTCTAGTTCTGCGTTCACCTCAAACATGCAAGGCGTAGACTGACATGGTCAGGGAGTCTGACGATGGTTTGGATGACTGTCCTACTCAATCAGGTTTCAGCTGGATGCTTAAGTTCTCATCTAAATTGTGGACCCCAGGTCCCCAGTTTTGATCTTAGTGATCATCCATACCTGGGTTCACTCT
>NW_006797698.1:332240-338375 GCF_000442215.2 Lipotes vexillifer
CCCCTGCATCGGCAGGCGGACTCTCAACCGCTGCGCCACCAGGGAAGCCCTCTTATAACTGTTTTAATTCATCATCTTCTCTTTCCCAGGAACATCTATAGCTCAAAGCTTAACGCAAAGCGCCCAATAGGGGTTTTCGGTCTTACCTCTTAACCAACATGTGAACAATTCTCTCACAAATACGTAGGATATGGGGTGGCAGCCATTGAGTCTGCTCTGCATTGAAGTAGCGCAGACTGCAAGCTTCATCTTAGGAGTTCTTAATCACAGGGTGGCCCCTAGGCCCACCAAAATAGTCTGTTTTCTCCCTGACTTTTTGAAACCCCATAATAAAGGACAGGTCCTTTCCTTAAAATTCAGTATTTAGGCTGTCAGCTTACACACACAGTACCTTCATAGGAATTAGTCAAAGGTGGTCCATTTAGGATTAGGGCAGGAAAGCTACAGTGAGATCCCTTTTTCTGGAATAGTCCACAAGGACCCGGGGCTGGGAAGGTGACTAAGGTCTGAATTCAGCCCATCGTGTTGCCCCCTGAGCCAGGCGCCCTTGCACAGGGCACAGTCTGTACAACAAGAAGAGCCGGGGGGCTTCCCTGGTGGCGCAGTGGTTGGGAGCCTGCCTGCCGATGCAGGGGACGCGGGTTCGTGCCCCGGTCCGGGAAGATCCCACATGCCGCGGAGCGGCTGGGCCCGTGAGCCATGGCCGCTGAGCCTGCGCGTCCGGAGCCTGCGCTCCGCAACGGGAGAGGCCACAACAGTGAGGGGCCCGCGTACCGCCAAAAAAAAAAAAAAAAAAAAAAAAAAAAAATACTGTATCTGGTTAAAAGCTATGGCCCACATGATGATGTTCTAACAGGCCACTTACTTAGTAAATGTGGCTTAAATGGATCCTCCATACATTTCAATGATTCAAGTGTTAAATGGGAAATATGCACATACAGCGTACTGCATTAGATATATATGAAGGATACTAAGAAATCCTTGTAAGTAATCCTTAAAAGGCAAAGGGGAGGGAATTCCCTAACAGTCCAGTGGGTAGGACTCCATGCTTTCACTGCTGAGGGCCTAGGTTCACTCCCTGCTTGGAGAACCGAAATCCTACAAGCTGCGCAGCACTGCCGATTAAAAAAAAAAAGTCAAAGGGGAGAAATACACCCCTGCCCCACTGAATTTCACCAAAGATGAAATGTTCTCCGGAACACAGCAGAGCATAAAGCTAACTTGGCTACTTGCTTTGGTTTCTTTGGCATCTTTGTCTACCATGAGCAGTGAGGGTACAGGAGAGTAGATAAATTCTCCAGCAAACATCAAAATCTCAAAGTATTTGAACAGGATGCACACGACTAAACATTTTAAGGACCTACAGAGCACTGTCGTCTTGTCGTAAAAAACTCTAGCTAGACTAAATCTCTCCCTAGGGAGCAAACACAAAATAATAAATTTATCTCTAAGACCAAGTCGAGGATTTAAATCTATAATAAGACTACTGGTCCAAAGGCACTGGGTAATAAAAATTCACAAGTTGTTGGGTTAAATATTCATGGAGCATGAACTGCAGCTATACCAGTGAGTTTCCTTCTCTGGATCAAAAATGTAGGATTACAAACATTTAATAAGCAACATCAGAGGACTCAGTGTCACTTATTGCAAATAAGAATACTTGTGCTAAACTTTTCCATCAGACAAAAATGGTGGTTTGCAGCCCACGTGCCAGTGCAGGCAATTGAAAAGAAGAAAAGTTTTATTTCATGTAGTTCAGAGTCGCAGTTAGAGGCGGAATTCTAGAATGGCAGCTTGGGGAGTCCAGCCAACCCACCTTCCCCAGAAAAACAACCACTTAACTAGTGAAAATTATTTTTTTATACAACCATCTAAAGCCTCTGGAAATTGTCCTAAGGGCATTTAGCAAAGGAATGGAGAAACATTCATTTAAGAAAATCTACTAAATCTCAGTAAAAACAGTGAAAATCTATGGAATCTGAGCCCCCTCCCACCCCCAGCCCCCCAGCACTGGGTAACTCGACCACAGGTGCTCTGACCTGAGCAGATGCAGCTAAGAAGACGGGGGCTCTCTCCCCACCTCACTCCCAGTGGAGCTACATTTTCACTTTGAAAGGGTAGGTGACGGGTGCTTCTCAGGCCTTTAGAATTCCAGGCAGGGACTTCCCTGGTGACGCAGTGATTAAGAATCTGCCTGCCAATGCAGGGAACATGGGTTCAAGCCTTGATCTGGGAAGATCTCACACACCATGGAGCAACTAAGCCCATGAGCTACAATTACTGATCCTGCACTCTAGAGCCTATGTGCCACAACTACTGAGCCTGCACACCACAACTACTGAAGCCTGAGCGCCTAGAGCCCATGCTTTGCAACGAGAGAAGCCACCGCAATGAGAAGCCCGCTCACCGCAACAAAGAGTAGCCTCCACTCGCCACAACTAGAGAAAGCCCGTGCACAGCAATGAAGACCCAATGCAGCCAAAAATAAATAAATAAATAAATAAATAAATGAATGAATGAATGAATGAATAAATAAATAAATAAATAAAAAGAATTCCAGGCAGGCATGGCTAAAAAGATGAGACTCCTACCTTGTGGTACAGAATGTCTACCCCAGGTATGATGGGCTGACAATACTGAGGCCTCGATTGACCCCATAACAGCTGATTCATAAGCAGAGGCTCCACAGCAGGAGTACAAGCCTAGAAGACCAGGGGCTACCACCTCAACCCAGCACTGCTCATACAGCAGGTGTGTCACTCCAGGAGAAGCAGACCAGAATGTGGATGGATTAAACAATTCAATCAAAAGACAGAGATTGCCAAACTAGCTTTAAAAAAAAAAAAAGACTCAATTACATGCTGTGGACAGGAAACACACTTTAGATTCAGAGGACAGGCAAAAACGTTGAAAATTAAAAGATAGAAAAATGTATGCAAAAAAAAAAATGTATGCAAACAGCATCCTTGAAAGAGGTGGAGTTGCTATATTAATATCAGACTAAAGGACTTTAACAAAAAAAAATGACTAGAATCAAAGAGAGACATTTTATAATAATAAAAGAGCTTATTCATCAGGAATGTATAACCATTGTAAACATACACACACCTAACGAAAAGGCTGAAAAACTACATAAAGCAAAAACTGACATAACTGAAAGGAGAAATGTACAATTTAACAATAATAATTGGAGATTTCAATGCCCCACTTATAATAATGGGTAGAACATCTATGCTTTTTGCTAGGTTTATTCTAGATTAACTGTGTATATGATTTAGGGTGCTGTGAGAACTTCCTTAGAATCCTCAGAGAGGCAGTGAAGGGATTAAAGTAAACACAGAGAGGGACAAATGGGGGTTAGAGACAAAGGGTTGTGGGGAAGGGGAGCCAAAGTAAATAGGTAAATTACTTTAAGATATCAGTGGTTCTTTAGAAACTCACATAAAGCAAATATGTACAGCCCACAGTTCCTTGGCGTTATCAATGCTACATGAAAACAATACAATTTCTTTGAGCATAGGATTGCCAGAAAAAATATAGGATGCCCAGTTAAATTTGAATTCTGGATAAACAATGAATAATTTTTAGTATAGGTATATCAAAAAGATGGTATGGGACATCCTTATACTGAAAACCTATTTGTTATTTACCTGAAATTCACATTTAATTAGGTGTCCTGTATTTTCACTTGCTAAATCTGGCAACTTTGAGGGTCTGTTCTATACAGGAGGTGGCACTTGCCCTCAGCCTAGGAGATAAAGAAAGCAGGGGTGCAGCCTTGAGAGTAATAAACAAGCCTAATACTCTTCCAACTGTGATGTGAATAGTATCCTAGGGGAAATGCCAAGGAGTTGGGGGTGGGAATTAGCATCTTCAGCTTAGGAAAAAAGTGTTAGGCCTTGGAAAAATAGTAGGCTATTGACTCCCCAGGGTGGGGGTGGGGCAGGAATGATCACCAGAATTCCAACAAAAGAAACAAGTTATTCAACTATGCCTGTCATTACAGCATTATTACAAGCACTATGGGAGGCAGAGAGGGGACAAGAGAGCAGGGAAAGTAGGCTTGCCCCAAATGAGGAAGTTTACCTGAAGACAGGAATAGAAAGACATATACAAGTGAAATATGAGAACAGTACAATACATCACTTTTGAGTGAGTGCCCAGGTAAAATCCAGGAAGGCTTCTTGGAGGAGGAGGAACTGGTGCCAGGCATCAGAAATGACAGAAGAAGTATACACACCCGGGCAGTGAGAGGCAACATGGTATCATAATTTCTACCCTTTCAGTGCCTTTAATTTCCAGCCACTCTTTCACTCTAGACAAAGCCTGTTCTCATTCTGTTCCATGTGTTCAGGTCAGCAGAACTGCTGGGGACAGTTGTGCAGGTTCTACATAGCACAGTGCTGTGGTCATCATTTACATCATGCTGCAAACTGGAAATCCAGGGCTCAGAGAGCCCAGGTGAGGGATTAAGTCATAGTTAGTGACCAAGAAAAGATTAGCAATTAGTAAAACCTTCTGGAAGGAGAGTTAGCAATAGCTGAACAAGAGCTTTAAATCTTTCCAGCCGGTAATTCCTCCGCCTCTGGGAATTTAGCTTTATAAAATAATCATGAGTGCGCACAAAGATTTAGTAACAAAGAGGGTCGTGGCTCGACGCTGCTAGGAACAAACAAGAAACAGCCTCGAAGTCCAAAAATTGGGGATTAATTAAAACTATTCTAAGTATTTTAGGCAAAGGATATTTAATACAAGATATTGGTTTTCAGCAATTCCATCTCGTCGGTAATTAAGCAGGGAATGGCGAGCCAACCCAAAGAGTAGCAAAGCAGGCAGATGTTACCGCTGCATGGCTAGGCGGGGAGCACGGCCCTGCTCTCAGAGACCAGCGGCTGGGATCGTCAGTCTGTGAGTGCTGGAGCCACCCCCTTGAGGCAAGAGAGCAGGGGAAGAATACTTTGTCTCCTGCCAACCCCCATGCTTCCATTCAGTCTCCCAGTGGCCCAACCAGGATCCGAGACACCCTGGAAAATGGAGTCTCCACGACACAGAGCAGAGCCAGCTAAGAGTAGGGGTGAACGTGAGAACAAATGGGAAAATGGCTAGCTTGGTGGACAAGCCAGGTTTGTGTGGAATGATTTCATTTATAAAAAATGTATGCACGTCAAGACATAACAGACAAAAGGAATAGAAATGAAATATGCTTCTCTAGGGTTGTCGACATAACGGATGAAAGTGTCTTCTTGTCTACGTTTGCCAAATCATCTATATAAACATGAGACGTGTATGGAGCGTGCACGGTCGATTCCATCCTCCTTGACTGAAGCTCTCACTCCCAAGGCCACAGGGAGTTTTGGTTGCCAAACCGAGACCTTCAAGCCCTGCCCCATCCTGGGGTGGAGGCAGGGTCAGGCCGCACCCAGAGACTGGCTGATGAGCGTCAATCAAGGCCCACCTGGCCCCCCCATTCCAGGGTGACTCTGAAGGGTCATCAGAGAACCAGAGGTCCCTCTAGAATCAGCCAAGGCCATCAGTACTGACAGGAGCCGGGAGGACACGCATGGGACCTGAGGGTTCTGGGTGGAGGGAGTGGGACACAGGTTTACCAGGATGGGAACCCTTCCCATGGCCGAGGACCGAGGGTCCCAGCAAGGCCCCAGGAGCTGGCGCTGACTGGCTGCTACTGCAGGGCTCCATGAGGGCCACTGTTTCCTCCAAGCTCCTGGCAAAGGACAACGACCTGAACTGCCAAGGTCGATGGTGGCCCAAAGAATGGAGAGACTCAGAGGCATGAGCATGCCAGGGTTGCTGCCGTGCAGGCAACCCCCACCCCCACCCCAGATATCTATGTTGCATGGGAGGGACTGGAAGACATTTCATTTACAATTAAAAACGTAATAATAATAAATGGTACAAGGGCGCCTGGTACGTGAAGCCTGACTCTACAGATCGGGCCGATTGTCACAGATGCCCTAATGGAATCAGGCTCCCTGTCAGCGATGTGGATGCAGGACAGTAAAGGTAAGTATCAAGGTCAGGGTGGTACACAAGGGCGTGGCCCTGAGAGCTATGGGGAGAGCTGACAGATTAGGACACGCCCAGCAGGAATGTAACTGGCTGCTACCTAAAGTATTC
>NW_006797698.1:338442-345781 GCF_000442215.2 Lipotes vexillifer
GTGCAACCACCATGAGTGTAGTTGACAGGAGGCTGGGAGCAGCTGCCCAGGAAAACGTCGTGACACCTCGCCCAGGGTCCTCACTGACCCACTTCTCAAACCTGGAGCACACTGGCTGAGAGGAGGCTGTGTCCCCAGGGGAAAGGACCCTGCAACGCTCTGGCAGGTGCACCCGGGAATGATTCCCCCAGTCCTTTCCCACAAGGACCTTCAGCCCTCTGGTCCACGCAGCCCAGGTTTGTCTAGAGGTCGAGGAATTTCTGCTATAGCGGTGCTGGGTATATGTGTTTAGTTATACAGATCCACTCTCCCTCTGCTCTCTGCCCCAGAAGTCTGACTCATAGAAATCTCATCACTGACTCCCAGGTGTTTCAGCCACTGGGGTGCCCTAGCAGGAATTCAGAGGGGAAAAGGCAGGTGAGGACAGGCTATGAGTCCTCGAACCCATCCCGGCAAACTTGCTTCAATTTGAATGTACCCCCCACGCAATGGTCATTGATTTTCTAAAAGCAGCCTTCCCTAAATGAACCTATCATTCCAGGTTCCAGGTTCTGGTAACCTTTCCGCCACCCCCGTCCCTCTGACCTAAGGGTGGTAACAGCTCTGTCCACTGTGACCCCCCTTTACCCAACCCAGACCCTTATAAATAGTCCCATTATTAAATCCTCCAGAAATTATCCTAATTTAAGGACGTTCCTCTTCCTTGCTGAACCTACTGATGCAGTAGCCCAGACCACCCCTCACCAAGGACTCTCAGGGATCTTCCAAACTCGGGGGAGTGGGCCAAGCCAGCAACCAAATCAGCTGCCTCTCCTCTTACCCTGGCCTCAAGTCCTAGCCGTATGTTTTCATTCTCCATGAACTGCATGCCCTAAAGTCCGAATGAGTACAAAGCAAAGTCCCTTTGTAGCAGGATTGATCGGCACTCATTAATTCAGTTTTCTATAAGAGAATGCCATGCTGAATTGGGCGATTGGGATTGACATGTATACACTGATGTGTATAAAATTGATGACTAATAAGAACCTGCTGTATAAACAAACAAACAAACAAACAAAAACAACGAATACTAAACTTTCTTTGGGTTATTTGTATGGAAATACGTTAATATAAATGTTTCAGACATTACATGAAATTTCTAAAAATCTTATATGTTCTGGTATAATGTTATAAGTCATAATTCTAGTTATTACTTTAAAATGTATACCTCAGGCCTTCCCTGGTGGCGCAGTGGTTGAGAGTACACCTGCCGATGCAGGGGACACGGGTTCGTGCCCCGGTCCGGGAAGATCCCACACGCCACGGAGCGGCTGGGCCCGTGAGCCATGACCGCTGAGCCTGCGCATCCGGAGCCTGTGCTCCGCAACTGGAGAGGCCACGACAGTGAGAGGCCCACGTACCGCAAAAAAAAAAAAGTATATCTCAGAAATAACTAAATTTCCTTCTCAATTGCATTATTATGAACTTTCATCAAATCTTTAACTGTGGTCATTTTTAAGTTTTTTGTCATTTACAGACAGTTCTGGGTGTACTCTGATGCTTTTGCAAAAATGTTCCTATAAAAGGGTTTCATCTTCAAGGAGTTCATGGAAAAGGCTGACAAGTACAGGTTTCTGGTAACTGACTATACTGCTGAACTGAATGAATAAGCATTTTCAGAACTCTAATGGAAAACTGATGAACTCATAAAAGTGCTAACAAAAGATCAAGATGAAAAAAACAATTAATTACATGGGACTGAGTGAACTGATGAGGGTGATTATAATTTTTGTGACTTTCTGTTTGAATAAAAAATAAAAATCCCACAAGGACTCAGAGGCAAAAAATATACAAATCAATTTTCACTGAAAAGTAAAGGAGCTGTTACAGTGGAGGATTCCTGGACTGAATGTCAATATTATGACACAGTGTGAGTGTGTTTCGTGTTTGGTAATTGCAGTCATTGTTGCTTTTGTTGCGATCATCCATTTACAATGCTTGGCGTCAGTTTATTTATCTCTTGTAAAAATAAAATACAGTGTGTGTGTGTGTGTGTGTGTGTGTGTGTGTGTGTGTGAAAAATATATATATATATATAACTGTATACAATGTGACAGAGTCTATGTTGATAAGCTCCTGTAAAGATACAACATATGGCATGGCAACTTCAAAAAAAAGAAAAAAAGAATACCAATAACACAATATAAAGCATTACTTTTAATTAACATAAGCAATTAGCACTAATTAAAATGTACTCACATTTGTCAAAGAGCCATTTCACCTTAATTGCTAGGTGTGTTAAATAGGCAATTAAAAACAAATTAAGGGCTTCCCTGGTGCCCCAGTGGTTGAGGGTCCGCCTGCCGATGCAGGGGACGCGGGTTCGTGCCCCGGTCCGGGAGGATCCCACATGCCGCGGAGCGGCTGGGCCCGTGAGCCATGGACCCTGGGCCTGCGCTTCCGCAGCCTGTGCTCCACAACGGGAGAGGCCACGACAGTGAGAGGCCCGCGTACCGCAAAAAAAAAAAATTAAAATGAAGACCCCAGAAAAAAGAGAGGCAGGCAAAGGTATCTGTGACAACACACAGGCAGAAATGCTCCTCAGCTTGGGGACATGCAGCACTGCCCTTCACGTGCATTATGGCAACTCCTGCCCAATGTGCTTCATGAGACAATGCCACAAATGCAGATTAGGGAGTTGGGTTAAAAATGTAAAGTAAGCAAACTTGAATTTTGGCATAGGAAGGTAAAAAATTCTTTCTGGACTTTTTCACAATATCCGCAGATGAGTACTTCCTCAGTGTCTCCATGGCCAAGTTCAACAAGGAACTTGAAAGCCATTCCTCCCTCCAGTTGCTTAGGTGATGCTGTCTTGTGAGACACGCTGTTTTCAGGGCTTGAGTGGATGGCAAAACGTGAAGTGTGGTAAATGCACTCAGTAAAAAAGCTCATTAATGGGTGTCATAACTAGATGGGGTTTAATGGCAGAAGCAGAATTTATGTCAGACCTTGCAATAGAAGTAGGAAATGTTTTTTGTTTTGTTTTGTTTTGCTTTGTTTAACATCTTTATTGGCGTATAATTGCTTTACAATGGTGTGTTAGTTTCTGCTTTATAACAAAGTGAATCAGTTATACATATACATATGTCCCCATATCTCTTCCCTCTTGCTTCTCCCTCCCTCCCACCCTCCCTGTCCCACCCCTCTAGGTGGTCACAAAGGACCGAGCTGATCTCCCTGTGCTATGCGGCTGCTTCCCACTAGCTATCTTACGTGTGGTAGTGTATACATGTCCATGCCACCCTCCGACTTTTTTGAATAAGAAGAATAAGAAGAAAGAAGAAAAAGAAAGAAGCAAGGGCATCCCAGGCAAGAAGAGTAGTATAAACAAAGGCTCAGAAATTGGAGCTAATTGGTCTCACACGCACCCCTTGTATTTAGAAATGTTGGTCTGAATTACATCTTGTGGGGTGAGTTGTAACCTCACGGAAGCAGCTGAATATTTTCAACTGGGTAAGTTATACAATATTCCTGGTGTACTCCTCCAGTGGACCTGGTGACAGGCTAGCTATTCTCCAAGCTACAAGAAGAAAAGAATTCTCCAATTCTCCAAGAATCACCTAGCTGCCAGAGGACAAACTTACCAGCATTAATATAATGTGTGACCTTCTGTAAGTTACTTCATCTCAGAGTAGCTTTTCCAAGAGTGATGAGAAAGTGACAACAAGTTAGCAAATTAATGAAAGACACGAAAGTAAGAACACAGAGAGAGATTTCTTTACATGCCTCCCACAAATAAATTACATAGTATTATTGAGCTGCTATAACCTGACACAGGGCAAAGTTGGGAGGCATTAAGCTCTGTTTCAGTGGTTGGTTTTAATGAAAGTGAGAAAATTCAAGACTTCATTATTTTGAAGGCACTAATGTTTACAAAATGTCTTAAGTTGATGTTGGCATCACAAATGAAAAATTTCTGCCCTCAGGGATTTCTGAATCTTTCAGGACCATTGAAATTAAAAGCAAGTGCGAGGCAGAGGTTTGGGTGGGGAAAATCACCAATAAATAATAAAATGACAGGTGTCTCAAGATTTAAAATCCAAGATTCAATAATTTCTAACTCTGAATTATGGGACAAACTCAAAGCATTTCTGTATCACTTACAATCTTAAGACAAATTTAGTGACCCAGGAAAAACTGAAAAATAAAAAGGGCACAGGGAGGTGGGAGTCACACACATATCTCAAAAAAGCTGCCAAGCTCGGATCCTGAATAAAAAAAAAAAAAAAACAAAACAAAACATACACACAATATCCCAAGCCCATGAGAATCTTCTAGAAGTTGACAAAAGGGAGTTGGTAAATGATGGTACCTACCCTGTGCACTGTTGGTGGGAATGCAAAATGGTGCATCCATTGTGGAAAACAGTATGGAGGTTCTCAAGAAATGAAACTACCATATTTTTCAGAAATCTTATTTCTGGGTATTTATGCAGAAGAGTTGAAATCAGAATCTCAAAGAGATTTCAGCACCCCTATGTTCATTGCAGCATTATTCACAAATCGTCAAGATATAGAAACAACCTAAGTGTCCACTGATGGATAAATGGGTTAAGAAAATGTGGTACATGCATACAGTAGAATATTATTCAGCCTTTAAGAAGAAGGAAGTTCTGCCATTTATGACAACATGGATGAACCTGGAGGGCATTATGCTAAACAAAATGATTTAGAGAAGGGTGAATACTGTGTGACTCATTCTTCTTATATGAGGAACCTAGAAAGGTCGAGTGCATACAAACAAAGAGTAAAATGGTGGTTACCCGTCATCTCTTTTCCCATCAAACATTCCTAATCTGACCTGCAAGGACTTCTGGAGGCTGAAGCTCACCTGACAGCCTACTAAGTACTGTTGCTAACCAGGTGTAAACTTCACAGACCACACACCAAGCTCCCTTGTACTTTTCTTCCCACATCTAGCATCTAGCACAGTGCTTCAAGGGTAAGATGCTGTGCCTTTAAAACAAACAAGGAGTGCAGACTCCTGGAGTGACCACTGCTCCAGGTAACACATTGCCTTGACTCAATGTGACCAAGATGGTATTTCTGGAAATCCAATAAGTGGGGGAGGAAGCTGTTCAATAAAGGGTATGTTTGGGGCCAAAGTTCTCATCAACGATATGAACAGTCACCAACCCTGATTATGCTTATGGCCAGATGTAGACTGCATTTGACTTTTAAGGCCCCTTTCCCATCGAATAAAAGTGCCAGAAGACATTTTTCCACCTAAGGTTACTAAAATACAGGCGTTGGGCTCCTAACACTTGAGAAAGCTATAGCCCTCCCCACGCTGCTACAAGTACAGGATTTTTACCCACTGGTCAAGATCCTATCGGGCAACCTTGGGGTTTGATGTGTCTGACACTCAGAAATGTAAGCCCTGTCCCTCAGACGGCTTGAAGGTCAGCCTTGTGCAGCTCCCGATTCCCTCAGCCCCCTCCAACTCCAGGATCTAAGTGGCTTCTCTGTTTCAGCTGATGCGGTGGCCTCATGACTCAGAGCCTGGACAGCCTGTACCTCTTCCTTCCTGTACAGTCAACTCCTCAGAGGGGCCAGGGCTGCGGTGAGAACCTGCGCATCTGCCCGGACTCCAGCAGGACACTCAGAGCCTCTGGGGTGAACTGCCACATCATAGTGGCAGCTGTGGGGAGCAGATGACAACCCAGGGGGAAGGGCAGGTAAACCTCCATGAAGCCAACTTCGACCAGCGGCGGAAAACTTACTCTCCCTTCCCTCAAATGGACTGTTCCCAAGCACGATTCTCTGAATGGCCTGTCCAACGCCATCCAGGTGCCCCAGGATGTGACAGGGTGTCTTCTAGCAGCCCCACGTCAAGCAGGGGCAGGGCAGTCCCATGTGACCTTCTCTTCCCCCCACCCGCCCCTCACCACAGTTTTCCATCTCTCTCTGCCCTGGGATAGCACCTCTACAGCCCACCTGTGATTAAAACTTGCCTTGGGTCTGCCGTCTTGGAAAATGCTAAGTCACCTGGTCTTCCATTCTACTCGTTAAATGAGGTCCAACGTCTATGTGCAGGGCACCAACACGCCGGTGTGAGCAAGGGTGAGCTTTTTGCACCAGACAGATCTCAGCTCACATGTTGCTTTTGTTGCTACCCAGCTAGTCTCTCTGGATTTTATCGAGTAGGGACTTCATAAAAATCTCGCAAGGTAGTTAGACAGAAACCGGCTCATTTGACAGATAAAATACTGAGACAGCAGTTGATTAACTTCCCTAGTTTACACAGTGAGTGGCTGTGTTAGAAATCCCTCCCTCATAGACTTCTCCACAAGCGTCTGCATATTGTTTGATGAGCCCAGCAATGACCACGGTCAACTGCAATGCTCAACTCTCCCTTGTTACAATAAAGATTGATGTGCGCACCCAAGTTCTCTGAATGACACTAAAACAGCCACTTGAAAAGTGAGTATTGGGTGAAATAGGTGTTTGGCATCGTGAAGGCCAAAATAAAAGTTTTGTAAACGAGTTTAAAATCAAATGCCACACACTGCATACATCTACACTGCCAAAAACCTTTTGACGTTTGTGAATTTTTTGCCAGCCATATGCTAACATCAAAAATAAATCTGTAAATAAATAAAATAAGATTCAAGAATTAAAAAAAATTTTTAAAATAAATCTGTAGGCTGCTGTAGGGTTTTTATAGAAGGAGCCAATATCTCAAAAACGCTGCTGAGATTGTTGGCCTTGTTCTCAACAAAGTACAGAGAGCCTTTGCACTGCAGCTAGCATCATGTGTCTGTCCCCATACAGAGCTGCCAGAAGCATCTGCAGGGTTCCGGATGCCAAGAACCACTGTGGAATATATTATACAAGCTTGTTGGAGTCCAGCTCCTAACAGTGTCGAAAACGAATTTCCTATAAGAAGCCTTGCATATCAAGCTATACAAACATAACAATGGCCAGTGTTGTGAATAAAACACAGCTGCGCGTATGCACTGGCTTCAATGCTATTGTATACATCCACTCTGCACTAAGGCGGGGTCCCCGAAGTTTCCCTGGTAAGTTTCCTTGAATTTCTGTGATGTATCAAGGCTGCCACTGAAAAAATGAGGGACATAGGAAATGTCAGGACAGAGTCAGAGCTGGAAAAACTAACAGCTTAGGCCACTCCCGGGATCCATAAGTCACAGCAGAAGTCCTGCCCTGCCAGGGATTTCCCCAAACTGTGGGTGTTGGAACGTGGACCACAATGCTGTCTTCAGGTATCGGGGGGGGGGGGGCGGGGAAGCTGTCAAGTCTGACAGGTGGGGCTGCTTTTTGCAGAACCCCCCAGAGCC
>NW_006797698.1:345933-348063 GCF_000442215.2 Lipotes vexillifer
GGGGGGGGGGGCGGGTAAGCTGTCAAGTCTGACAGGTGGGTCTGCTTTTTGCAGAACCCTCCAGAGCCCTGCTGTCCTTTCTGCTCATGTATGCTGTCTACAGTAAAGGGCTCGCGTTCCACACGCGTGTTACTTCTGGAAAACTTCCCAAGGCCCAAGCACGGCCTGATCACACACCTCGTGAAAGCCTGCTATAGCAAGCACCCCTCTGGATACCGAGGATGGGGCTGAAAAGGGTGAAAAACCTCTACCTTCAGGAGTGTCTGCTTTACTGGGGAAGACAAAACAGGAAAGAATAGAGACATGAGCCTAGTAAGTGTTCTCTCTACAGATCAGGATAAATGCAATAAAAGAAATAAACAGGGTCATAGAACTGTCAGTAAGGACAAAGCCTCTCTCCTTATGAAAACTTTATTCGGGCTCCTCTGAGCCCTCCTCTAGACTAACCTTGGCCCCCATCCTTGCTGGGCCAGCAGAGCCCAGTTTTAGCAAGAACCCTGTTAAGTCCACTTGGAAAGAATCCCTTACCCTTGGCATCTGACCAAATGCATCACTCCCACCATCCCACAGGTGATAACGGATCACCTGGCCTGTCTTCAGCCGAATCCTGCTAGGCTAGTTTGAAGAGCCACCACCCGCCACCCTTGATGCTGCCTCCTAGCCCTTTCCCATCCACAGGCACCCCTCCCCGACCCTGCTCCTTGGCCATAAATCCCCACGAGTCCATGTTGTATTCGGAGTTGAGCCCCCTTTCTCTCCCCTATTGCGTTGACACCTATCACAATAGCTCTAATAAAGTCTTCCTCACCATTTTAACAAGTATCAGAATAATGTTTTCTTTAGCAAGAACCAAGGGAAGAGGTGTGTTGTCTTTTACAAGGTGGGTGCGGAAGGCCTCCCCAGTGAGCTCAGACCTGAAGGGTGAGAGGGAGCCCGATGCAGGAAGAGTGAGTGCAGGGTGTCCATGCTGAGTAGAGCTGGGCTTGGCGCTGACCGTGGTCCTGACAGCTTCACATTCAGGGCTGCGGCAGAGCGGCCGGGCAGGTTCAACCAGAAAGGGGGTCTGTGTGACAGGGGCCTCAGGGGTGAGGGCTTGAGGGACAGAAACCAAAGATGAGGGCAGGGGCCACCTCACGCAGGCCTTTCAAGACTCTTAATGGGCTTCGTTTCATTGAAAGCGGTAGCCAGGGAAGATTTTCAAGTAGGGGCGTGTCATGCTCCAAGTGACTATGGAGAAGGTGGTAGTTAACTTTTGGCTTTTCAAAAAAGTTTTAATTGCGATATTGTTGGTGGTTAACTTTGGATTTTACATCTATTATCCATTTGAGCCTGAGAATAGACCAACTCCTGCCCCACCAAAAGTGTGCAGTTTGGGGCTTCCCTGGTGGCGCAGTGGTTGAGAGTCCGCCTGCCAACACAGGGGACACGGGCTCGTGCCCCGGTCCGGGAGGATCCCACATGCCGCGGAGCGGCTGGGCCCCCGTGAGCCGTGGCCGCTGAGCCTGCGCGTCCGGAGCCTGTGCTCCACAACGGGAGAGGCCACAGCAGTGAGAGAAAAAAAAAAAAAAAAAAAAAGTGCAGTTTGTCTAAAATTGCTAGCTCGAGACTCAGAGAAAGCCAAATAGCACTGAGGTTTCCCAGGAGGGGATGAAAGAGGACACAGCATAAAGCTGCAGCCCAACTTCGGGCATTCTCTTTACTGAAGCAATATCTCGGGCAGCTCAAGGGACCCAGACTTTATTACACGGCACAGCTGTGCACAGCTCTGTCCTACATATATCCCATTGGAAGGATACCAGATAGCCAACTAGTCGAGAAAACAATGTCTGGGCATTGGAAAAGCTGAGATGTCCTGCCCAGCACAGAATAACTTTTCCAATGCAGTATGTCCAGGAAGAGAAAGCAGGGCTGAAGCAGAGAGGGTATTAAGACTCAGCTCTTTGGGCTTCCCTGGTGGCGCAGTGGTTGAGAGTCCGCCTGCCGGTGCAGGGGACGCGGGTTCGTGCCCCGGTCCGGGAAGATCCCACATGCCGCGGAGCGGCTGGGCCCGTGAGCCATGGCCGCTGAGCCTGCGCGTCTGGAGCCTGTGCTCCGCAACGGGAGAGGCCACAACAGTGAGAGGCCCGCATA
>NW_006797698.1:348078-358628 GCF_000442215.2 Lipotes vexillifer
AAAAAAAAAAAAAAAAAAGACTCAGCTCTTCTATTTCACAACCACCACTCTCACCCCTACCCTGCATCTACTTACAGTCACAGGGGACAGAGAGCACATTATCAAGGTTTTGTTGAGTTTCTTACGTCCTAAGAATGCTTCCCAGAACGGTTAGATGAAAACAAAATACTTTTCTTTAAAAGCTCACATTCAGAAGATATGCAAACAGCCGACAGCATATAGAAAGATGCTCCACATCGTTCATCATTAGAGAAGTGCAAATCAAAATCGTACTGAGATACTACTTTATACCCACTAGGATGGCTACAATGATAATTTTTAAATGGAAAGTAACAAGTGTTGGTGAGGATGCGGGAAAGTTGGAACCCTCATACATAGTTGGTGGGAACTAAACATGGTGTAGCTGCTGTAGAAAACAGATTGGACGTTCCTCAAAAAGTTAAATATAGAACTACCACATGCCCCAGCAATTCCACTCCTAAGTATATACCAGAAATATTGAAGACAGAGACTCAAATACATGTATACACATGATCACAGCAGCACTGTTCACAATAGCCAAAAGCTAGAAACAACCTAAACATTCATTCACAGATGTACAGGTAAACAAAATGTGGTATATACACAATGGAATACAATTCAGCCATAAAAGGGAAGGAAGTGCAGATATATACCATAACATGAATGAACCTCAGAAACACTATGCTAAGTAAAGGCAACCAGTCATGAAACACCACTTGTTATATAAGTCCACTTACATGAAGTTTTCAGAATCGGTAAATCATAGAGACAAAAAGCAGATTGTTGTTTTACAGGGTCTGGAGAGAGGGAGAATGGGAACTCATTGATTCAGGGGTACAGGGTTTCCTTTTGGGGTGATGGAAATGGTTTGGAACTAGATGGGGTTGTGGTGTCACAACATTGTGAATGTACTGAATGCCAGTGAATTGTATGCTTAAAATAGATAATTTTATGTTATGAGATTTTATATCATTTTTTTAAAGTTTACACTCTCTGAAACAAAATGTACCCTAGCTCAGTCCTCCTGAGTCCCCTTGTTTTCAGCAACTCTAGGCCAAAAGAGCTCCCCATCCTCTGGTGACAGACCCCCTTCTCCTGGTTCAACTGCCACAGGAGAGGTCAAGCCAGAAGGAGGGGGTCACACACTGTGGGTTTCTCTCCTATCTTTGAGGAAGTGAGTTTAGAGCCAGTATTCACATCAGGGGATTCTCTGAGGCCAAAATACTGGAAATGGGAGTAGTGTGATCTCAGGCACTGAATAAACTTGAATTTGGACAAATTAATATCTCTGAATCTGAGGAACGATAGCACCCCTTCTTTTTTATTGAAATATAGTTGATTTACAATATTGTATTAGTTTCAGGTGTACAGCAAAGTGGTTCAGTTATATACATATATTTTCAGATTCTTTTCCATTGTAGGTTATTACAAAATATTGAATATGTTCTCTGTGCTATACAGTAAATCCTTGTTGCTTATCTATTTTATGTACAGTAGTTTGTATCTGTTAATGCCATACTCCTAATTTATCTCTCCCCCGCTTTCCTCTTTGGTAGTCATAAATTTGTTCTCTATGTCTGTGAGTCTGTTTCTGTTTTGTAAATAGATTCATTTGTATCATTTTTTAGATTCCACATATAAGAGATATCATATAATATTTGTCTCTCTCTGTCTGACTTACTTCCCTCAGTCTGATAATCTCTAGGTCCATCCACGTTGCTGCAAATGGCATTATTCCATTCTTTTTTATGGCTAATATTCCACTGTGTATATGTACCACATCTCCTCTATCCATTCACCTGTCGATGGACATTTAGGTTGCTTCCATTTCTTGACTATTATAAATAGTGCTGCTGTGAACATTGGGGTGCATGTATATTTTTGAATTATAGTTTTGCCCAGATCTATGCCCAGGAGTGGGATTGCTGGATCCTATGGTAACACTATTCTAGTTTTGTAAGGAACCTCCATACCGCTTTCCATAGTGGCTGCACCACCGCCAGGTATAGTGGGTATCCTCAGCTTCAGTGGCAAATACTGGGGCACTGGCCATGCCCAACACCATGCTGAGGGCTCCGGGTGTCCTCGGACAACAAAGCAACATGGTTCCTACTCATACAACACGCCCTCAGTCCCCATCCCTGGTGACCACACACTCAGAAGGCTGGAGACCTCATCTGAGCCCCCCGTTCCTTGAAAGGTGAGGAATGCAGTGGAAAGACGGCCCTGGATCCTGCAGGGGAGGCGCATCCGAGCTCCTCCCGGCTGCACTCACTTTACTTGCTTCCTGTTTGGAAATGGAGGCTGCGGCAACGTGAAGGCTCACCGGCTGGGGAGGCGTTGCTTCCACGTCCTGCTAAACACCGAGGCAGAGGCTGCGCGCACCCAGCGCACAGAGACTCAGATGAAAATCAAGCCTCACTGCACAGCTGAATTCTCCTTCTGAAAACAACTGTCTTACACTTAGGTACACATACACTTTCCCTGGAGCCTCAGACTCTTCACGATTCACAATGTTCAGGTTGTAACATCTACCAGTGGGCAGGGTACCAAGCCCCACCGGCTCTCCCACGCTGGGCTCGCAGCGGCCAGGTTCAGGCCAGTTCAATAAATTGAGTTCCCACCGTGCCCTCGACACTGGGCAGGGCCTTCCCACCCTCATGCTTCATAGTATCCCTGGGGGGCAGGGGGTACCTCCACTTCCCTAATAAGTAGATGGAGATTTGGAGATTCTGAACCCCCTAAGAGCAAGCTATTAAGGGGCTGCTCTGGGATCCCAGCCCCACGCAGCTTCCCCAAGGTAGCCACTGAGCAGCTGCCCGTTCCCAGAATAAAAGAACAAAGAGTGATGGCGATAGAGCAAAACTCCGTTAAGGTGGACCTTGCCTCTGACTGCTTCAAATTATTGATCAAATACTCAGCGAGAAATACAACTTTAAAAGCTCCCAACTACGTACAATAACTCAAACCATGAACAATGTGTTGCCAGGTGGAAAGCTTTTGAGCACCTGCTTTAAAGAAAATAATTATAATTAGCAAACTGATCAGAGTCAGAAGCTACTGCTTGAAAGTACTTTCTCCCAAGATGAGCATTCCCCCCAGGGAATAATGATCGTTATTAATTCACTTAGACTTAAAGATAGGCCTTCCCAACCTACAGCTGACACGGGGCTGCTTTGAGTGGGCACTGATGTTTCGCCAGCTCAGGATCCATTTCCCCTTTTTCTGATAAACAAAGAGTCGACCCCCCTGGACACCGCAGTCTCCTCATTCTCTGTCCCTTGTTTGGGCAGCGTTGTCTCCAACTTCTGCTCCAAGGGTGGACATGTGACCCAGGCCTGGCCAAACCAAACACTCAGCTCTCGAGGCCGGATGACACAAGACCCAACACTTCCAATTCAGGGACGTGATGTTGGCATTTTCAATGACAAGATCCTCTCTCGGCTGGAATTGTTAACACAAGACCCAACAGTTCCAATTCGGGGATATGGTGTTGGGACCTTCCGTGACAAGACCCTCTTTCTGCTGAAAGTGTTAACAGCGAGAGGGCTAGCAATAAGCCTGCCACATTTTGCTAGGTGAAACAACCAAAGCCTAAAAAAATCAAAGTCTTCAAAGGGAAAGGGAGACGGGAGTGAAACACCTCGAATGGATTAATTATGTGAGTTCCTGGATCCAGCCATGCTTGAATCTATCCTTGGAAACAACAGTTAGGTCACCCAATAAATTGCCTTTCTTAATTAAAGCAATTAAAATTGGAGTTACTTGTAAAGGAAAGAGTCCCAGCCAATACTCCTTCACTTTCCAGAGAAGGTCAACCTTTTGACCATGGCACCAATGTAATTTGCAGTGCACCCCGTGCAAATTGAAACCAGCACCACACAGATAAGAACTCGATTGAATGTCTGATTAGACTTCTTCCTAGGAAATGAGTAGCATTTGTATCTTGCAGATAGTTCAAGGCTGGTAAAATGCCTGCAGAGACTTCCCGTCCAGGGTCACACAGCCAATTTATCTCTAAGTGAGTAAGGAGACGTGCCCAGCTGACCACCAAGAGTGGTGTTTCATGGCAAAGACACAAAGGAACGTGATGCAGGACAGGATATTGTCTCCTCCTTAGCTGTACAGCCATTTTTTTAATGAGCATTTTTAAAATATTTATTTATTTATTTTGGCTGCCCTGGGTCTTAGTTGTGGCATGCAGGATCTTTTAGTTGCGGCATGCATGCTGGATCTAATTCCCCGACCAGGGATCAAACCCGGGCCCCCTGCATTGGGAGCGTGCAGTCTTACCCACTGCACCACCAGGGAAGTCCCTCTACAGTCATTTTGAAACTTGGGACGTGCATCCTGCCTCATGGAGACCTGGTGATACAGTTCAGCAACATAAGCTAGTGGGATACACCTGTATTTGTTTCCAGAATCATCTTCTCTACTAAGAAGTATCTGGCTGGTCCAATACACAGCACTCCCACTGGACAGAGGTCTGGACAAGCCTCCTGCAGGGCTGCTGAGCCCCTCGTGTCCAGTCCAGGCATGTTTGTCTCTAGCTTAGGTACAGAACCCATCCATCAGTTGACTCCAAGGCATGACACAAAGGGCAGGAGACAGGCAACTTCACAACAAGGTTACCCTTGGGGAGCTGTCTCTCCAGTGGAGAGTAGCTCTCTGCTAAGCAAGGCATGGCCTTGCTCTAGAGCCCCAGGGTTCTTGGTCACTGCTCCTGTACTGTGCTTGGAAGGCTTCAATGAGCATCCTTATCCTGTGTGGATACTCCTAGCACCGCCAGACCTTCTAGGTTCAGTGGCTCCAGTGGCAGGAGAACTTGAACTCCAGCCTGGACTCTCTGCTGAGCCTTCTTGCTCTGCCTCTTTTGAAACTGACGGTCTTCTCCCTCACCCAGTGAGTGGGTTCAGGTGATATTCCCAGAGTGGTATATGCTGCCGCCAGAGCCTGAAGAGGCACACCAGGCACAGTGCCTCTTTCTTAGCAGTAAGCACGCCAATGTGCAATCTTTTCTCATTCACCTTATAGGAGATATCCTGCCATGCCCCAGGTCATCAGACCCCATAAACTTCTTGATGTGACAGGCTCCCAGATATTCATGGGCTTTTCTCTCTCATCCCCTGGCTCCTGTGTGAACTACTAGGGCATTTAGGGTACTTGCTGTTGGTCAGATCCAATTAGCATTTTGTCATCAATATTATGGACCAGTATGGTACTGTGTGGAATATCGAGATGTTCGATGATCCCCTTGATTGTGAAAACAGTTGGAAGGATCTAAAGGGCCACTCTGTTCCCAGGTGCCTTGGATCTGAGGTATGAGTGCAACGCAAAATGTATTTCCTGGGTGAAATCCTCTGTCCCAATCTGAAGTGTCCCTCTGTCTTTAGAATCTGATTTTACCCCCAATGAATCCTAACCCCATCTCTTCCACCTTCTCTTCCAATGCCTTGTTTTAGGTTCATATACGACAAAGCCAAACCCTTTGTATTTACTATTAAAAGCTAAATACACGTTTCCATCTCCCGGGGAAGAGAAAGCATGGATCAGCTGAAACCGAGGTGCAAAAATGATCAGGGAGCTCTGGAGCACCTCTGGTTTTCATGTAAAATCCATTTTTGCCTCTGATGGAGAAATGGCCTCAGCCATCCCTCATCCTGGATTACCCACATCCTTGATGCCATGTACGGCAGATCTCGTGTTCATTTCATTCACTGGATGACCGACACATAAGAAGGGAGTGACATAAAAGGCCACGCTGCACAGGGAACTTTCTCAGTGTGATTAAATTTTTGGATTAAAGCATACTTGAAGGATTTAAGATGAAACAGTCATTCCAAATGTAAAGGGCTTCTGATGTGGAAGTGGAAATAAACTCTACCAGAATTGAACTTAGCAGTTCTTTGTGTTCGTATATAATAAGAAACAAAACAAAAGAAAACCAAGTGTGAAGCCCCTTTTCGATACGCTTTTGACAGAGGTCAATATCCATGGAAAAATTTTCAAGTTGGGATTTGCTCTAAGTCTGGAGGAGGAGTGAGGACAGAGCAGCGCGAGGGGCACAGGTACCGACCACGGAGGGCCAGGTTTGGTTTTACTTTCCCTGTGGACCACTGGCCACAAGCCATCGCCCCAACCCCACGGGCTGTGCTCGCTTCCTGGACATGGTGCTTCATGGAGGCCAGAGAGGCTCCTGCCCTTTCTCCTTTCTGTGTTCACGGGAGGCACATCCATCTGCACGTGTGTGTCACTGACACACACGCTCCGCGGCTGAAACTACCGCCGCGATCGATTCTTCTGCTTCCGCCCAGCTTAGCTGGGAGTCAGAACCTGCGTCGGCAACAAATTGTAAAAGGAATCACGAGCAGGCTCATGTCATCGCCCCCCTTGCTCAGCACCTGCTCTTCAACATCCTGACCTGCTGTTTCAGAAGCATTTTCTTTTAAAATAATAAAACTGCTTGTTGGCATTTTTCAGGATCACTAATGCAGCTGTCTCCTCCTGGACCTTGTGATGGAAAAAAAAAAAATACAATACGTTCTCCCCATTTTGGGGGAGCAGTAGCAAGAAAATCTAATTTTATCTTTGCAAAGACATACTCCTGCTGCCACTTTGACCTGAATTATCTACTGGAGAAAGTCTTTGGACTAGAAAGAATGGCTACGTGCAGCTTCGAATTCTTTCAATCTGCTTTTTAGCCTATAAGTTAGTACATTGGATTAAGAAGGCCATGGGTAGGCAAAGGAATTATTTTTAATTAAACAGGTAATTCGCTATTTTTCAAATAATTGTTAGACATTCCCAAACTTTTATGGTTTACAAAAGCCCTGATTTCAGTTGCATTAATTTTTTGAGATGACACCTAAATCTTTCTTTCTCTTTCTCTCCCTCTCTCTCCCTCTCTCTCTCTCTCTCTCTCTCTCTCTCTCTCTCTCTCTATCTATCTATCCTCAGCTTCAGTGGCTGTCTGTCTATCCCTCTGTCTATCCCTCTGTCTACCCAGACAAACACACTTATACATATACACTTATTTTACAGAATTAAACCTAGTTTTGATTTAGAGGTTTTAATGTTGCTTGAGATATTACTGGTGGCGTTGTAAAAGTCAGGGCTGTTAATACTTTAAACTAGCATTTATGGGATTTCCAATAACACCATGAAAAATACAATTATATCTCCTTTGTTCCAGATTCAGAGGGTTTTAAATTTTTTTCTCCTGTTCTTCTAAGGAAGGACATCTAGTACTTGGAGAGATCTTGTGCTTCCCCATGGCTGGTCATTTATATCACATCCAATTCTGTGCCAGGTTCTTAGAGGCGAACTGGCAACCGTAAGCTCTCCTTTGTTTTTCTACCTTGCATATGGCACAGAGGAAAAATGTCTGGCAGTATCCAGGGCATGGAGCACAAAAAACGAATGATCTGCACCAAGGGTGATGAACGTTACAATACTTTTGGCTGCAAAGGGGACCGAATGGAACCAATCTGAATGAACCTGAGAAGGAAGTTATTTGGCTCTATAACTGGATGTCTGCAGGTAGGGTAGATCTGACAGCTGGTTAATCGCAGCTCACTGCTGTCATCAGAAGCACAGGTTCCTCTCTCGCACTGTTCACAAGAAAGATGTTGCTTCCCTCATGTGTGTGCAGCTACACGCTTCCTCAGAAAGCCTGTGAAGAGACCTCAGTAGCTTCTAGAAGTTTTCCCAGAGTGAGGAACCTCCTTCTCCAGAAGGCTCTAGAAAAGCCTTCCTCACATCCCACTGGCCAGAATTACCTCAGTCCTTCCTCAACCAATCATGGGGCAAAGAGAAGGAGAGAAAAATCAGGCCACCCCTCGAGTGCGGTGTCCTTTCCCTGTAGCACTTAGACTATGAGACGAAGGGATAAATAAAATAAACTGAGTAAAATAAATATATAAAAAAATAAATATTAAAATAAATAAATTAAATAAAATAAACTGGGGAAAATCTTTGCCAGGGACCAGCCAACAACACCACTCCAGGTGCTGAGGCAGAAATAACGTTACTGCATCCAATTCGAAAAGACAAATGCACCCCTATGTTCACTGCAGCACTATTTGCAATAGCCAGGACATGGAAGCAACCTAAGTGTCCATAGACAGATGAATGGATAAAGGAGATGTGACGCACATATATACGATGGAATATTCCTCAGCCATAAAAAAGAATGAAATAATGCCAACTGCAGCAACATGGATGGACCTAGAGGCTATCATACTAAGTGAAGTCAGACAGAGAAAGACAAATATCACATGGTATCACTTATATGTGGAACCTAAAAAAAAAAAAATGATGCAAATGAACTTACTTACAAAACAGAAACAGCCTCACAGACAGAAAACAAACTTATGGTTACCAAAGGGGAAAGGTGGGGAGGGATAAGTTAGGAATTTGGGATTAACAGATACATACTACTATATACAAAATAGATAAACAACAAGGACCTACTGTTTAGCACAGGGAGCTATATTCAATATCTTGTTATAACCTATAATGAAAAAGAATCTGAAAAAGAATATATATATATAACTGAATCACTTTGCAGTACACCTGAAACATTGTAAATCAACTCTGCTTCAAAAAAAAAATAGAAAGAAAACACGTATCGCAGAAGAGACTCTTCTAGAGCTGTATAAACAAATGGCTAGACCAGGTCCCAAGCCAAATGAAAGCACGGCCCAGGAGGGTAACAGATGGACAGGCTGGTGTCCTGCAAAAGGAATGGTGGGGACTGTGGCCAAGTGGGGTGTGCATGCCGTCCTAGGGCGTCCCTATCCAATTAAACAGAGGTGTAGCCCTGCTACCACTCTGACCTGAATTGTCCACCAGAGAAATAGTCTTTGGACCAGAAAAAGTAGCAACGTGCCGCCTGCCCCATGCCCAGGACCTGTCCCCTCCCCTTTCTCATCCAAACCTACATGCGCCTAATGCTTCCCCCCAACCCTATCCTTTCACCCCGCCGTCTCATCTGTGGTGTGGCGCAGACCCACATTCCACATACCATGTAAATCCCATCCATGCGCCGTTCGGGATTACCCAGTCGGCAGGCAACCACGTGTGAGCACAGACACTAAAAATCGGACCTTTGGCACGTTTGTTTTCATTGCTTAGGGCCCCGGCCCAGCTTACATTCGACTTCTGGGACTCAACCCCTTGAATACAACTGAATGATCGGGACAGGCTTCCTCTGCATCTGAATGTGTACTTTGCCACTTACGAGACCTTCACTTTACAGATGAAAAATCCCAGGCTCCAAGATGAACATCCACCTCCAAGCGTTTTGTGAAGACTGCATGTGGATTTATGTAAAACACCACGCCCTACCCTCTGTGCATTTAAGTACCACCACCCCATCCCCTCCCCAGGGTTCAGCACTTGGGCAAAGGTAAAGCAAAAGTCTTGAATTGTTCCGTCATTTTCTAAAGAGGTCTCCCCAGGACTCCAGACTCCAGCTGCTTGGGCCTTGGGTGTGGTTTTCTCAGGTTTCTCCCATGAACGCTGTCTCTGAGGCCAGCCTGCCACCCCCCAGGTCATCCTCTGCCCTCCCATCATGAGGTTGTTCTAGGGCTGCCCACCAGATGGAAAACCAGAGAGCAGGCTCCCTTTCTGGAACGTTGCTCCCATCACGTCCAGAGCATCCCGGCCCAGGGACGCCTCTCACGGGGACAGGCAACGTGGACAGCACACCTTCTGTCTCCTAACCGCGGTCTGGTACATCCCAGGGGACCTCTGCTGCACGGCTGTGTTGACTGTTCTCCACAAGCCTGCCCCCGCCTCATTCATTCCACGTTTGCTTAGCAAAAGAACAAAACTCCACGATGCAGCCATGCTCGATGCCCTTTGGGTTGAGAAGAAACCTGAAATACACATCATGCCTCCTGCCCCCCCTAGCTCCCACACGAATGGAACCCCCACCTCCCAGACTGCCACGGCTGCTACTGAGGATAATAAAACAAAAAATAAAAGATGTGCATACAGTTTCTAAAACAGTAATTTTTTTTAATCGTTCATCCTTTGATTCCCCCCAGCCAGTGAGATTACTGGGCAGCTGGTGAGGTACCCATTTTATAAATAAGGACGCTGGGGCAGAAGGAGGCGAAACGATTTGCCTTTCAATCCGCGCCGTGAGTGATGGATGGAGTTGGGACTCAAATCTAGGCCTGTTACTTCGGACTACAGTTTTTTTCTGTTCCACTTTATCCCCTCATCTACGAATCCATAAACCATTACTTCACTGCTTCTTGCTTTAATCTCCCTTTGTAAATCAAGAGTAAAGTTTCCACGCAAAGCTCTGAATCACGTCCATTTCAGCCTGAATAAAATGCTTCACCGGCGCTGACATTTCGAATTCACTGTGGTCCACACCCAAGTGCACACCTCCCGTCCCATTCAAGGTGACCACGTGGTCCATAAGCAGCTATTACCCCCCAGAGGATCACGAGGGCCCTCGTATTTGGGGAATAAAGTTACACTTTAGTTTTTATTTTATGAGTTCAAATAAGGGA
>NW_006797698.1:358706-373077 GCF_000442215.2 Lipotes vexillifer
AAGAGTCATGCCAGCTGAACATAAAAATGATATTTTAAGGAAAATCTGAAATTGTATTTGGCCCTTAATTTTTACCTCTGGTTCTAACATGACTTTTCCCCCCAGGTGTTTGGATAGGACTTTTTCCAAGAAGATCTAAGTGTGAAATTCTTTCATAGGATCGGGCCCAGTCTTGGGTCCCATTTGGCAGAAGGGCAGTAGGACGAGGTGACTCCCAGAGTACTCGTGAATGAGTAGGTGTGAGCCGTGTGGCTCACACTCTGGTAGACTTGGAAAAATTAACACGTGGCTGTAAAGCTAAATTAAAATGTCAGATTTGAATAACTCTGCATGGCTATGGAAAGAAAACAAATTAGCAATGAGCAAGCTTCCAGCTCTCCTCTTAAGAATATTCTACGTTGATGGCGTGTTTTCAGGTTTTACATTGTGATCCCAGCTTTGTCGTTACACAGCCTTCTGAAGGGGGAATGGCTGTCGGCTGAGGCCGGAAATTCACGCTCAGTGTTAGATGCTGACTTGACATCTGGTAAAAGTGAGAGCCCTCAAATGGCCTGAGGGCTCTGAGTCCCCTACCCCCTCCAGCCGAACAACCCTCCTGTCGCCGGCACCAGGCACGGTGCCTGCTTATCCATGAGTAGTGGGTTTCGGTTCCCTATCAGCCCATGGAATTACTCAGACAAACCAATTTCATCACTTCATGGGAACCGGGGTCACTCCACCCTCCTGTCACAACAAAGCCTGCCTCTCACAGCCCCTGTGCATTCAGTCTGTTCCCAAGTGCCACCCCCCTGTGGCCCTGCGTGGTGTATGCTGTCCTCCCCGCCCACTCCCCCCAGCTCTGAGTCTATGGGACCAGGAAAGTGCCCCACTGATCAGTCTCTTCTCGGTGACCATCGACCGTCCGTCACTTCCCCCATGCTTCTTCCTCTAATCCTTCTTTTTCTCTCTATTCCATTACCTGTGGTTTTCTTTTCTTGCACAGTGATAATTACAATAAATTTGCCAACCATCATACTTCAGTTTTTATGGGTGCTGACACACGTATGTTATATAATCTGCCCTCCGAAGGAAACTACAGGTCGTCCTCCGCAGGTCTCCTAATTGGTCTTGTTTTTCCTCTAGCAGGGAGGGTAAGAACAGAAAATGTTCCGCCAGAAGGCTTGGGCTCATCCCCTAACTTCTGCTTACTATTTATGTCATCTTGGTCCAGTTATTAAACCTTTCTGGGTCTCAGTTTTCCCGCAGACAAAATGATGATAATACTACTCACCGCATAGAGTTATAGTGATATTTTAAAAGGTAATGCGTTACGAGCTTAGCACGGGACTTGGCACAGAGTTTTCATTCAAGTGCTTACTGCTAGAATGTTTGAACTGGACAACCCCATCGCCCTAGCTTCATGGTCCCTTCCCAAGGCCTGGGTTCGAATCCCCACTGATGAAAACCTGGAGACATACACTCACTGCACATACACAGCTCTGCACCCCCCGTGTCCTTCCCCTCTCTAGATTGAGAGAGGATCTCATCCATGGTTTTTAAACCTACATGAATGTAAGAACCATCTGTCAGTCTTTAGAGATGTACAGATGCTGGAAGATCACTCCTGTCTCAGCATCACTCAGACTCCAAGGATAGCAATGGGCAGCCGGGATGAAGATACCCTGGGCTGACCCAGGTTCATTTCCGCAACAACGTCCATGAGTCTGTTATCCTATATTCTCTCTATTTCCTTCTGACTGTCTGAAATCCAGTCATTTCATACCCAATGATATGAAAGCCAGTGGCCCTGTACACAAAGATAACTAAATGCTGCCTAATGAACTTGGATATAATTCTCAAGAATATTCCCTGGACTAGAAATGACACACTTTGACTGGAGAGAGTGGGTTTTAACTTAGCCGCTGGGGAAAAAGAAACAGGAATTGCAAACAAATTCCCAATTCCCAAATTCCCCTTCAGGCCCAGAGAGGAAACTTGGAGAAGCAAGTGTTTATGAAGGAGTTTTCTGTAATAATCGTATAACTTTTGCCTCATGCACAAAAGATAGCCAAGTTGCTTGAGGTCTCTTCTATGTAAGACGGGTTTAGATACCTATAAATCTCCTAGACATGACCAGACAGCATCAATAAACTTGAATGATGGCCCAGCACTAACATAATTAAGAAGAATTAATCCTCCAGACTCGGCAGCAATAGGTGTGTTGTCCGTAAGAGCCTTGTCAGCACTTCAAATATTTCTCAGCTGACAAAGATTGGACATTTGGGAAGACAAAATAGATGTGTCTTGTCAGACTCAATCTGACAAGATCTCTAAGATGAATCAACCTCCCCACCCTGGGGAAAAAAAGAAAAAGAGTGTTAGGAAAGCAGAGAGCAGGCAAAGCTTATGTCCCCAGACTCTGGAAGTCAAAGGAACATTAACTTTACAAATAGAGCTGATAAGCAAATGACGCAGAGTGAATTCCTGTTTTTTGGGCACAGACCTGGTCCATGGCAGCGCTACTCAAAGCGGCTTGCTGACAGTGCCAGTTTGCAAAATCTTCCAGTTCGTGAGGACATAAGGAGTTTGTGCCAGAATATGCCAACTACATCACTAAATGCACTAAAAGTTCAGCTAACTTTTTTTTTTCCTGGCAAGAAGCACTGCATTGCTTTATTCTTTGATGCAAACTCCTGATCCCATCAAGGATGGGAAGTCCTTGCACTTGGTGGAGTGACCCCTGGCCTCCCTGTAGTGGAGGCTGTGATTTGCTGTCCTGCTCTCCTTTCCAGGACGAGGCATTTACTCCTCTGTCTGGATGGAGTATTAGCTGCTCACGACTCATGGCTAAGAGAATCTCCAGGAGTTATTCTAGACCAGGATTTCCCTCTTCTGCTCTGTCAGACTCTATCATCTGCTCCCAAGCACTCTCCGCCTGCCAATGCAGGGGACACGGGTTCGAGCCCTGGTCCAGGAAGATCCCACATGCCACGGAGCGGCTAAGCCCGCGTGCCACAACTACGGAGCCTGCGCTCTAGAGCCCACGAGCCACAGCTACTGAGCCTGCGAGCCACAAATACTGAAACCCGCGCACCTGGAGCCCGTGCTCCGCGAAGAAAGAAGCCACCGCAATGAAAGCCCGCGTGCAGCAACAAAGACCCAATGCAGCCGTAAATTAATTAATTAAAAATATTTTTAAAAACAAACCCCAAAAAACCGGCTCCTTCCTCTCTCCCCCCAGCTGTGTGTGTGGGGGGGGGGGGGAATTTTGGTGGGGGAGTGTCAAGGGGATGAGAAGGTGGTACTTTTAAGGTCTCCAGGCCTAGTTCCTGGGAAAGGCATACACCCCAAAACTAAAATCTGCTGCCACCTTTTGGTGAAACAGAAAAATAAAATTCTTTAAAATAGAGAAAATGTATTTCCTGTTAAGATTTTGAAGAAGAAAAAAAAAAAAAAGAAAAGTTGAGTACCCTAGAACAATTAATATACTTTGTACTGTAGACTGTGGTTTTGGTCACTACTTCTGACACTGTGAATATTAACATCAGTTCTGGGAATGAATTTTAATATTAATAAAGAAATATTCAACTTGACCAAATACCTGACAGGATTCCTCAGTGACTATTGTAAGGAGGGTAGACAGCTAGAAAGACGAACAGATTTCAGTATCTTTCAGAGCAAGAAAGAAGTGTCTAACAATTCTTCAGTGTGTGTGCGAAACAAGCTCGGTGCTGCCTCCCACGGAAGGCAGGTGTGAACACACTGAGTGTGTCCACCTTCCCGACACAAGTCTCCTCGCCCAACTGCACACCCAGAGCGCAATCCTGGACCAGCATTTTCCTCTCAAAGTCCAATCACCACCGTATGACTTACCCAGACAAAGACCCCAACTGTTGTCAACAGGTGTCTGGGCTCGGATATTTCTTTTTTTTTCAACGACCCCAAATTACTTTATTGCCATTGCAAAATATCCATTCATGTCTTCTGAAAATGAAGTATCTTTTACTTACAATGTTGTGTTTAATTTCTGCTGTGCAGCAAAGTGACTCAGTTATTCATATATATATTCTTTTTCATCTTATTTTCCAATATGGTTTATCACAGGATATTAAATATAGTTCCCTGGGCTGCGATATTTCTGATGAGTGGTGCCAGAGACCTCCCCGTGTCACGTTTAATTGAAATATGCCTAGAGCTATGCCTGAAATTCAGCTAGTGATCAATCAATAGTTAATGAATAAGCGAGTGTGAATATGCATGGTATTTTGAGAACTAAAGAAGGAGCTGGGAGGATTTTTGTAAAGTTGGAGGGGGTGGGGGGAAAGATCACCTGAGGAAAGAGGGGAAGCAGTGAAAAAAGGTGACTCTGAGATGCCAGGCAAAAGCCATGCTGTCCCCGCAGAACACCCAAAGCCAGAGTCAGGCTCCCAGTCCATCCCCATACCAGCCCCGAGCTACTCTAGCACTGTTGAGGGTGTTATACCCCACAGACCCAGGGAAGGTGGTGCTCCAGGGCTCCCACAAGGACATAAACACATCACCGCCGTCTCTGCCTTCACGGTCACATGGCGTTCGCTCCCCCTGCATCTCTTCAAATTGTCCTCCCTCTGTGCTTGTCTATCTCCTTGTCCATAATCTACCCTTTTTATAAGGACATCAGTCATAGTGGATTCGAGCCCACCCGAATGACCTTGTCTTAACTTGATGACATCGGCAAAGACCCTATTTTAAATAAGGTCACATTCTGAGGTGGGGGGATAAGGATGGAGCCAGCCTCTAGGTGCCCCAGAAAAGGGGAAACTAGAAAGTCACAGAGATAGGATTTAAGATGAAAATAACCCCCTAACCCACACCCTTTGCATTATCCTACGTTTCCTCTCACAACTATTTTGCCAGAATTTAAGCTTTCTCTAATCTTTCTTTCCTTAAGAAAGAAAGAAATATTTCCTTTCTTTAAGGAATATTTTACTGTTAATTCTCTGACCTGGAATCCTATGAAGTTGCTTTGCTAAGCTCCAGGGCAGCTGTCTGTAAATGCCCGTACTATGCTTTTTATGAATTTCTCCAAGACACAGGCACTTTGCCCCGGGTTCTCTCTGCTCATAATCTGTCCTCAAAATAACATTCCTCTCATTGTCTGCTCCACCTTCCGAGCAATGGAAAGTAGAGCAAAGTTAAGTCAGAAATCAAGCTGTATAAAATCACAATCACAGTGATCAAGTTGGTATTACGACCGTAGACCAAAATTCACTGTGAAGAAAAATCCCGAAACCCCTAGACAAGACTGTCAAAAGTTATTTACTCCATCTCTCTAGAGGGCATTCAGTCGGACGCTACCACTTGTCTAGCCAACGTGGGTCCACCACCTTCCTTGCAGAAAAAACTGCATTGGTACAGAAGTATGCTGCAAAGCGCTTTGTTTACACACCCTAGGAAGGAACAAGGTAACCTCCCATTGGCATGACTACACTGTGAATATATTAGAGCTTGTCATGTCATAGGAGAATGACCAATGAGATTTAGTGATATTCCTGGTGACTAATGCCACGGCTGAGAATCAGTTGTAAAGAGCTCTCTTAATAGCCTGGAGCCAGATATTATTATCTTCTTATGAATTCAAGAACTCCAAGAATAAAAGCTTAATGTATGAATAAGCTTTGTTCCTGCCATGATTTGATGGATACGAGGGACAGCGTCCTTGAAATGGATTATTTTTTTTTTACTATAGGGTAAGTGAAATCTCGGTAAAAGACAAAATCTCTCCCCACCTCGCCTGCACTTGCTCCACCCTCACGCTTACACACATGGACATGCCCTTGAGAGATCTGCAACTAACCACAGGAGGGAACCAAGAGGTTACAGCCATCTGACAGCATCTAACAGTGGGCAGGTGGTCACTGTGTAAAGAGCAGAGATAAATGCTGTGAGTCTGAGGTGTGAGCTGTGAGATGGATAGACTTGGCCACAGCCTCATCTGTCATCTGGCTTCACACACCTCCACACTAGTTAGAGGTCCTGATATCAGTGTCAGCCCGAGTTCTGCATATTCCTCTTACCTCCGTGTACGGCTCTTCTAGAAAATGGCCACACATCCCTTTAGGAAGGGGTCAGGGAATATTATTTTAAATATGGGCAGAGAAATGACAGAGTCCTACTTCAAAGGAACTCAGCTTTCCATTCAATCTAAGCATGAGAGTTGGCTCAGATACAGAAACTTGGTGAGGGATCAAAGTATTTCATCAACACTTTGATTTTTTTCTGATCACAAAAGTCAAGCAGGATAGTCAGCACCTACATGTCTTATCCTAAGATAATCATGCGTTACTGGCCATCGCTTCAGATTTCTGTGGGTCAGAGAATCTTGAAAAAGATCCAGCCTTGCTTCATCACCAGAGCCCCCTGGGGGTTGGGATCCTTGGTCACCTGTTCAGCCTTGTTGCCTATTATGCTATGTACATCCACTAGCCTCTAACACTTAAGAAATGCCTCTTGCCTTCTGTTTTTTCGGAATCCTATCATCCTATTGATCACAGGCAGCCCGGCTCCTTGGCAATATTTTCTACTGTCAATGTTGGCCTACAGAGGACAGCCACCAGTGGCTTCTCAGAGATGCTGGTGGCTCCCTCGCTCATGCCGTCTTTATCACCATGGTGAATGAGTGTCCTCTGCGCTTGTTTAGGGAACGAGAATCAGATTTCCTTCTCATGCAATAAATCCACTCCCATTGCACACTTCCCTGAGCCTCCTGAGCTGTCCCGAGAATCCCTGACAAAAGACTTCTGGAATCTCTCATTCACTGTGTTCCTCCTCATATTCAAACCTCAAGGAGTCATCTCAACTGTATATTAGGACCAGCTCCAAGAGTTCCTGCCAGTAATCTCAGTTGTGAATCACAGAAGGATGCTCCCACATTCATCAACTTGCCACTTTTCACCTTGTATTCCATCCCTCCCACCATCACCTTCAATATCCATCCCCACGCATTCTCTTGCTTCCTATCAGTTCATAGCATCCAGTCCTACAACTTTTCCACTGAGTAGGCCATTTTCCCATAGCAGAAACTGTATTTCTCCAGTTGGACTATACTGAACCCTGATTCAGCTATTATTGATCTGGAGACAATGAGGGAGACGGGAACAGATTTTGAGGGAAAGCATCATCTTCAAGGCATCAGCCTAGCTAAGCTCTCGGCATGGTCTCCAGGTCGTGGTAGGAGCACCCTCTGGTAAGAGGGGCTATACTGCTTTTTCCTGCCTGGAGGCTTCAGGAGGACCTAGGAGTTCAAAGTGGAAGAGGAAGTGGGAGCTACATGAGGAGAGAGGGTCCTTTACAGGAGACCCACATCACTCAGAACTGGGGGAACACTGTCCTGGAGCACAAAGTCAATCGGGTTTTATCGCCAACCAAAACAACATAAGCAGCTGATGTGTTCATTAATTCACCCCACTGAGACACCTTTCCCCAAACATCAAGCATGAGCCGGGAATCACCCCAAATGTACCTTTCAAGTTTCAGTATTCAAGTTCTCATACATTTCAAGCCTTTGCAGGAAACGTTCATCCTTCTCGTTTTTCAAATGAACCCAAAATATGAGAAATTTGTCACTGCTATCTTAAGTGCTCTAACTGGTTTTTCCTTTCTGTCACTAGCCCAGGAGAGTGGCCCAGCAACAGATAGATCAGCAAGGCAGTAATTCTCAGGGCAGTCTCACAAAGCCACCTCCATGGCCACCGAGAGATAGAGGGATAATGTGCAAAGAAGGCGTGATAATTCTCTGGCTGTCACAGGCTCACGGTGGACAGCAAGAGCAAAGACCGGGATGTGTATGGTCTTTACTCCCGACAGGCAGGAATATCAGTGCTATTAACGTGCCGCTGTGTTGGGTGGGGACACTGGGGGCTGGATGGAGAGTCATTTGTTAAGGGCTCCATTTAATCTCCTGTCAGCCCATTAGCATATTTAAACAGTTTTCATCTGGCTCCATCACTCATTGAAACTGCTGACAAGGATGGAAAGTTCTGCTTCATGGGGTGAAACATGGCATATGGATATGGATATCAACTGATTTATTGCAGGGCAGGTGCGAGTCTATGGAACTGGAGAGCCAAACCCCACAGGTGAGACATTACAGAGCCAGACCTGCATCACTTTACAGGGTGAGCACTGTCGCCCCCTGGGCATGCACCACTCACATGCACACAGCATCTGACCTGCTGTGAAAGGTCACATGACTTAATGATACATAATATCTTTACTAAACCTTCACGCCTCCATGTATATAGCAATTCACAGTTGTTGACATCTTTTCTTATCTGTTGTTTCGCTTTGTCCTCACAAAAAGAGAGGCAAGTGCAGTAGCCTTTGACAGATCAGGGAACTGAGGTTCAAAGCTGCAGTGACTATCCCAAGTTGAAATGTTACTTTCTCCTCATTCTGTTCCTCCTTCTCACCTCCCTTCATCTTTTTCATGGTCATTCTCTCCATCTTCATGATCATTTCCTTCTGCCTTTAATTATATAAAGAAGTCCTACAAGTCAATATCAAAAAACAATTTGATTTAAAAATGGATATTTCAGGCTTCCCTGGTGGCACAGTGGTTGAGAGTCCGCCTGCTAATGCAGGGGACACGGGTTCGTTCGTGCCCCAGTCCAGGAAGATCCCACATGCCGCGGAGCAGCTAGGCCCGTGAGCCATGGCTGCTGAGCCTACACGTCTGGAGCCTGTGCTCCACAACGAGAGGCCGCAACAGTGAGAGGCCTGCGTACCGCCAAAAAAAAAAAAAAAAGGAAAAAAGAAAAACGCATGCAGAACTGTGTATACATTGTGATGCTTTGTGTGAAAAAAGGAGGATGTTTGTATTATGGAAGGAAAGAACATGATGATGGCTGTCCCTAGGAAGGTGAGCATGGGGGAGAAAAAAAAAAAAAAAAGGATATTTCTCCCAAGAAGATGGAAAAACGGCCAACAGACACGTGAAAAAATGCTCAGCATCACTAATCATCAGGGAAATGCATATCAAAACCACAGAATCACCTCACAGCCGTCAGAATGGCTATCATCAAAAAGGCAACAAATAACAAGTGCTCTCCAGGATGTGGAGAAAAGAGAACCCTCATGCACAGCTGGTGGGAATGTAAATTGGTGCAGCCACTATGGAAAACAGTATGGAGGTTCCTCAAACAATTGAAAATAGAACTACCATATGACCCAGCATTTCCACTCCTGGGTATTTACTGGATGTAAACAAAAACACGAATTTGAAAAGATTGCATCCCCATATTCACTGCAGCATTATTTACAGTAGCCAAAATGTGGAGGCAACCTAAGTGTCCATCAACAGATGAATGGACAAAGAAAATGTGGTATGTATATATACAATGAAATATTACTCAGCCATAAAAAAGAATAAAATCTTGCAATCTGCAACAACTTGATGGACCTAGAGGGTATTATGCTAAGTGAAGTAAGTCAAACAGAGAAAGACAAATACCGTATGATCTCACTTATATCTACAAACAAAACGAAATGAAAACAGACTCATAGATACAGAGAACAAATGGGTGGTTGCCAGAGCAGAGAGGGAGGAGGAGATGGGAGAAATAGGTGAAGGGAAGAGGTACAAACTTCCAGCTATAAAATAAGTAAGTCAGAGGTATGTCATGGAGAACAGAGGGAATATAGTCAATAGTACGGCAATAATTTTGTATGGTGACAGATGCTTTCTAGATTTATTGCGGTGATCATTTCGAATCCCTATATCGTACATCTGAAACTAACATAATATTGTACATCAACGATACTTCCATTTAAAACATAAATAAATAACTATGACTATAATAATAGCAGAAGAAAGGTATCTGCATGTCCTAAGAAGTTCCTGAGCTGGCAGCACCTGAATAATCTCTCTTATTTGCAGCACAAGACCCTACGTGGGTTCTCATCCACTTTCCACCATACATGCCCCTCCCAAGTCTCCTCTGACAATGGAGGAACTTATCTAAACCCCATGAGATGGTCATTTCATCTTCTCAAGGAGCTTTAGGAGGGTCTCACAGCTGTTGCTCATCTCAAATTCTTAGTGTGTAGACGGTGCCCAATGACTGAGTGACCAGGAGAAGGTTTGCTCAGTTGAGTCTCAGGGAGATTCTGGTCCATCTGGTCACATTTCATTCTGAATATAAACTAAATATAATACATATAAATATATCCCCTCCTTGTGTTCTGTCTTATTTTCCCCATTCTTTGCCCTAAATCATGGACTTACCTCTTATCTACTAATTTAGCTAAATATGTTCTTACTCTAATGAAATAGATTGTCTTTCATTTCAGTATAACCTAACAAGAATTAGGAATGTGAACATAAAACTAGATTGAAAAAGCAAGTATCTTTTATCAGTCTTTGTATTAGTAGGATTATTATGTATGAGATATAACCTATCTATGGTAGGCAGCTTGGTGAATTTTGCATGTGTGTGTGTGTTTGTGTGTGTGTGTGTGTGTGTGTGTGTGTGTGTGTGTATTCACCATCCTGATCAAGATTCAAAGACATTTCCAACACCTCAAAAGCTCATTCATGCTCCTACCCAGTTAATATCCTCCCACCAAGTTAAACATTATTCTGAATTCCATCCCCATACTATAGTTTAACAGGTATAAATGGAATCACAGAGTGTGTCCTCTTTTGTGTCTGGCGTCTTTGTCTCGTCACTACGTCTTTGAGATACATCCAGGTTATTGTACATATTGCTAGTTCATTCTTTCTTATTGTAGCTGTCTGTTGCATGTGTATATCATAACTTTTCATCCTTTCTGCTGTTGGCAGGCATCTGGGGAGTTTCTACTTTTTGGCTGTTACAGATATAACTACCAGCTTTCTTGTACGTGTCTTTTAGTAGACATATGCAATCATTTCTTTTGAGTATATGCCCAGGACTGGAATTGCTGGGTCATAGGGTAATTATATGAGAGGCTTTCAGAAATACTGTTCTCGGTCGGGTGCCTTGGAGGAAATTCCCACTGCACATACTCTAAGAGAAGAAGCCTCCCATTCAATCCTCAAAGGTCTCCAGGGTCTAGAATTTTTTCATATTAATAAGGGCATTTCAGAAGCAAAGAGAGCTGACGGAAAGAAAAACATATCCTTTGCATCTGATCACTTAAAAGTAGAGAAAGACTACCCTTTATTCTATAAAGGCAAAAACTGAGCTCATAGATGCTCCAAGATTACAATTTAGCCAACCCAGTAAGCACCGATTTTATCCACTGGCTGCTGGCTCTGTGCCGAAGTTCAAACTGGAGAGAAGACCATATTTTATAGCCAGTTAAATTCCAAGGTAAAGAGTTTTATTAACTAGACATTGCCCCAAACTCAGACTGTACAAGAAAGCAAGTAAAAATCAAAAGCAATGGATTTTAATCTTCCCATTATTTTAAAAATTTTCAGGACACTGGTTGGCAGCCTCCACATCCCACCCATAGGTTAACTCCTCTGGGTCTGGAATCCAGTCCTCTGTTTACTGCCTGCTTCCAGGCCCAACCAAACCTCCCTTTCTGCTCGGACTTCTGCCTGCTGTTGCCCATGGAGTCTCCCAGGCTCACCTATATCCCACCCAAGGGCATCTGTCTAGACCCCAGATTCTGTACTAGCACATGGCAGGTGCTCTGTCTGATAGCACTGGGTCTCTTCTCCCCAGAGATCAAAAGGGATGGGGATGGAGAAGTTCATATGAAGGTAACCAGGAGTCTGCAATGAAAACCAAGAGGACTAAGGATCCACAGCCTGTAACACCTGAGGGCAGGTAGGCAGACAAAACCACAAAATTATACCAATGAATAAACACATGTTGCAGAAGCGTCCCCAAGCTTCTTATCTTATTGATTTCTCTGGAAACAAAGTCAGAGAGAGCCAGGGTCTCACTGGGATCTATTCTTTCCAACCATATCATGGAACTATTGTTAACTCGAGGACACGCCACTGAATGATAATCATGGTACAGCAATTCCAGTAGAAATCATGGCATTTAGGGAAAACATTCTATTGACTGTGATTTCCACTGGGTCCCCAGAATTGATTAATATTATCATAAATAAAGAGGATTTTTTTCCCTAAGAATTTCCTGCTGCTTCTAATGAAATCCAACACAACCTTAGGACATGGGGAAGAAAATGAACGAGAACAGGATTTGTTCCAAGAATAAAAGCTGCCGGGTACAAAAGACAAGCACATGTTGAGCATCGCTTTGATGGCAGGACTGAGTCGCTGCCCAGCTTGACAGGGGCCACCAGGACCTGACATGGGTGTCACCAGGAGATGCTCACTTTTCCACACCTGCACTATTTCACCTCCCACTCACAGCCTGGCTGAAACTACCCATCAGTGACTCTACTCACCTGGAAAGTCTGTCCTACAGAAACTTTCTCCAATACTGTCCTTTAGTTTTATGCATCTGTCATTTGTTTCAGTGCCATGACGTGCCAGACACTGTATCCACAAATGTGGTGAGAGCCTCAGAGGGGTCCACTGTGAGAACAGGCTGCCGAGAGGTTCTTAATGGGGTGAGAGCCTCTTCTGTGGGCTCCCAGAGCTCCCAGACCACCTGCCTTTATATTCGCCACCTTGTTTTGATGGTGCCTTGAGCTGACCTTAAAGCAGGTAATTCCCTAATTGGTGTCCTTCACTCCATTAACCAGTGCGACTAAAGGCCAGGGCCGTCCTCCCTCTGGTGGGAAATCAGGAGTGTCCTGAAGATGTCTCCCTGGTCCTTACTACCGCTCCTCTGTGAATTCCAGGGCACACAAGATGGTATCTCACCCTTCAAGGATTTAAGGTCTCTTTCTTGTTGCCCTCAGGAGCCTTTGAAATGAACAAGAACCAGATATTAATTAAGTTTTCACATGGTTACTTTATATATTAGGTTGAGAATTTACCCTTCTTTTTCCAAATCAAATTATACACAGGTGTTAGTCAGGATAGGCTAGGCTATGCTGAAGTAACAAAAAAAAAAAAAAAATCTAAACTCTCATTAGCTTAACACACAAAAATGTATTTGCTTCCATATAAAATCCTCTGTGAGTGTGGGCCACAGTCCAGGGAGCTGTCCTCCAAGCAGGGACCCAGCAGTCTCAGCTGCTTCCATCCAACTCAGCACAAGACCCTCAGAGTCCTGGATGAGGGCACAACAGGAAAGCTTAAGGGTCACTGTGTCACCCTGGAAATGACATGCATCACTGCAAGTGACAGTTCGTTGGCTAGAACTAGTCACATGGCCCTGCCTAACTGCAGGGAGTCTGGGAAGCAGCATCTTCCATGAACTCAAGAAGGACCGCACTGGATATTGGTGAGCATTAGTATTGCTATGACAGCCGTGTTGCCCCGCCAAGCTCACACGTGGATATAGCCCCCAAAATGCACGCCAGCTAATACGATACCCCCAGTCTGCTACCACCAGTAACATTTAACAAGGTCCAACCCTCCCACTATAAAGCCCGGGTCTTGTCCCCACGAAGAACCTTCTTGTGTGTGTGCAATTTATTTTTTTTTATTTTTTTAGCAGCAGCTTGCAGGATCTTGTCTCCCCAACCAGGGGTTGAACCCAGGCCCTTGGCAGTGAAAGCGTGGAGTCTTAACCACTGGACCGCCAGGGAGTTCCTCCCATGAAGCACTTAAGATTCTTGAAGTGAATTTCTCCTCCCATGGATTTCTTCCTTTTCCCATTCTCTGTAATTCATTATTCTATCCATTTCAGCCAGAGGACTGTCACTCCGGTCTCGGGGTAGAAACTGAGCTCCTTCTGCAGCCACTGTAGTCCCAAGAACTGACGTCTAATCAACTCTGAATTTAAATTATGTCAATGCTCAGTCTTCTAGGCACTATTGCCAGGGCCCTTCCATTCGGAACTGTGTGATGCCTCAACACCACTAAAGGACAGCTTTTAGGTTTTCCAAACTAAAATTAAAACAGTACTTAGACATGTGAAAAAGTACAATACTGCCATAGATTAGGACATCCCTTGCCTTCCCTGTAAATTTACTCCGTAAATTTTGTATCTGAATTTTCAAATCCCTGGAGAGGTCTGCCAAGCATCACGGTCACTATGGAAACAGCAGGCTGAGGAAGCAGAGGAGATGAACTACTCTCTCCACTCTGGGCTGGACTCATCTGTACCGTGTCCTTCGGCCCCACTGCAATGAGGCAAGAGTGATCCATGTTATACACTGTCTTATAAAGGAATCCCTGCGTGGATTTTTTTTTTTTGAAGGACAATTGAAGAGGAGGCATATCTGGTAACGTTTAACAGGAAGCCTCAGGGAAGAGTGGACTAAATCTCTCCAAAAAAGCATTGATCACATCCGACCCCTTCCCTTGTACCGCTCTGAAAAGAGGCTGGCGACT
>NW_006797698.1:373134-413267 GCF_000442215.2 Lipotes vexillifer
CGCCTCTTTCCCCAGAACCCACTCTCCTGCTCCTGCACTTCCCTTCGTCACTGCTTCTGAAAGAGATGATTCCCTACAGCCAATGCCAGATTACTGCTGTAAAATGTAAGGCAATACAAGAACAGATCAAATTTGTGGAATGCCTTTTGTGAGATGATCCAAAGGGTTCTGTATAATGGCTATAAAATTGTGAAACACATTGTGGAACAGATTTAATTTTTAAAGCAGCTGAAAATATATATTAGTGATTTCCCATCATTATTACTCAACAGAGGTCTTTAGGAATACTAATAAAATGACTCTACCTACAATTATTTCCAACCGAGTGTTTCTTTGTGGAATTCAATCTGATCTTATAGTATGTAATTGGCCAATCAAGATAATGTTCTGAAGGGGGAAGAAACACGGGGATGTTTCAGCCAAAGAGCCACATCTGCTTTTGTCATTAGCTGCTGCTTCATCCTTCACCACCTGCTCAGCCTTCACCTGCTTCACTCGGCTTGGATTTGCTTACAATTATGCATCGTCTGAAGATCATTAAGGTAATGTAGACTGGATGGAAATCTGTCCTCGGTAGACAAGGCAGGTGGATCTAGGCCTACTGTGTAATTGCCATGTGCAAATTTCCCATCCATTCTTTAAGATCCAGTTCAAGTCCCTATCCTTACCTGGCAGAGGCAGTGATCCTTCCCCAACATGCTCTCTGATCTCCCCACCGTTTCACTGCCATGGCTTTGATGTCGCCAACTAGAATGCAGCAGAGCCAGGGGCAGCCTCACCCGGTGTGTGGGGTAACAGACTTGACTGGGAAAACAGTCCAGGGAGTTGTGCAAACGCACTGTGCAGGTTTTGGAGGCTGGGAGTCTGTCCTATAGGGCAACCGTAGGGGCAGTTTTGTCGGCGGGGTTACCAGCAGACAGCCTGGGAGCAGGCGGTCTGAGATGCAGAGCTGTCCGCTACGGGAGCTATTTTGGAAACACCCAAGAATGTTGGGGCTCAGAGAAATTGCAGACCCTCTTCCCAGGGAACGAGACCCCCAGTGTTGTGGGAAGCTGAGTGGAGTGCAACGCCCCCAGTGGGAAATCAGGGAGCCCTGGTCCAGCAGGATCATGGGCCAGGCACCGCAGGGTCACTGCACCACAGTAATATACATTCGAGAAATATGCCGAGTGACTAAACGCCTGAAAAAGAGTGGATACGTCCAAGCAGAGTTACAGGAGGAAGCATCAGGGCACCAGCCTGAGGTCCACGGCTGGTGGTCACTGGGCAAGACACACAGAGCCAGACCAGGGGCTGTCCGCCTTGGACAGCACACAGCCTGGGAGCAAGGGCCCTGGTTATAACCAGGGACCCCCTGTCCCCTGGTGATTGGCCGCGACCACCAGGCCTGGTCCCGGCACCCGCCTCAGTCTCCTATGCTGTCTCACCCCTGCCCCACGCTCCCCTACACCTCCTGAACCCCTCCCGTGCCCAGCCCACTGCTGCCCGTGCACAGACATCCCTGATATTCACTAATGCACGCTTCTAGCCCCAAACAGCCCCGTTCCTTCTGTCCCGGGCAGACCATTCTTCCAGGGCTCTCCCGTCCTGCCTTACCGAGGACGGCCATCACCTCTTGAGTGCTGCACTTCTCCTGCCTGCAGGACACCTCCATCTCCTGCAACTGGACCCACACCCCACCAGAGGCATGCCCAGGCTCACCTCCGACAGCCAGGACTCAACCCACTTCCAGTTAAACAGTCAGTATCTTTTTATGTCCATGCCCAACAGTCACGATCTACCAATGAGCCAACACAGAGGAAGACTGGCACCTTCTCAAGAAATAAACCAAGGACAATAGGGCCCCTCTGATCTCATAAACATCCAGGCTGCTGGCACCTGCCTCAGTCTAGATGGAGCCTCAGCTGAGGGCAGAGCCGAGGTTGAGAAAGAACCCTGAGGAGTAGGGGCCCCACATCCCAGTCCTGCCTGGACCGAGGGCAGAGCCTCCCAGCTCTGAGGTTCTCCGATGCCTCGTCCTCTACTCTCTGGAGGAAAGACTCCCTCGAGCCGGGCAGAGGTCACCTCCTCACAGGGGAGTCTGTCCTGGAGGGGGTGGACGATGGCCAGAAATATAGGACACCTGGTCGGTGTCACCAGAGTGTAGATCACCAAGGGGCACTTTCTCGTCACAGGTTCACATTGCCCTTTGCCCTTTTCCCCGGTCTCATCACCCCGCAGCTTTCCCCACACATCACCCTGCTGGTGTCTCTTGTAAAATGTCAGAGCTGCCCTGCTGCTTGAAATTGCGTATCTTGCTTCAAGCAGAAAAAGCACAGGAAGAACCTCCCCTTCGCCCCCTCCTCTCACCCTCCAGTCCCCGTGTGGTTCAGTCTCCATTTCTGGGGGCAAAAGAGGATAAAAAGCAGTGCTGATTCAGGAGACAAGGACCTGGGCTCTACTCACCGCTCTACCTGGAACTCGTCGTGTGACCTCAGGCAAGTCAGTTAACCTCTCTGGTTCCCTTACCTACAGAATGAAGTTTGGGGCTATGATTCTTTCTAATCTCCCCTCCAGCTTTTCTGTTCGATAATTTATGGCTTGCAAAACCGCAGAAGGCTTCATCATTTTTGACTGATCTCATTAATACAAATGAAGGAAAAGAATCTGGCATTTTAAGAAAAGTGGCCAAGAAGCCAGAGCATCACTATTCTCTGGTGATGGATTTGGAGATCCCACGAAGGGAAAAGCTCCTTATTGCTTAATCCCTATCTCTCCAACAGGCCAGACATAAAATCCTTTAATCAAATCTAATAAACTCGGCTAAGCTTTGGAATGGGACTAAGAAACAGCTAATGTGTTTTCTATCCAGATTTATTCACACGGTCTCCTTTGTAAATGTGCTCCCAGGTGATGCCGGGAAACGTGATGGAGAAAAGCAAATATGTACCATGAGGAGTACTGAAGGTGTGGAAGACACTTGAGTGCCTTTAGCAAAGAATACTGTCCTCACCCTTCCAGGGATGAGGGCTGATCTCCTTGTGTATTAAGAGGGAGGATTGAGACAGACCCCACCCTAGGTGTGGGCAGGCAGGGCATCAGAGCTGGCTCCCACAGCCCAACTCTTATTATCCCACAGTCAGTGCCCATGATTTTTTTTCAGACTTTGGTGCATTTGCAAAGGGTCTCCCTTGACCTGGAAAAGGCATCCAGTTTCTCGGGATACCTATTCCAGTGTATGCAGTGTATGCACTGCTACACCTCCCTTGCTGGGAAGTGAGTCCTTTGGTCTGGAAAAATGTTATGCAGTGGGTCAATTACCCTGTAAGCCCTTGGTCAATGGTACTGGCTAAGACCCTGCAGGCAGGAAAGAAAAACACATACCCAGAATATGCATCAATTCTAGGAAGACTAATGGTTCCCTTCTCAAGGATGGAAGTGGTCCAGTGCAGTCATTTTTGCTACAAAAAATCTGTGTGGTCTCTTCAAGGGATAGACCCATATTGGGGTTTAGTGTTTGTCTTTGCTGCTAATAGGCTGGACACCAGCAGAGGCAGCAGCTAGATCAGCCTTGGCGAGTAGGGATCCACGCTGCCTGGTCTCCATCCCAGCCACCGTGGCCACGTTATACATGTGTGCATGACGCCAGCCCTGGTGGCTAGTGACAAAGGCTGGCCGACTTCAACCAGCCAAGCCTCTCTGCATAGTCAGTTGATAGTGAGTCTTCTGAAGCAGCCTCTCCCTGGTGAGCACTGTCATGTGATAAAAGTCTTCACACTTCATGTCCACTACCATGGGTCCATCTACACACCTCTTACTCAGAGCGCCTTGCTACTGACTCTCCACTGTAGCTTATTCCAGGGCCCTAACTACCCAAGCCATTTGGGTAGAGAAGGATTTTTAATAATCAAGTGGTTAGATGACCTGTCAATGCCAGTCAGCCTCTTTCCCCAGCCACCCCTATTTTGCCCAGTGGGCTCGTGAACAAAGTGGCCAAAGTGGGGACGGAGATCACGCATGGGCTCAGCAACATGCACTTCCATCCACCAAAGCTGACCTGGCCACGGCCACCTGAGTGCCCAACCTGCCAGCACAGAGACCAACACTGAGCTCCCAATATGGCACCATTCCACAGGGTGATTAGCCAGTTACCTGATGGAAGGTTAAAGTTATTAGACCACTTCCATCATGGAGGATGGAAGAGGCAGCAATTGGTCCTCACTAGAACAGATACTCCACATATAGAGTTACTTTTCCTGCCAAAACTACCATCTGTAGACTTCCAAAGTGACTTTTCCACCATCGTGGCACTCCACACAGCATTGCCTCTGAACAAGGAGCTCACTTCACAGCAAAAGAAGTGCAGCAATGGGCCCATGCTCATAGACTTCTCTAATCACACATGTTTCCCACCATCCTGAAGCAACTGGCTTGACAGAATGATGGAACAGCCATTGGAAGACTCAATTACAGCCCCAGCTAGGTGGCAATACCTTGCAGGGCTGGAGTAAGGTTCTCCACTCTGAATCCCTGTCTATTCTCCCATGGCCTGGATTCGTGGGTCCAGGAATCAAGGGGTGGAAAGGAAGCAGCACCATTATCATCCCTAATGACCCACTTGCAAAATGTTTACTTCACGTCCCCATGACTTATGCTCTGCTGGTCTAGACGTCTTGGGTAGCGAGAGAGGAATGCTTCTACCAGGAGACACACAATGATTCCATTGAACTACAAGCTAAAACTGGCCCCCACACCCAGCAACTTTGGGTTCCTCATGCCTCTGAATCAACAGGCAAAGAAGGGAGTTACTGCGCTGGCTGAAGGGAGTTACTGATCCTGTCTACCAGGGGGTATTGGATTACAGTGCCATAATGCAGCTAAACAAGAGTATGTTGGAATACAGGAGATCCCTTAGGGCATGTCTTAGTATTTCCATGCCCTGTGATTAAGGTCAATGCAAAACTACAACAGCTCAAGGTAGGCAGGACTGTGAATGACCCAGACCCTTGAGGAATGAAGGTTTGAGTCACCCCACCAGGTAGAGTCATGAGCAGCTGAGGTGCTTGCTGAAAGCAAAGGGAATACAGAATGGGAAGTGGAAGAGGGTAGTTATAAATACCAGCTATGACCAGGTGACCAGTTACAGAAATAAGGACACAATGGTTATGAGTATTTCCTCCTTATTTTGTCATGAATATGTGTGTGTTAGGCAAATATGTCTGCTTTGTTCCCTCTCTTTTTCCCTTATCTTGTAACATAAGATGTATTGACTTTAGAGCACAGTGTTTAAGTGTTGTTATTTTACATCACAATGTTTAAATTACAGAGTATCAAGAAGAGTAAACATAACTCAAGGGTTTTGCCCCCTCGTCAGTGCGTTTGGGGGTTGTAATCAGAACAGCTGTATCATGTGAGGCAGAATTATGATCAGAATTATTGTCTTTATTTGGAGATTAAGGATGATTCGAGGAAATGTGTATGGGTGCCAAGCTGACAAGGGGTGGACTTGTGATGGTTAATTTTATGTGTTGGCTTGACTGGGTCATGGTGGGGGCCCCAGATATTTGGCTAGACATTATTCTGGGTGTGTCTGTGAGGGCATTTCTGGATGAGGTTAACATTTGAATCCACACACTGAGCAAAGCAGATAGCTCTCCCTGATGTGACGGGTCTCATTCAATCAGAGGAAGCTCTGAATAGAACAAAAAGGCTGAGCAAGAGGGAGTTTCTCCTGCCCGGCGGCCATCAGGCTGGAACATCATCCTTTTTCCCTACCTTTGGACTCGAACTGAAATACCAGCTCTCCCTGAGTCTTAAGATTGCAGGCCGTCAGACTGAAATACACCATCAGCTTTCCTGGGGCTCCAGCTTGCTGACTGCAGATTTGGGAACTTAGCTTCCATAATCACATGAGCCAATCCCTTATTTTACGTACATACGTACACATGTACCGCATCCACGTCCACACACATGCACACACATCCTTTTAGTTTGGTTTCTCTGGAGAACCCTAATATTAGCCTCTTGTATTTCTTTTTTTTTCTTTTTTTTTTTTTCTGATACGCGGGCCTCTCACTGTTGTGGCCTCTCCTGTTGTGGAGCACAAGCTCCAGACGCGCAGGCTCAGCGGCCATGGCTCCACGGGTCCAGCCGCTCTGCGGCATGTGGGATCTTCCTGGACCGGGGCACGAACCTGTGTCCCCTGCATCGGCAGGCGGACTCTCAACCACTGCGCCACTAGGGAAGCCCAGCCCCTTGTATTTCAATTGAGAGAGTCTTCTATATGAGAGTCAAGTTTGCCTGTTTTCTACTTCTGAATTCTGCCCTATGGTGAAAATTGTCATAACTAAGCCTGAATGCGCTTGGGGACATCCAGGGTTGATACAAACATTGAGTCCTGCTGCCATCTGCATATCAAGTGAATGAAACGAAGGCTTACAAGCTGCTTGGAAACCTTCTGGTCCTCTTACAGAGCCCCTGGAGACCTAACTTTAACGACAATTAATGTGCTCTCTTGGATGGGGTGTCTTCACACCTGTGGCTGTCAATCGCCCGTTTGCCAAGGCCTCAGGGAAATGTCAAGGGTGACTACTATAATCCTGGTTTCTTGACATGTTCCCGTGCTTGAAGACTGAGTCCACTCCAAGTTATTAGGGCACCGGAGCCACGTGAACGGCATCCCTAGCCTGTGGTCAACTTTCCCTGTACACTTCCTGCAACCACGTGCCAGAGCAGAGAGGTTAAGTGTTGGGCACATTCCTTCTCCCAGGGTGACTGCAGGCGGGAAGGGAGATTCACGGGCGGCCATTTGGGGCTCTTGCTGCATCGTTTGTCATGAAAATGAGGTATTAGAATTTCAGCGCCTAATATGCTCCCTGAGTTATAGCAAAGTGTGGGGCTGCTCCTTTGGTATTTCCCATAATATGTAGCTTTGTCAAAGGCTGATGGCAAGCGATCAGTTCAAAAGTGCCTTGGAAAAGCACACTCTTCTTTTCAAAACGGCTCACATTGTGGAAAAAATTACAATCAGTCAAAATGGCACTTGGGATGAAGCTCACATACCTAGAGGAAACCGTTTTAACCCTCAGAAAATACCTACAAAGTGACGCACTCAGATAAAGGACCTCCATGGAGCCTGTGACAACAGCCTGCTCTGTGGGTCCCTGGCCACAGACACCCCACTAAGCCCTCGCGCTCCCCGAGAGCACCAGGCCTCGCCGTGCAGGCAAAGGACAAAGCAGTGCTTGAAATTTCCCCAAAGAACATCTGCCTGAAAGCATCTCCCTGCCCACTCAACACTGTGCTCAAATGTTCACCATTAGACTTACTTTTTAAGAACCATGTGGCAACAGATGCATTTAACCAAGTTAAATGTCTACCTTCCCAGGGAAAGATAACACATTCACAGTTTGTAGGGCTCATTTAGAAGGAAAAACTGGTGCCAACTGTCGAGAGCTCTAGGGAAGATGATTTTAATTCCACTAGCACCCAACATGGAAAGGGTTCCTGACAGAGGTCTCACCCATGGGACATATTCAGATATTCAGATAACAGCCAGATGGTCCTCTACCTACACTGGATAGGAAGCTGGAGCAGGTGGGCACCAGGTTCCTTCAGACACAGATGTCCTGTAATTTTATCATTAACTCAGAATAGGGAGAACAAGGGGATTCTCCTCTTCTCTGGAAAGATATTAAGAATGTTACTAGATTACCGGGCAGGGAAATCTAGGTTCTGGTCCTGATGCCGTACTTGTCCTTGGGTGATGCATGTCATTTCTCTAGAGTTTCTCATCTGTTAATATTAAGTAGAGGGAGCGTTTCCATTTCCCAAGTGTCTTATTCTGATATTCCACAATTCTCGGAGCCTGGGTGAGTCATATGGGATCCTTCCAATCACTTTAGAGAGGCAAAATAATAATAAGATGCCAGAGCGGCAAAGAGGGATCAAATCTAGCACCAATTCTAATTGGTTGGTAGTGGTTGCTTAGAATACTACATCAAAGAAGGATCTGAGGCCAAGTCCAAAGAGAAGTGGGAGGTATTTCCAAAAATAATTGAATATTACTGCCAAAAGGTCTGGAGTATGAAAATGTTGAAAATAAGCTCCATATTTGCCATCCCTGCAGGAAACCCTTAAAAATTCAACTTTTCCAGTTTTAACCGTCACAGGTGATTGATGACCCAAGATACATCAAAGAAAATACAGGGGTTGAGATGGGTTGAGAAGCTGAGTGAGGTCACTGGTTACACACAGGCAGAAGGTCGCCAAGACCTCAGGGTCTGGAGGCACAGCCCCAAACTCAGCACGTGGGGATCCGGCTTCTTTCTCACCGTATAGCGGTATTGTTCTCTGCCTATCGTGTCTGAAGGTATTCTTCAAACGCTTCCATTACATTTTATTCCATTTTAGGGGGGAAATGACAAATTGATTTTGAAGACTTGACAAGCCTCCTGGAAAAAAGATCGCTCATAACTGTTAAGGGATTTTTCTATAAAGCCTTTGCTCTGGTGCAGGAATGTTTAAAACATGAACTGAAATAAGATTTATTAAAGTGCTTTCTCTGGTACAAAGCTGTACAACTGTAATGCATCATTAATATTATTAATAATAATTGGTCCTTCATGTCTTCAAAAATGACATCTACACACATTTTGGGGAATTCCATTCCATCCAGTGGTTAGGACTCAGCGCTTTCACTGCCGGGGGCACCTGTTCAATCCCTGGTCAGGGAACTAAGATCCTGCAACCCTCACGGTGCCGCAAAAAAAAAACCAAACACACACACACTGTGGACAATGAAACTTAAATCAAATAATCCACCCTGACATGAAGACGACTGATGAGAATTAATGTCTAAAGGAACAGGTAAAAACTGGGTGAAATGAAAGAAGAATGGGTCTCCGGGGGATGTACCACACCCTCCCAGTTACCCTTTATCTCATTTTTCTAACTCATCTTTTTCTAGATTTCTAAAACAATGCAAGGATTGAGAATAAAGAAATAGGCTTAATAAAGCGATGACTAGAGGTGTTAAATTGTCTCTAGGCTCTCAGGTGGCAGCCACTGTTGACCAGAGCAGCTCTCGATGAAACTTGCCAACGAAAACTCAATCGATAAAACTCCCGAGGCAGCAGGAAGCGTGGTTGGCGGAAGATCTGGAGTTTCATCCCACAGTCGGAAAATCAGCTTTGGCAAACAGGGTCACTATTTTCCCAAAGAAGTGTCAGATTTTCAATTTCTTGATTTGGGCTGATTTGAGTCACTCCTGGCCCGAACGTGAGAGACAGAAAATTATTAACTCAACAGCTGCCTCTAAATTTGTACTAGTCAGGTGTCTCCAGAGAAACAGGACCAGTAGGATATCTCTCTACCAGTTAGCCAGCTGGAGGGAGAGGTTTCGAGTAGCTGGCACGTGTGACTCTGGGGAGTCTGAAATCTGTAGGGCTGGAAACCCAGGCAGGAGTTGAGGCTGCGGTCTTGAGGCAGAATTCCTTCTTCTCAGGGAGACCTCAGGTTTTGCTCTGTTGTGAACTGAATGCTTGTATCCCTGTGAATTCATATGTTGAAGTCCTAACCCGCGAGGTGACAGTATTTGGAGATGAAGCCTTTGGGAGGTGATTAGGATTAGCTGAGGTCATGAGGATGGGGCCCTCATGACGGGATTAGCGTCCTCAGGGGAGACATCGAAGGGCCTGCTCTGTCTGCCACATGAGGGCATAGTAAGAAGCAGCCGTCTGCCAGCAGGAAGGGGGATGCTCCCTGGGTGTATGCGGAGAAGGGGAAGAAGGCCCTCTGGCTGGCAGGAGGGAAGGACTGTCACAAGGAGACACACACATAGAGTTGGAAGGGAAAGCGTTTGACGCACAAAGGATCTCAGAGGCAAGGCTGAGCAGACCGTGCTGGACAGCTCAGGAGGTGAAAGGGAGACCAGAGGCAAATGGAAGAAAGGCATGTAAGAAATAGGAAAATGTGACAAAAGGGAAAGGGGAATTCATATTACCCAAATGCCTATGATGCACTGGACGTTGTGCTGGACACAGGTTTTCTTGTTCAATCCTCACTACAACACTGCAAGGCAGATAGAAATTTGCTCCTTTACAAGCAAAGAAAAGGAGGCTGAAGGCCACACACCTTAAAGAGGCAGACCCTGCTTCCACACCAGGCCTGTCTTACACAAGCCTCTGCTCTCCCACCCTCTCCTTTCCACCCACTGTTGCTCCTAAAAGGACAGAGTTGTAATATGTGTAGAAACTATGCACGACTCTCTGGGAGATGGAGGACAGACATTGATATTCACCTGGCGTCAATCTAGTCATTTTCAGCAAAACAAGAAGAGGAGAAGGAACAAAGGCAGACAAGGACTCAGTTCCCCCAGGGAGACTTTCATCCTGTGCTCAAAGACAGAACAAAATGAAACGCACATTTTCCTCCCTGAAAATATCCAAGGCTAGTTATGCAGGACCAGTTCCTAGCCAAGCACCAAGGACAGTGAAATCATCCTCTCCACGCCTCCATGTTCCTTCTTTCTTGCTTCTGTGGTGCTTTCCTGACGCTCCCCTTCCCCTCCCAATGGGAAAGGGATTCCCAAGGGCCAAAGGGATTCCCATCACTACCTGCTCATCATGATGAATGGCTGGATTCTAAGGCCATATTTCCTTAGTTCAAATCCCTGCTCTGCTACTTCTAACTTTGTGACCCCCAGCACATAAGCCTCCTTATGTTTCATTTCCCGAAGTAAAAACTGTAAATGATAATAGTACCAGCCTCGCAGGTTGTTGTGAGCACTGAATGAATGAAGCATACATTAGAAGAGGGGCAGCAGGTACGGAATGTGTTTGCTGTTATTACAGAATGTGCAGCGAGGTGGCTGACTGAGGGGCTGAGGAGAGAGAAAGCACAGCTAATGACTTCCTGTGGGTCCTCCAAACACAACCACTGTTTGCCATGATCCTCTCTGCTCACTTTCTGCTAATTTTTTGAATGAGGCTGACAGAAGTCAGCCCAGAGTGCTGTACCACAAAGGATACAGATCTAAAGCCAGGATATTGCCATCGAATTTTAGGTCATTTTATACATGAGGAAACTGGGGTCCAGCAAGGTGAGGGACTTGTCCGAGGTCACACGCAGCTAGTTGTTACCGAGTCCAAGCTCCCACTACTGGTCACATGACAGGCCAGTAAATCAAGAGACAAGTTGTTGGGGCAAGAAATAGAGCCTTTATTCAGAAAGCCAGCAGACTGAGAAGATGGTGGATTCATGTCCCAAAGAGCCATCTTACCCAAGTGAGAATTGCAGCTTCCTTTATGGTAGAATCCTTTGTTCTTGCAGCTGTCCATGTCCATCAGGTCATGAAGTTCTTGTAAACCTCTGAGAAGATAAATGTTAATTCTCCTTCCTGCAACTTTTTATCTCTATAGGAATGGAAAAGTGTTACACCTTTCAAGGTCAGAGCCTTGGATATGGGCTGTCCTGTATATTTCAGACTATACGCAACATTCTTAACTTGCAGCAAAAGCCGTAGAATACAGAGGTTAAAGTAAAAGAAACAGATCCAATACTGAGTCAGCTTTGTTCTTCCCTTTTGTCTTCCCTGTTACACAGTGGCTTCTCAGCAAGCAGGCTACTGGCTTAGAATCCACATCCAAGCTTCTGCCAGTCCCTTCCCACGTGCGGCTCGCTCTCTCATGCTAAGTGACAGGTAGACAATGAAGAAAAATGTTGGCTTGAATGTGATTTAGAATCATGAAGAATATGACGGGGTAACCAGCTGTTTGCCAGCACTTCTGGTGACAGGCTGTTACAGCAAGAGGGTTTCAATTAAACCTGAATGCAAGAAACAGCTCGTTACTGGGCACCTGTCAGGTGTCTTGTTCTTTTGGCTTCAGTCCAGCGCCACAAGAGATGGGTACAGACTCACTGTGACCCATGGGAGCTGCAGCCTGGTCTCCCCTAGAAAAGTTGCTATCCCCACCCCGGTGCCAAGAGTGGGTACCAGAATGATGCTTACACCATCACTCTCACATCTATCTAACCCCTTCCCTCAGAACTGGCCAAAGGGATGCCGAAGAAGCCACCTGGTGACCCTTAGAGGAAGCTGACCCCCACCTCCTCCTGTGGACGCCAAGGGGGAAACTGCACAGGTGTCCACACGGCAGCCGAAAATGATGTGACTGCTACCAGCCAGACCCCTTGGCTGTGGCATGGAATAACTTGCTCTTGACTAGTTGTCCCAAGTGTCAACCAGGGACTCAATAAATACTTTAGATTGATAGTTTACTGATCACCATGTGTCCTTGGGCATTTTTTTTAATTTGGGTAAATATGGGCAAGACAGTTATTCAAATTAGACAATGTCTGGACCCCACGCAATGACTCCTCTGCCTGCAGGTTGAGAATGTTATTTTAGGGTGTCCGTCGAGGTTATTTTAGGATAATCTACCTCGAGGTTCCAATAGCCCTGTTGATGCCTGTCATTGGAGTTGGCCGGCTAAATCAGTGGCTAGAATTTCAGGCAGTTGCACAGTGAAATTTTTAAGCATGGAGTTTCTTTTACTATAACATCCAGCATGTGAGAGGGTGTGGAGAAAAGGGAACCCTCCTACACTGTTGGTGGGAATGTAAATTGGTGCAGCCACTATGGAAGACAGTATGGAGGTTCCTTAAAAAACTAAAAATAGAGCTACCATATGATTCTGCAATCCCACTCTTGGGCATATATCCGGAGAAAACTTTAATTCAAAAAGATACATACACCCCTGTGTTCATAGCAACACTATTTACAATAGTCAAGCCATGGAAGCAACCTAAGTGTCCATCAACAGATGAATGGATAAAGAAGAGGTGGTACACATATACAATGGAATCTTACTCAGCCACAGAAAAGAATGAAATAATGCCATTTGCAGCAACATGGATGGACCTAGAGATTATCATACTAAGTGAAGTAAGTCAGACAAATACCATACGATATTGCTTATATGTGGAATCTAGAAAAATAATACAAATGAACTTATTTACAGAACAGAAATAGATTTAGAGACATAGAAAACAAACTTATGGTTCCCAAAGTTGGAAAGGGGGGTGAGGGATAAATTAGGAATTTGGGATTAACATATACACACTACTATATACAAAACAGATAAACAACAAGAACCTACTGTATAACACAAGGAACTACAATCAGTAATATCCTGGAAACCAACTATACTTTAATAACATTAAATGCTACACAAAATTAAAAAAATAAAAAATCCGGCATTAACTGCCAGCATTTACAGTCCCCTCTTCCTTCTGTCCAGGTGAGGTGAGGGAACAAGAAAAATAAAAGAAAGAGAACAGGAAATTGCTTTGGGGCTGTACAATCAAGGCGGAGGCAGGCAGAAGGCGGGAGAAAGAGGACAGAGACAGAGCCTAGGCTTCAGGGGAACACTTCCTGTCCCACCCACCGTTAGGGGTCTGGGCAGGGGTCATAGCCTCCATCTCCATTTATCCCTTGACTCACCACCTCTCCAAACGACCTTTCCCCATCCTCCCTTCTCGCATCAACACACGCACATACTCCCTCCCGACTCCAGAAATGCTTGGGTGGCTTACATCAGAAGAGAATTAACCATAGTCACTTCTGAGCTCCTTATAACTTATGCCTAATTACCAAGTCGCATAATAACCATGACGCATGTAATTAATTACATGTTTGATTAGCTTTGTTGTAAGTCTTATTTGCTATCGATGCTGAACTCTTCTGTGAGTTCAGCCTTCATGGTCTGGAGGACGCGATTACTAGAAGGATAAGGAAGGACTGGAACATGGGCAGAGTCACAATCAAGGAACACCTGCCAGGAAACAATGCGGCGAAATGGAATATACTGAAAGACCAAGGGGTTAAGAGCAGTTCTGGAGACAGAGAACATAGCCACCTTCAGAAAGCAGGTGGGCACAGAACAGAGAGGGGGCTAGAGGAAAGGCAGAAGCAGGGCGGAGACTGCTGCACACCAAGCATAGGCTAGGAGCAAGTGCAGATGAACTGGGGCTGATATAGCTGGGGCACCTAGTATGCAGGTACATATTTAAGGATCTGAAGATGATATTGGATCCATGGGACAAACTCAGTGCATTTAAAAAGGTTTGGATACGGCGGGCGTACCTTTCAATGATCAAAACTGGAGAAAATACACGAATGTTCACAGCAGCACTATTCACAGCAGGCAAAAGGTAGAAACAACCGAAATGCCCATTGAGCCATGAATGGATAAACAAGATGTGGTCCGTCCGCACAAGGAAATACTGTTCAGCCTTAAAAAGGAAGGGGGAAATTCTGACACCTGCTACAACATGGATGAATCTTGAGGACAATACAGTAAGTGAAATAAGCCAGACATAAAAGGACAAATCCAGTGTGATTCCACTTATTTGAGGTTCCCGGAATAGGCAAAGTCATGATGAGAAAGTAGAACAGAGGTTACGAGGGCCTGGGGGAGAGGCAAATGGGGGGTTATGTTTAATAGGGATAGAATTTCCATTCGGGAAGGTGAAAAAGTTCTGGAGATGGATGGTGGTGATGGCTGCACAGCAATGTAAATGTACGTAATTCTACTCAAATGTACATTCAGAATTGTATGGTATGTATACTTTACCACAATAAGAAATCTAGAAGAAAGTTGGGATGTTGAGGGAGGAGACAACAGGAGGCAAAACCATTTTAAGGTTGTTCCCTGGGGCACCAGTTTTAAGCGGAGGATGGGCACAGACAAGGACACGGCAGGCTGAGGGGCCCTACACCTGGGGACTGACAAGAAGGGCCAGCAGGCCGGCCACGCCCAGTGGACCACGTGCTCCCTCCTCATCCACAGGTAAGTTTGGCTTGTTCCCACTGCAGCCCCATCTCTGCAGCTCCCGTCCCAGTTCTAATTACAGCCGCGGTGATGCCAGGATCACAGTGCAGAACACAGGCTAGAATTCAGAGTCGGCTGGTGAACATACACATGTAGCAAGAAAGGCACCAAACTCGGGGAGGGATGGATTGGGAGTTTGGGATTAGCAGATGCAAACTATTATAGAGAGAATGGATAAACAGCAAGGTCCTACTGTATAGCACAGGGAACTATATTCAATATCCCATGATAAAACATAACCGAAAAGAATATGAAAAAGAATATATATATGTGTAACTGAGTCACTTTGTTGTCCAGCAGAAACTAACACATTTGTAAGTCAACTATACTTCAATAAAATAAATTTAAGTGAGAGTTGGGGCAAATTTTGGACAAAAGATACAGAGACCAAAAAAAAAAAAAACCCAACTGCCAATTTTGAAGAGCCTGGAGCAAAAACTGGGTGTCAGGATCAGAAGCAGGGTACTGCGCATGCCCCCTGCACGCAACATCACTTAAGGGGTGGGCAAAACACCTAAGCCACCCCTCTGGCTCGACCCTTGGACACACCCCTACCCTCACCCCATATAAGGAACAAGCTCCCACACACACAGGGAGCGAGAGAGCAAGGGAACCTGTTGTTTGTTCTCACTCCCTCCTGCAGCAGCAGGGGCCCCAATAAAGCCTTGCCTGAAATAACTAATTAATTAATTAAAAAAATTTTTAAAGACAGACACAAAACTGAACCCAAGAAACAGATGTCTTTGGATATTTATCTAAAGAAATACTCCTTTTAGGTAAGCTGTGACAAAGTGAGAGAGTGGCATGGACATATATACGCTACCAAACGTAAAATAGATAGCTAGTGGGAAGCAGCCGCATAGCACAGGGAGATCAGCTCAGTGCTTTGTGACCACCTAGGGGGTGGGATAGGGAGGGTGGGAGGGAGACGCAAGAGGGAAGAGATATGGGGAACATATGTATGTGTATAACTGATTCACTTTGTTATAAAGCAGAAACTAACACACCATTGTAAAGCAATGATACTCCAATAAAGATGTTAAAAAAAAAAAGAAATACGCCTTTTAAAAATGTCTACCATTTGCTATCTTGAGCTGTTTTGGTTTCTAAGATTATATTTTTATAAAAGGAAAAGCATCGCGGATGATTAGCATGACATCCTAGTATCTTCGTGTAGATGGTGTGATTGACACACACGGAAGCTGTGTGTCAGGCTGAAGCCTGTAGGTCAGGGCTGGATGGAGGCTGAACCTCCTCGAGGGACCACAGAGCCACCCTGTCACCAAGGCCCCTGCTGCCCAGGCCTGCTTAGCACTGCTCCATGTGTCTTTTCCATACGGTGGGCAGCTGCTCTGTGGCTTTAGATGGCAAGTGGTAGGAGTGATTCATCGTCGCCCGGCACCTCTTAATCACATTTTAATAAAACCATAAATCAGCACCTCACAGCAAGATAAATCCCCAGAAGGCATGGCAGTGCCATAGGATCAAGAGCCAAACCAGATGGCATGGATGATTCGGGGACACCTGGGTATCGGTAGTGCCCGGCAGGCAAGGCCCTGTGGGGAGTGAGCACCTAGAATCTATGGCAACAGCCAAGCCTAACCCAGGGCCTCTCCCGAGAGCTCAGTCCTAGATCTGGGGTTAGGAGCCAGGTTTAGGATTATATTCAGCCCATAAGCACCTGCACAGCCATACCTGTTGATAGAATATTGAAATGGTTCCCTACCAGATGCTATGGACTGAGTGTTTGTGTCCCCCCGCCCCAAATCTGTATGTTGAAACTAACCCCTAATGTGATGGTGTTTGAAGGTGGGGGCTTTAGGGGTGATTAGGTCATAGGGTGGAGCCCTCAGGAATGGGATTCATGCCCTCATAATGGGTTGGAGAGACAAGAGCAATGTCTCTCCAAGACAGCCGTCTGCCAAACTAGGAAGAGAGCCCTCACCACCAGACACCCAATCTGCCAGCACCTTGATCTTGGACCCCAAGCCTCCAGACCGTGAGAAATAGATGTCTACTGTTTAAGCCCCACAGTCTGTGGTACCTGTTATAGCAGCCTGAATGGACTAAGACACCAGATGATAAATATCCACAGCCCCAAGGACCCAAATGACCTTCCTGCCGCCCCCCAATCCTGTGACCTCATCTGTGACCTGGTAAACCTCACCACCGCCAAACAAGTAAAAGGTTAGCCCTGGCCCAGCAGGGAACCTGCCCTCCTGCTGTGGTGGAGCCCTTTCTGATGGGTGGATGCCCTGCTGCCCTGATAGTTAAATGTTTTTAGTATCACTGCCATCTGTGCTGCTTTAATTTATATCACACAGATGAGAGCAGCCCAGCCTAAAATGATGCAGAGTGGAGCAGGAAAAGTTAATTCTGACATGTAAGTATGTTTATACAAAACTTTTCTCTCCACACCTTAGAAAAGTCAATTTGTCAAGTCCAGAAATATATGTTTTGAACAAATGTGCATGGTTTTCTTTATGTTCCTAGAATCAGAATGGCTTCAGATTGTGACTTTTGTAAAAGAGCTGGGTGATGATTTACTGCTGGTCGCATGACATTTGACATTCCCAAGGTCCTATCTTCTGTCCTTTTGGAGAATTTTAAAGATAAGATACATATATAATTCCAAAAATATATACACTGCCTTAATTTATTAGAGGAGATATAAAAAGAAAACAAGTTGTAATACAATGATACATGTTTCATGCTTGGTCACAACTCTCCTCAAAAATAATAATAAATTATATTGTCCTGGACATGCATATAATAAATAAGTTTGGACTGGAGAAAAAAAAGATCAGAAGCCATTCTGACAAGTACAGAGAAACCAGAGAGAGAGAGAGGACACCAGAATATATTAGAAGTAAAAATGAAATCAGTATATTAAAAATTAAAAAATAATAAATCATCTATGTTTATAAGTAAAATGGAATTAGGTTCTAGGCTCAGAAATTATAAACAAAATTTCCACCTTTTTGAACAAACTTTGAAAGCCATGCTGATCAAGATAGCTCTTTCTTGGACAGTCCTTTCTAGGACACCCAAGAACATCCCTGGATCTCATCCTCTGAATGCTGGTGGTGGTCCCTTCCTGATGACAACCAGAAATGCTCCCCCAAATTCCAAAATAGCCCCATCGTGAATCCCTAATCCAAACCAACACTAGAGAGACGGATACCCCACCCTCCTGGCAACGAGCTTGCATGAGAGTGCCAGGGCCATCAAAGGGCTTGGGGCAGAGGGGAAAGCCAGCCTTTTCTCCCGATGCTGGACATTGGAAGCAAAGGGAAATAAAGAACCTCAAAGTTGCAGGTTAGATTTTCAGCTTGAAGGGCGTGGATAGTGGTGCAGCCAGCAGTCAGCTGAGGTCAGCTCACGCCAGCACCCAAGAGCCCATGGGAGCATCTCTCTCGTCCCCCCATCAGGACACCACGTGGGAAGCTGGGAATCAGACCTAGTGTAAGTATTTACACCAGTGATATCAGAACTCTTTTTCTGAGAGCCCTTCTTTGGGTTGTTTTCTTGTTGTTGTTGTTGTTGTTTTGTTTTGTTTTTTTGACCGTGTGCTGCACAGCTTGCAGGATCTTAGTTCCCTGACCAGGGATTGAACCCAGGCCCTAGTCAGTGAAAGCTCCAACTCCTAACCACTGGACCTCCAAGGGAATTCCCGAGAGCCCATTGTTAAACATTTACCCACACACCCCTGGGCGCAGGCTTTACTAAAAATGGGTAAGAAAAGAGGAAGAGAATGTTTCTGGAGAAGATGGTGAATTCAGCTTTCGACACCTTGAGTTTGAGAACGACGATACTTAATGCCTACTTAGTCTACAATTCACTTAGGAAAACAGCGATTCTAGCTAGACGACTCTCATTTTCTTCTGTCCTAGAGAATGGAGTGACTGCCTTGGGCCAACACTTGGAACACTGGGTACAGGAGATCCAGACCCTGCTCTACCCTTAGAACCGGAAGGGGTCTCTGGGGGCAGCTGGGTGGGGGGGAAAGAGAGAAGGGTGGGTTGCAGGTGCAGCGTATCACACGCCAGTGGGAATGGCTGTCCTCTCCAAGATCCCATTCACCTTTAGGATTCTTGTTTTGCGGTTGGTTTTTTTGTTTATTTTCTTTCAACACTTCCTTTAAATAGTGTTTAGTGCATGCTTATCACATAGTAGGATCTTAAAGAAGGTCTTTTGAATGACCGAATGCCCAGGAATTATGTTAGCCAGAGCCCACAGATGAAGAAAGTTAAAGGTTTGGGACTTCCCTGGCGGTCCAGTAGTTAAGACTCTGGGTCTGCAACGCAGGGGGTCGGGTTCAATCCCCAGTTGGGGAACTAAGATCCCACATGCCACGAGATGCGGCCAAAAACAAAAGTTGAAGGTGCACAGAAGCACGTGGTACTCCAGCCCCTGGGCCCTGGCCGGAGCCCAGCAGCGATCCCAGCAGCAAGGCTCACTCTGGATCGATCTGGAAGCCTGGGGACCACGGGACTCAGAGGGGCCCCCGCAAAAGAGCTGCTCCTTAATGAAGCTCCCCAGAGGTGCACATTCATCACTGTCTTTGGGCTGCACTCAGCACTGGGAGAATATTAAGTTAAGAGGAACACATTAAGTGCGGGTGTAAATTAAAAGCCAAATCATTCTATAATCAAAGAGTCATTATTCCAAAAGGAATTACTTACTGGGAACACTTTTATCAGTATTTATGGCTCTATTATATTATAATGGGCTGTTTAATAATAAAAAATATATTATATTGATTAGAAGCTAGCATTTGATTCAACAAAATTGCAGAGGTCCTATATATATTTTCATCCATCCTGTTATGTATTCCCCGCTGCCCTACTTTTATTGTGCCCTGACCTGGGGTAACAGTTAAGGACACATAGATATATCACTCTTTCTGCCAGTGAACAATACATGTGGACTCCATGAACCAGTTTGAAACTGGGCATTAGTCTTGGCTGTACTTACAGAAATCAAAGATTACTACTTATGTACACCCTTGACCTTCTGGGATTGGAAACATACCACCTCCACTGTGGCAAGGTAAAGGAGGAATCAGAGTTTTCAGGCTGCTGTGGCTGTCAGCGGGAGGGCATGCGCTGTGAGAAGCAGAGCCAGGATGGCAGGTGAGGGGTCAAGAGGACGAAGAGAGGGGAGAGGGCCAAGAATGGGAGAGAAGGTGGAAAGCGGAAAAGAGAACAAAAGATGCAGGAGGGGGACTTCCCTGGCGGTCCGGTGGTTAAGAGGAGCAGGGAGCACGGGTTCGATCCCTGGTCAGGGAACTAAGATCCCACATGCTGCACGGAGATGCCTAAAAAAATAAAATAAAATAAAATAAAATAAAATAAAAGATGGAAAGGGGAAGGGGGTAATAGGAAGAGAGGACGGGAAGAGGGTGGACAGGCAGGCAGCAAAGCAAACACCAGCGCCCCAGGTCCAGGCAGTGAGAGGCACAGGGGGAGGGGCCTTCCCCCTCCCCCATCCCTATCATTCCTCCCTCCCCAAACCAGTCCTAAACCATGTGCAAACCCAGCTTAGCCAGTGTACCTGCTGAGAAAGCATAGCTTGCACCCCAGTTCTAACCTGATTGCCTTCCCTAAGCTCCTGGAAAAAAACCCAATTCACAACGGATCGTGAGACTGCGTCAAAGTTTTATTTAACTCATTAGTGAGAAAAAAGCTGCAGAATCAAAGAGCTGGTTGAATGAGGGTATGAAAAAGTGGGATTTACACCATCAGTGGGAAAAGGAAATGCTGAAATAAGCTTGTTGAGTTATATATATTTATATTTTTTAAACCGGTTAGTATCCTGTAAGTCAATAAAACTATAACCTTTGAGGTTATCTTTGCTACTAGTTAGGAAAAAAATCAGCCCGCTTCATCAGTTTTCTACAAGTTAACCTCTCAGTTTACAGGTTTGTAAAACATCTGGGTCTTAATCAATTGTGAGTCCAACACAATTATATTCCCCAGGACAGTAGGATGGCTGTCAGGTGGGCTTATTAAATGCTTGGGCGTGAGATTCAAAGGTCACGAAACCACGTTTTTGCCTATTTTCAAGTTTTAGACTATTTTTTCTGAAAATCCCCCTAATTAAAATCTGATGCCGTGGGGACTTTCCTGGCAGTCCAGTGGTTAAGACACCGCACTTCCACTGCAGGGGGCACGGGTTCGATCCCTGGTCAGGGAATTAAGATCCCTCATGCCGCACCGTGCAGCCAAAATAATAAGAATAATAAAATTAAAAATCTGGTGTCGGGCTTCCCTGGTGGCGCAGTGGTTGAGAGTCCGCCTGCCGATGCAGGGGACACGGGTTCGTGCCCCGGTCTGGGAAGATCCCACATGCCGCGGAACGGCTGGGCCCGTGAGCCACGGCCGCTGAGCCTGCGCGTCCGGAGCCTGTGCTCCGCAACGGGAGAGGCCACAGCAGTGAGAGGCCCGCGTACCGCAAAAAAAACAAAAAACAAAAACCTGGTGTCCTCACTGAGTCTAACACCGTAGCAAGTTCAACCAGAGTTGTACTCAACCTGGGATCCAGGTCTTTGTCCTCAGGGCAGAATCCATCTTCTGCTTCTAGACTCCTTTACAGCCCGGGGAAAGAATCCCTTCTGTGCAGAGAAGAATTCATTTTATCCAAAGAGAGATCTGGTCTTTGTCAGTCACGGTGGGCTTCTCAGACCACATCTGATAGTTTATATGCTCATGAGGGGCTCAGGTGTGGTCTGCTGATAGGGTAGGAGCTGGCCTTGCAGAAAGACCAGTGAGTGATTGGAGGGTTAGGGCTTTGAGATGCATGACATCAGCCCAACCTCTGGGAGGGGAGGGGGGCTGGGGGTCTTGCTTAACCAGTTCAGTCAATCTTCCCCACGTAATGAAGCCCCAGTGAAACCTCTGGACTCCAAGCTTGGATGGATGAGCTCCCAGCTACCGTGCTCTGTGCATCGTCACCCACCAATGCCAGGAGGGGGGTGTGTCCCCGAGGACGTGGGAGCTTCCAGTCTGGACCCTCTCAGGCTTGGTCCTCTTGCATCTCCCCCTTGGTCTGGTTCTAATTTGTAACCTTGCACTACAACCAAACTATAATTTTGAGTATAGTGTTTTCCTGAGTTCTGGGAGTCATTCTAGTGGTTGTAGGAGCCCCCACATTTGTAGCCAGCCGGCCTAGAGCTAGGTCGGCCCTGGGGACCCCCGGACTCGAGGCTGGGGTCAGAGTGTTGGCAGGCGCGGCAGCCTTAAAGGCTGTGTCCTTTTCCTCAAGTAGGGCCCACCCGCTGCCTCCTTCATTAATTATCCTTTGCTGCAAAACAGGTGACCACAAACTTAGTGCCTTAAACAACACACACTGACTGTCTCACGGCTTCCGTTGGGCAGGAGGCCAGGCCAGGCTTAGCGGGCTCCTCCACCAGAGGTCCCACCAGGTCCAGTCAAGGCGTCGGCCAGGCTGGGCCACCACTGAGGCTCGACCAGGTTTCCAAGTGCACCCGGCTTGTGGCAGGGTCAGGACAGAAGCCTCAGCGCCTCACTGGCTTTTGGCTGGAGGCTGCCCTCAGCTCCTTGTTCTGCTGGCCTCCCCAGATGGCCTGATCCACCCGCGGCAGCCCGGGGACAGTCCACCAGCAAGACAGCAGTTACAGTCTTCTGTCACGTTGTCACCAAAGTGACATCCCATCATTCTATTGGTGGGGAGTAAGTCCCAGTTTTCCCCATTCAAGATGTGAGTACCAGGGCTTCCCTGGCGGCGCAGCGGTTGAGAGTCCGCCTGCCGATGCAGGGGACGCGGGTTGGTGCCCCGGTCCGGGAAGATCCCACATGCTGGGGAGTGGCTGGGCCCGTGAGCCACGGCCGCTGAGCCTGCGTGTCCGGAGCCTGTGCTCCGCAATGGGAGAGGCCACAACAGTGACAGGCCCGCGTACCGCGCAAAAAATAAATAAATAAAAAAGGATGTGAGTACCAGGAGATAGGGCGCCCACCCCAGCTTCCATCACGGGAATCCCAGAGTTGAAACTGGTCTACTGATTTTAACTTAGATCACTGATGGCCCAGAAGAAAACTAACCTGCAGATTAAAAATGTGTTCACTCTGTCGTGTCCCACCCTCTCCCCGAGTCCCTCCATTCAACGCCTGGGTTCAAGGCCCAGAGATCCGCGAGCAGGACGGGCCTGGGGTTGAGGATGGGGACAGCCCAGGCCTCCACTTTCAAGGCTCTGGCCCCCATCTGGTGGGAGGCCTTGCTCTCAGTGCTAAGAACGTGCAGGTTAATAAGACCCAGAGTCCACCCTTGAGGGGCCCAAGGTACAGACGACACGCCAAGACACGTCTGTCTGCAGACAATGGGGGGTGGCATGCTGGGTATTAGAAAGAGCGTTTGGGTGACAACGTGTAGCTACAGCAGTTTCCTCTTTTTGTGGTTCTTGAGACTCCCACTCCTGTCACCAAGCCAAGGCCACCTGCAGAGGCGCTGGCAGGAGGAAAGAACGAGGCTTCAGGCGTCTTGTCCCCACAGGACTGCCCTGAGAGGCAGGCCCTGTCCCTTCCTGTGGCCTTCCTGGTGTCACCGCCCCACTCGGCACGACTGCCAGGCAAGGCTAGTGTCCCCAGGGGACAGCCTCTCTCTGAAAAGACACATCCAGTGGCACTGACAGTGTCGGGCTGGATGTCAGGAGACATGCAGCCTAATTTATACACTCCCCCGCCACTTTTCCTCGTTGGTAGCCATAAGTTCGTTTTCTATGTCTGTGTCTGTGTCTGTTTTGTAAATAACTTCATTTGTATCATTTTTTTCAGATTCCACATGTAAGTGGTATCATGGGATATTTATCTTTCCCTGATTTACTTAGTATGATAATCTCTAGGTCCATGGAGGTGGGGTCTTTAAAGAGGAGAGGTCATTAAAGTAAAATGATGTCACTGGGGTGACCGTAATTCAATATGATTGATGAGGACACAGACTTGCACAGAGGGACGGCCACACGGGGACATGGGGAGAAGACGGCGTCTACAGGTCAAGGACAGAGGCTTAGAGGAAACCAACCTGCCCACACCTAGACCTCGAACTTCTAGCCTCAGAACTGTGAGAAAATACATTCCTGTTGTTTAAGCCACTCAGTCTGTGGTGCTTTGTCAGCAGCCCCAGGAAACTAACACATCTCCCATCCACTTTCATTCCCTTCTGGTCCTTCTGTTTCTATTAACTAGTCACAGTATAGATACAAAGGCTGATTTTAATTATTTGTCTGCTGAATTTTATCTCTGCCATTTTTTTTTTTTTTTTTTTTTTTTTTTTTGTGTTCGGCGGGCCTCTCACTGTTGTGGCCTCTCCCGTTGCGGAGCACAGGCTCCAGACGCACAGGCTCAGCGGCCATGGCTCAGGGGCCCAGCCGCTCAGTGGCATGTGGGATCTTCCCAGACCGGGGCACGAACCCGTGTCCCCTGCATCAGCAGGCGGACTCTCAACCACTGTGCCACCAGGGAAGCCCTCTCTGCCATTTTTAACATTATTAACAGAGAATAAAATGTTGAAATTTGTCTTTTAAAATACACTTTCAAGTTATTTTTACATATAAAATAAGCCATATATATTATAGAAATATTCTTAAAGTATTATTTATTCTCAGAGGTTTAATCAGCCTAATTGAAAAGAAGACTCCAACCCAGATCCTGAATGTCAGCACAAATTTGCATTCTACTGAGCATGAGGCATTTTATCAGATACATTGCTAGAATCTCTTATTCAATGCACAGCTATGTATTGACCACCTAGTATTAAGGCCAAACTTTCACCAGATAGATGAGTCATATTTTCAGGAAATAATTTGCTTCTGTGGTAGGAAAGAAGAGTCTAGAAGACCCCTCATGTCTCTAGGAAAGCCTAACTCATGTAGGATTAGTAATGCAATAATTAGTAATTATCTTAAATTAAGATAATTTAACCAAAGGTGTTGTATGAAAAAGGCAGGAAAAGAGCAACAAATGTGTTAACAACAAAAAAAACACTAACTAGAAAAATGTCGCCATAGAAGAGTTGAAAACAATGACCTAATATTACACATGCATTTTTTTTTTTTTTTTTTTTTTTTTGCGGTTCACTGGCCTCTCACTGCTGTGGCATCTCCCGTTGCAGAGCACAGGCTCCGGACGTGCAGGCTCAGTGGCCATGGCTCACGGGCCCAGCCGCTCCGCGGCACATGGGATCTTCCCGGACCGGGGCACGAACCTGTGTCCCCTGCATCGGCAGGTGGGCTCTCAACCACTGTGCCACCAGGGAAGCCCCGCACATGCAATTTTTTAAATCTTAAGAATTGCCTCTATTAAGGGAGAGCCATCAGGCAAACATGTAATAATCCAGGAAAGAGAGAATGAGAAAGTAAGAAAAAAATGAAGCATCAGTGAGCACATTTTGGAAATAAATTGGAGAAAAAATAAAACCATCATAGAAATTAAGGGGAAATTGGAATAAGAACAGGAGCAAAAAAGATACCGGCATAACCACTAATTGACATGGGGATAAGTAAATAAAATAAAACGAAAACAAAGACTGGATTTTAAAATGATGAAGAGAACACAATACATGTAGAAAACAAGAAAAGGAGAGCCAACAAAGGCATAATTGGTTTTTTCTAAAAAATAAAAAATAGAACAAATTAAATTTATAATTTAAGAAACCTTTCCAGAAATACTTACATATACACATTTGAAAGAAGTCCAATGTACCAGAGATAATTAATCCAGAATTATTGGCCCTATGACATATGCTATTAAAGTTACCAAACGTCAGGGCTTCCCTGGTGGCACAGTGGTTAAGAATCCACCCGCCAATGCAGGGGACACGGGTTCCAGCCCTGGTCTGGGAAGATCCCACATGCTGCAGAGCAACTAAGCCCGTGCACCACAACTACTGAGCCTGTGCTCTAGAGCCCGTGAGCCAAAACTACTGAAGCCCGCGTGCCTGGAGCCCGTGCTCCGCAACAAGAGAAGCCACCGCAAGGAGAAGCCCGTACACCGCAAGGAAGATTAGCCCCCGCTCGCCGCAACTAGAGAAAGCCCACACGCAGCAACGAAGACCCAATGCAGCCAAAAAAAAAAAAAAAAAAAAAAAAACTTCAAAGATTTAAAAACTGCTTTGGGCTGCCAGACACAAAGATAGTCACTTATAAGGGGAAGAAATCAGACTTGTCTCAGCAAAATTCAAAGTCAGAAGACAAGGTCCTCAAGTAGAGGGTAAGTCAAGTATTCTATATCCAGCCAAATAGTCCTTCACAGATGAAGACCACAGACAAAAGCTGTTAACAGGAAGGACTTCAAATAATATTTCTCTTATGAGTCTTCCTTGAGGAAACTGCAGGAGTATGAATTTCAGCGACTTCAGGTGGATTAGGGAAACTAAAGACTAAGAGCACTGGTGACATTTAACAAATATGAGGATTATTGACAGAACAGAAAAACAAAGGCTATGTGCCCCTAATGTAGAAATGATGCCACTAACCAAAACATGGGCAAAGAAGGGGAAAGAAAGCAGGAGACAGAAAAAATACACTGACTGCCTCATCTCTCGTAGCTGCAATTCAAAGAACATAAAGTTAACAAATCAAGTAAGAAGAGAACATAGTTAAATTCTAAGAAAGGTAACCTTAGCTATCATTTGGTGGTAGAGGGGTGGAGGAGGGATGACAAGCGTGATCATTTCATTATGGCAAACCAAAGACCAAGACGTGAAAGATTAAGGGTATTTTATGAATCTATTATAAAGATAACTATTAGAACAAATAAAAATCTTCAGAAAATACAAAACAAAATATAGAAGATATAGAAGACTTTTTTTTTTTAATGTATAAAGACAGACAACACAATGTCCATCAACAGGAAATGGTATAGTCATAGTCCTCCAGTAGAATGTTCTTGGTGATACCAAGGGAAAAACTGCTGATGTATGTAACAAATGGAGGCTTCTCACACACTACGTTCATAGGAGAAGCCTAGCCTAACAGATACGTTCTGATTCTACATCATATATGAAGTTCTAGAGCAGACATGACTCATCTAAGAGGAAGAAAAAAAAGCATTTTCTAGTTGCTGGAGAGATTAGGCATTGGCTGTGAAAGGCCAGAACTTCCTGAGGAGTGAGAAAGGATTTACATCCTGAGAGGACGGTGGATTTCATGGATGTAAACATTTGCAAAAACTGAAGACCTATTTTGGTGTAAGTTGCATGATATGAGGACTATATTTCCCAACCCGGTCGCCCTGTATTAAATATCAGCTTTAGAACTCCATCCTCTGGTTAGGGAATTGTTTTCAGTTAAATGGCTAAACTCTCCCCGCAAGATGAAAAGCACCAAAAGCCACAGTCATTTGCATCTTAGCAAGACAGAGTTCATGAGGTCCTTCCCCACACAGAAATGGCCCCAGTCAAACTCATCAAAGCAGGAAGTAGAAATGTGGTTGCCAGGGGCTGGGTGAGGGGAAAACAGGCAGTTGCTGTTCCATGCATATAGTTTCAGTTATGGAAGATGGAAAAGTCTAGAAATCTGCTGTACGACTTTGTGCTTGTTGTTGACAGCACTGCACTGGACACTTAAAAATGTGTTAAGAGGGTAGATCTCAAGTTATCTGTTTTTTTAAAAATGACCCAAAGGCAGCTTTGGAAAAAGAAAAGGGGCAGAAAGTTTTCAGAGACCAGAGTAGAAAATAAAGAGGTAATGGGTCCGAAATACAAACACCATTTCTTCACAGCATCCATTTTGACCCCTTATGAGGGATTTGAACATTTAAGTCAAAATTGTCACATTCACAATCCACTCATTGATTCATCATTCAAGCATTTGTTCATTCAAACTTCTGTTCATCAACAAATAGCTGTGTGACTACTATGTGCCATGCGTGTGTCTGTGTGTGTCAGGGCAGTGGGGAGACAACTGCTACCCAATAATCATGCAAATAAATATGAGACTGAAGTTGTGATAAGCATAAAGAACAGGTGTATGACGCCTGAAATTTGAACTGAAATTTGAAAGATGTGGCGAATGAACTAAGGCAGCAGACAGAACGCAAAGCCCTGCGTGGAGAGTGACCAGGAAGTGGCCTGGGAGGCCGCTCTCTGTGGCCCAAGCAAGCACCCAGGAGGGGCTGGTGGGAGGGCTGAGCTGGACCATGAAGTTCAGGTGAGGCTGGGCAAGAGGAAACGGAATGATGTGAAGGCGATTCTGAAGAGGCAGAGAGATGCACATGACCTTCGATTGCTGAGGGGCGGTGAGAAGAATGGCCTCACTCCAGAGGAGGGGATGTATGGAAACAGATGGGGCAGGAGGGATGAGGCCAGATTTGAGGGAGGACTTGCAGGCCATCGGAAGCTCACTGGCTTCATCCCCATCAATCCAAGTGACAGAAAGCGACTCTCACAAACCAAAGCAAATACGTATATATAATACATATATATCTACTATATATATGTAGTATATACATTTACTACATATATTTACTATGTATACTTACTATATGTATTTTTATGTATATTTGCTCTGTATATATGTATTATATATATATATATATACCCTCTCTATATATATATTTACTATATATATTTATATTTACTATAGATTCTATATTTATTCTATATTTACTACATATATTTCTATGTATATTTACTCTATATATACCCAGTATATATATTTACTCTCTATATACCCACTATATATATTTACTAAGTATATTTATTATACATATTTATTATATATATATTTACCATGTATACTTACTGCATATATACCCACTATATATATAGTGGGTGTATATATAATACAAATATATAGGGTACCAGAGGGTGCCAGAACAGCACACGGTCACACCTGCCCCTGGGGCGTTTCTCTCTCTGAGCTGACGAGGACCATCTCTTAGTGTCAGTGGGTGATGTGCCTGAGGCTGGACCTAATTGGTTTTGTCCAGAGTGCAGAGTTTTGCTGGCTTCTCAGACCTAATTCTATCACCACCAAGTGCCAAGTACGACCATCTCCAGCAGAGAAAGCCAGCGGCTTTTCCAGTTTCTCATTCTGTAAAAGCACTGGTTCTGATAAGTCATAAAAAGCTTTTGAAATATGTCTAAGGAAATATTGAGAAAGAGCTACTTTTTAAGTTGGGCAGTAGTTAAAGAGAGAGAAATATAAGAATAGAAATAACTTCCATTCATATAGAATCATGTATCATTCAACGTGCTAGAATGGAATAATTTCCCAAGGTCACAGAGTAAGTTATTACATGAAATGGAACCAGAACTCTCTTCTTCTGACTCAAAGTACTACGGTCCTTCCTGGAGACCAGATGCCCCTATTGAATTGCTAAGACGGCTCATTGAGAATGAATGAAACAAGGTCTTTTTATAACCCTCCCTTGATTTTCTCATGTTTTACACATCCTCATTGAAAATATTATAAATTGACACAAGAGCCCAAATGGTGTCTGGTGTGCCCTTCTCATGGGCTCAGCTGTAGCTCCACTTCTATTCAAAGCCATTTTCTCACCATGAGGCGATAATAATCTATGCTTCAAGCCAGGCATGAGCACACAATCCCAGGGTCCCCTTTTGAGATTCTACTTGCGCCCCAGACTTTGGGTACCTGTGACAGTACCAGTCAGGATGCTGATGGAAACAGCACACCCCCCCAAAAATTAAATGAAGGATGTATAATGAATCGGTATTCCCAAAGTTGGCCGCAAGAGTGAGAGAAATCAACAAAAGATGAATTAGCCCAGGACCGACTTCATCAGGGGGTTACTGGCACTCGGCCTGAGTGGAAAGGGGGTGCTAGTTTTCTGAATCTAGTGAGAGCTGTCACTGGAGGAAAGGGCTATAACCTCAAGTGGAGAAATGCAAACACACCAGAGAATATCCCGGGGCAAGAACTAGCCAGACCTCTCCTCCCACCTTCCATGTCCTGTCTGTGCCTCCCATGGGCAGGATACTCCTGGAAGCCACAGGATAAAAAGCCTGTGAGGCCACCCAAAGAGGCCAGGCTTCTGGGACACTTGTGCAGGTCCAAAGAAGAAACACAGATGGCCAAGAGGCACATAAAAAGATGCTCATCGTCGCTAATTATTAGAGAAATGCAAATCAGCACTACAATTAGGTACCACCTCACACCTGTCAGAATGGCCATCATTTCAAGTCTACAAATTATAAATGCTGGGGAGGGTGTGGAGAAAAGGGAACCTTCCTATACTGTGGGTGGGAATGTAAGTTGGTGCAGCCACTGTGGAAAACAGTATGGAGGTTCCTCAGAAAACTAAAAATAGAATTACCATATGATCCAGCAATCCCATTCCTGGACATACATCCAGACAAAACTATAATTCAAAAAAATACATGCACCCCTATGGTCATAGCAGCACTATTCACAATAGCCAAGATATGGAAGCAGCCTAAATGTCCACCAACAGACGAATGGATAAAGAAGATGTGGGGACTTCCCTGGTGGTCCAGTGGTTGAGAATCTGCCTTCCAATGCAGGGGACGCAAGTTCGATCCCCGGTCAGGGAACTAAGATCCCACATGCCACGGTGTAACTAAGCCCACACGCTGCAACAACTGAGCCCACGTGCCACTAACCCCGGAGCCCATGCACCCTGGAACCCATGCTCCACAACTAGAGAGAAGCCCACATGCCACAGCGAAAGATCCCGCGTGCTGCAACTAAGACCCGACGCAGCCCTAAATAAATAAATAAATATTTTTTAAAAAAGAGAAGATGTGCTATATATATACAATGGAATACTACTCAGCCATTAAAAAAAGAACAAAATAATGCCATTGCAGCAACATGGATGCAACTAGAGATTATCATACTGAGGGAAATAAGTCAGAAAGAGAAAAACAGATACTACATGCTATCACTTATATGTGGAATCTAAAATATGACACAAATGAACCTATCTATGAAACAGAAATAGACTCACAGACATAGAGAACAGACTTGTGGTTGCCAAGGGGGAGGTGGTTGGAGGAGGGTGTAGTGGGAGGTTAGGGTGAGCAGATGTAAGCTTTTATATACAGGATGGATAAACAACAAGGTCGTATAGCACAGGGAACTATATTCAATACCCTATGATAAACCGTAATGGAAAAGAATGTAAAGAAAAAAGAGTGTATATATATGTATAGCTGAGTCACTTTGCTGCACAGCAGTAATTAACACAACATTGTGAATCAAATATACTTCAATTAAAAAAAAAAAAGAAGAATGAGTCTAGAGGGACAGGCAGAGATGCCCAGCATGACAGCTGAGTCTCAAAGCCCAGCTTAATTCATTTTATCCAAGTCAGCCTCTCTGGGCCTCTATTTCCTCATTGACACAGCACCCACCTCACAGGAGATCCTCAAATGACCTGCATCGGCTGGATGAATGAATAAAAGGATGAATGGGGCAGTGGGGCAGCCCCTGCGACCCTGGAGGGAGCACTGGCCCGGGCTCCATCCTCCCTCATTGCTCTCTCTTCTTTTTTTCTTTTTTTTGCGGTACGCGGGCCTCTCACTGCTATGGCCTCTCCCATTGCGGAGCACAGGCTCCAGACGCGCAGGCTCAGCGGCCATGGCTCACGGGCCCAGCTGCTCCGTGGCATGTGGGATCTCCCCGGACCGGGGCACAAACCCGTGTCCCCTGCATAGGCAGGCGGACTCTCAACCACTGCGCCACCAGGGAAGCCCCGCTCTCTCTTCTTGATTAGACCGTCTGCACCTTCCCCTCCCTTAGTTAGTGTCTAGGGCCTGGACATGTTTGATGGTCATTAGAGCCACTGATGAAAGAGCTCCATGCCAGGCCTTGGTGTAAGGACATGAGACACAGCCTGGGTCCTTCCAGGCTGATGAGCACATGCCAAGGCCTTGCAGGAAGATGGACAGACAACTGCAAAAGGGGTGACATGGGTGCCTCCATCCTCACGCCTCTCTGGGGATACTCTCTCCACGCCCCCCATGCAACGGGGTCTGTGGAGGTACTGGGGGGACACCGAAATGGGGAGAAATGTTGCAATGAGAGAAGGGGATTCGGTTGCCCACAGATGTCTTGGATATGCTTGAGACGTGGCATTGCCAGTGACCTGATGTCCCTACAGGGATAATAAAAATCTCCAGTGTTACTGCAAAAATGAACAAAAGAATGAGTGGAGTTGTTGCCTACAGACCACACACACACACACATACACACTAGCTATCTGGCCTCCGATCTGCAGTGTAACAAATACATGCCAAAATATGTCTTGTTTGCGTTTTCTGCTAAAACCTGCTACCTCACACATCCACTGCTCCCAAGTCCTGCTCAAAAGACAGCCCGGAGACCACACAGCAGTCTCTTCCGAAAGGTCACTGGCTGCTTCCCTGCTCTGAATCCCCACTTCCTCGTGTCATAGATGGCTATTTTTTAAGTTGCTGATACAACTCATTAAATGTTAATGCTTTCAGAGTCCCAGTTTCTGCAGAACCTTGTCCTGGTAGTAGGAAAAGCCTAGACTTCTTTTCACCTTGAAAATATTGCAGCGACATCTCTTCGGGCCAAATGTTTAGACCTGTTTCCCACCCATCCAGACATCAAGACCGTGTTGGGGAGTCTGTGCCTTTCCATCGCAATTCTCTCTCACTTGATGGTAGTAAAGCACCGATAGAATTAATTGAGTTTGTAATCCTCCATCGATATGCACAGGAGACATGTGACACAGCACAAAAGCCAGATCCACCTTGGCCCCTGGTCCCCACGAGCCTCGGAACTGGTGAAGACACTGGGATCCCAGGGAGCTGATGTTAATTACAAATATGTCCCTGGGAAGGAGGGACTACCCTGGGCCTCCTCACCTTGCAGCCAAGCCCATGCTCAGGAGGGAATCTGAGACTAGCCACTCTGTCCTGTATGTGAACTGAAGCCATAATTCCCCCCTCCCAAGGACATTTGCCAGTTACACCTTATTTTTCATTAGGAAAGAAATAGCTGTCTCCCTATTAAAGGATCTCATACGTCAAGAGCCAAGGAACATGGATATTCTGGTCCAGGGTACGTCCCAGTGTCCTGCAACCATGACAGGCATTTCCTTTTCTATAAAAAGCCATCCCTGGGTGAGTGACTCCATCCTATTCTGTCCCTTTACTGACCAGCAGCGACTGAGTCAGGGCGCCGTGGCCGACAGCAGGGCCAGAAGGAGAAGTGCCTCTTTTTTTTCTAAAGCAGTTGGCATATTTTACATTCCCATCAGCAGTGTGAGGGTTCCAATTTTTCCACATCTTTATCAACCCCAGGTATTGGCAATCTTTCTAATTTTAGACATTTTAGTGGGGGTATAGTGACATCTTGTTATGGTTTTATCTTGCATTTCCCTAATGATATTTTTATAATTTTTATGGGAGTATAGTTGAGAAGCGCCTTTAGCTCAGACGCTATAGCTGGTGCATCACACGGTCAGGTCTCCTCTCCCGGGAAAACTGTGATCCAGACACACCTGGTCCACGGGGCACCCCCTCCGTCCCTCGGCTCGTCCACCCCTGTTCCAGGACGGCTTCTTCCCCTCAGGTCAGCGACTTGCTGCTCCCTGCCCGGCTCTATCCATCCCCACATGGAAACGTAACCAGCCCCAGCCCCAGCCCCTCACAGCCCAGCTTCACTGGGCAAATACATAAACTAAGCTGCACGTTGTGTGCAAATGCATTCAGTCATTTCCAGACTTTCTTTAGCCAGAGACTAACCGTGGACTCCCCCCCACCAACCCCAGAGGCTCTGATCTCCTTGGTCTGGAGTTAGATCCAGGCACCCATTTTTTAAGTTCCTCCCATGTCTCTCGCAGGCAGCCAGGGCTGAGAGCCGACCTGTGTCCTGGTTTGCAGGCAGAGAAAGGGCAGGAATCATGACTGAGCATCAGGACCCAGAGCCTGGCACCAAGTAAAGCTCATCCGTGAAATGGGTGGAGACCCACAGTTCAAGGTTAAAGGTGTCTCTGACCATCTTCACCACCTCTAAGCTGGGCCCTATCCTGTGTTGGACAGTGGGCAGTAAGGAGAGAGTTCTGACTTTAGAACAGGAGACATTTACATCCCGTGCCAAGTCTTTCCAAGGAATGCGGCAGCTGGCCCTTCTGCGAAGCCCTGTGCTAAGTGCCGAAAGTGGTCCTGGCCAGCCTGTGAGGGGCACCTCTCCAGGGCGGGGTCTCCGGAGCCCCAGACCCCTTCAGCAGGTGAGCTTTGTATTGGGATAAGCAGCCCCCGATCCTCCAGGCTCCTAATCTGTGGTAAGATACTGGATGAGCACACTCACAAGACACCGAGGGCAAGGGTGATATTTGTGCAGGATCAGCAGGAGAGCTTTGTATTGGGATAAGCAGCCCCCGATCCTCCAGGCTCCTAATCTGTGGTAAGATACTGGATGAGCACACTCACAAGACACCGAGGGCAAGGGTGATATTTGTGCAGGAGATACTGTAACCAACACTGATTATAAACCTCCCCCCAGGCCCGAGTCCAGCCCAGCTTATAAGACATGAACCTATGGCAGCTAATCAGATGAAGTTCCCTTCTAACTACTACTTTGCTCGTCTGCCTCACCCTGGCCTTCTGACTCTGTAACCCTCCCCCCTGGGGTGATTTTAGAGGCAATGGGGTGATTTAGAGGAAAGATGCTCTATTCTCCAGATACCTGTGAATGTCTGGAATTCCTTCCTTTCAGTTTCAGTTCTTTGACTTAGGGCTAGGATAGCAAATATCTTCCTAATAAGTGTTTGTCTTCCATTAGGGCCTTAAAAAGTCTTTCAATAAATTCTTACTACTTGCATTTCTTTCCTTGAAGACTTGGGGATCGTACAGAGGTAACATATACGGTACAAGATAACCTTTATAGCCTTCATCTTTATTAGGAGTAAAACTGCCCCACGGGCTGAAAACACTCCCTTGAAAGCCACATGGCGAAGATGAACAAGTATGCAGGTAAGTTTTAGAGGCAGAAAGGATTATATTTTTGTGAGGAAACCCAAAGTGACCATTCATATAGACAAATAACAGAAAGAAATGACAGGTACCACACGGTGAAGGAGTTTATCTTTTACTCTTGAATTGTTTCTATTTTTACTAAATCTCCCGCTGCATCCACTTGTGTAATTCCAGCATTTTTATTTCTTTTAAAGCATGACGGGATGAATCAGGCAAAGGCTAGAAGTTGTCCCAAGACAGAAATGGAAATGGTTTTCCTGGAAGGGTCGATAGACTTGTGATGTGAGAGAGAGGATGAGTCCTCTATGTGGAGATGAAACAGCACAAACATACCTCCAAGAGTTTTCAACCTCAGCAAAAGTTAAGCTGCAGAAGCATTTTTGCTGCAGTAGACCCCATGGCAGTCACTGATTAGATATTCTGGTTTCCAGTATTAAAGGGAGACACCTAGAAATCCATGGAATACTCAGTTGTGGTTTTGCTGAGGTGGCAACTTGGATCTTTCACACTGAGAAGCTGGGGAAGAGACTGAGGCACTGAGCTGGTGGCTGAGCCTGTCCAGCTGCCCAGCACCCACACTCACCAGTGGCTGACTGGCTGCTACTCTCTGCTCTCTATTTATTGTCACAAGTGCATCTTATGGGGAAAATTGTGCACTAAAATTACTTGAGGATAGACAGGATTCTCAGGGCACTTCTAAATGCGTCTGCAATGAGTAGATTTCACTAAATTCGACCCACATATTCTAAAATTTACTTGAAATTCCCTTAGCAATTTATAAACCCCAACCTAGAAACAACCACAATACAGAGCATTGCAGAGATGGATAAGTCAAGTAAGGACAGAGCCATGCTGAAGAACAGCACGGATCAGGGACCATCTTCATCTCAAATTGTTTACATACTTTCACTAATGTCTTCTTAGGCAGAACGGTACATTCAGATCAATCTTTCTAAAGGGAAGTCTGGCAGCACCTAGTGTGGAGACTGGGCTGTGGAAGACACAGGCTCACACACAAACAAACACATGCACACATTCACACACACCACAGATACACACAGGTGTGCACACATACGAAGACACACAAACACATATGCACATGAACACACGCACACCAACACATAAACACATACACCACATTCAAAGGGACACACCACGTAAACACATGCACACAAACACCCTTCTCTGCATCACAGCTGCTGTGTCTCATCAATGGAACACCTCTCCCTTCCCTGCACCCTGACTGCAAGACTTCAAAGCAAACATCTGGTATTTTTCTTCTACAAGGGGAAGCAGGCTCGATTCTTTTTCAAGAATCCTAAGAAAAACTCTAAGAGAATTTCCCAAACTCAGGAAGGCTGAACAACCAGAAAGAATGACCCTGCAAGTAGATACTATTATGATCCCTGCTTTACAGATGAGGGAACAGGCTCAGAGAGGAAAAGAATCTGCCCCAAATCACACAGTTATAAGGGGCAGAGGCAACATTTTCAGCTGGGACTGCTGACTCTAGACAACACGGCCTGACCTGTCCACTGGGTCAGGTCAGAGTCTGAGTTATTCAGTGTCCCATAGACAGAGGCCCCCTCATCCAGGGGGCAGCTCCAGCGTCAGTGAGGCAGAAACCTGCATGGCTTCCCATGTAGGAGAAACACCCACGTTCTCACAAAGCCCTGTAACCCCCTAAATGATCAATCCTCCTTCTCTCCCACCTCACTGCCCATCCTCTATCCCTCCTGGTCCACCCCAACTCCCAGGCCCCCTTTCCATCCCTAGAGCAGCAGACCAGCATGCCCTGCCTCAAGACCTTTGCACTTGCTCTTCACTCTGCCTGGGATGGTCCTTCCCATCTATCCATGTGGCCATCTATCCACACTCCTCTGGGCCTCCACTCAGAGGCCTTGATCATCCTATTTTCCTATTTTAAACTGCACACCACTCACCACAGGCACTACTTAGCCCTCTTCTCTGCCTCCTGCTTATCCATAGGGTTTATTGCCATATAACTATTTACACCAAGTACTTCTCTGTTTATTAGTCTCTCATCTGTCTCAATACAACGCGAGCTCCATAATGGCCGGGGTTTCTGCCGGTCTCATCCAGCTCTGAGGACATTGCCTCGCACAGGGCAGGTACCCACCAATGAACTGAGCTTCTGGGCTGCTGACTGCGGCTGGGGGTTTTTTGTGTTTTTTTTTTTTTCGGTGCTTTTTAATTGCTTTATTAACTTCACATTTTCCATGCAAATGGGTGAAACTCTACTGTTGACAGAAACTTAGATTGGGTGCCAAGGCAATCTCCAGTTAGAAGCTGGTAACAACACAGAACCCACCTGACATGGAAATTACATAAGGTTCAGAGCAAATGGATCAGAAAAGGCGTATCAGGAAAATGCAAGAAAAAAGAGAACAACAGTGGGAATCACAGTATTAATCTCATGGAAAATAGCAGGGGCGGACTCTCAACCACTGCGCCACCAGGGAAGCCCGCTGATAGGCTTTTTATTTAATCAGCTTAAAGGCAACACCTCAGTCTCACTAATAAGCCCATTGTACCTGTGAGCAATAGGCATAGGCTTTTTAAACCTACAGTGGGAGGATGTTTAGCCATAGTTTCTAAGGTAACACTCATCACCCACAATTTAGATTCGATCAGTAATCCATTGAGTGCACACATGTGCAGGGGGGTACATATTTTGAGAACAAATTCAAGTCTCCTAATTTCAACCTCAATATCAATTTAAAAAAAACAATCAAGGAAAGCACGATCACTGTTTGCACACGGACTTCTGCCCTGTTTCATTTCTGCATTAGACTTAGGGAGGTCATGCAAAGGGCCAGATGCTGGGCTCCTGCCACTCAGCCGGTTAAGGGTCTTTCCTGAGAATTCACGGACGACTCTAACACAGCATCTAACACAGCTGTGTCCCGCACCCGCTCCACGCCCGCAGCCCCAGCCTCAGCCTCAGCACTACATCAGAATTCAGCCCAACCTCATTGCCGAGAAATTCAAAACCTTCCAGGCTTCGATTCCTCCCACTTTATCCCAAAAGATAACATTGCCCTTCTGAGCTTTATGGGATGGGCTAGTTGACTGATTGGTGATTGGTTGGGTTAGAATCAAAGACCCGATGGGGAAAGCAACAATCCCCAAAACACTCAAAGTCACTGTTTAAAGAGCAACAGAAAAATTGACCCAAAAGTAATTCCCAAGAGCTTTCACATTCGAAAGCAAATAGCTCATAAAAGCAGGTTTATTTTGCCAATGACAATAACAGATATTGTGCATCAGCAGTTCATTGGAGGGGGGCGGGGGAGATACTATTTCCTTTGACCTTGTTCAGAACCCTGTGGAACTGGTGACAAGTCCACAAATATTAATGCATAGGGCTTCACAGCAGCCCTGATTGCTCCCACCAGTATGACATTGCTTCCTTCAAGTTGTCACCTCCTCAGTGACTGTGACGGGGGAATATTCCAGATCCAGAAGCCAAGTCCTGGAGAAGGGAGCCCTCAGAGGCTACAGCGGTGCATCTTCCCATGACCTTTCCAATCACATGGGTTCCTTCTGCGGGGTCTCCACGGGACCCAGTGGGTGGCATTCAACAGCCCCCATAACCGGATCACCCTCTGAAGTTCAGCCCCCTCCCCTGAGACAGGCACTCTCAGCTTCCATCAGATTAGCATGGTGCCTGACGCACCTTGCTTTCCCGTGCTCCTGACTCTACCTGCCCAGATCCTGCCCGCGCTTCCCTTCACTGACTGAAACCACGGGTAAATGAGCAGGTGTGTTGGCTATTGTGTATGAATCCACAGCACCCCCTCGCCTTCTAAGCTACCCCCTATACAGGAAACTACTTTCCCAGACTCCCTTTCCAGGTGGATTCCAGTGTGATTCCTCCAAGGAGGTGCACTCATGCAGAACTTGCAGGCAGAATAAGCAAAGAAAGCCATTATTCTCGGTGGCTTGTACTTTGTCAGATTAACAATAGTGGGGCCTTGAGGTCACCTTTCTTTGGTGCTATACTGAGGTCACAAGCAGCAGCTCTGGGCGTCCTCCCAGGAGCCTCCACTTTTGTTTTTTTACAGTGATGCTAGGTCTTTTATTTTTTTATCTTTTAGTAATTTTTATTGGAGTATAGTTGCTTTACAATGTTGTGTTAGTTTCTGCTGTACAGCAAAGTGAACCAGCTATGCATATACATATATCCCCTCTTTTTTGGATTTCCTTCCCATCTAGGTCACCGAAGAGCACCGAGTAGAGTTCCCTGTGCTGTACCGTAGGTTCTCCTTAGTTACCTATGTTATATATAGCAGTGTGTATATATGTCAATTCCAATCTCCCAGTTCATCCCAGCCCCCTCCTCCCACCCTAGTACCCCTACGTCTGTTCTCTATGTCTGTGTCTGTGTTTCCCAGCAATCGCCACTTTAATGCTATTGGAGGTGAGAATTCTGTCAACCTCTGCACTTGGAGATTTCCTGAAAATAACCTCTCCAATCTTCACCTCCTCAGCCTTCTAATGGAAGGTTAATCCTATAATTCTCTCTACACGAAGACTCTTCCCACTTTAAATATCTAAAGTGCTTCTGTCCTCTGGCTGATCCTAACTGATACAATGGAGGAAATATTCACATTTTTAATAGCTGGCTCTGGAAACGCTTGTAGGAAAGGAACAATATTTGCTGGGAGGGAAAAAAATTCTTGACAAGTACTTAGCGGAGTAGGTGAGATGGCCAAGGCCAGGCGTGTGGGCTGAGTCACTTCTTTTTTTTTTTTTTTTTTTTTTTTCTTTGCGTCCCGCGGCCCTCTCACTTTTGTGGCCTCTCCGGCTGCAGAGCACAGGCTCCGGACGTGCAGGCTCAGCGGCCATGGCTCACGGGCCCAGCCGCTCCGCGGCACATGGGATCTTCCCGGACCGGGGCACGAACCCGTGTCCCCTGCATCGGCAGGCGGACTCTCAACCACTGCGCCACCAGGGAAGCCCCTGAGTCACTTCTTTAGAGAGGCAGGTGCTGGCGGAAGAACGGTGCAGAGGAGCAGGAAGTTGGTATCTCTTCCCCAACCCATGGGTCTTCAGTGACCCAAAGCTTAAGCATGACAAGCCAAGAATAGATTTCTTGTAGGATGTGGATAAAGGGTGACCTCTGCACACGGGATGACGTAGGGGAAGCATGGAGCTGGGGGAGCCTGAGCCTGGTGATGAGCAAGATGGTGGAGACGGATGATGACGTGTCCAACCCCTTCCTCAAGGACCAGGAGCCCTGCTGCCGTCTCAGGCTTCTCAAGGGTGGGGGGGGGGGGTCCC
>NW_006797698.1:413277-422384 GCF_000442215.2 Lipotes vexillifer
GGGGGGTCCACCTGCCCAATATCCCTTTCTGTTCCATGGAGGAGTCTTGCATGACCGGAGCCCCTGCCTGCTGCCTGGCCTAACCTGGTCAATCATTCGTATTAAATGGTGCCCAAAGGGGTGCCTCCTCCCACACGCCTTCTAGAAATGATACCCCAAGAAGAGCTTGATGGAAGACGTTGTAGCAAGAGAGAGATCTGGTGGCAGGAAACTTTTTAGTGTTCATTAAATTCAAGGTGTACAGACGACTCCCAAATATGGAGGAATTATTACACAACGTCAAAAGAGGCTGTGTCAACAATGCAAGTACGGATGAAAACAATAGAGAACTCCAACAAACTATACATGCTCACTGAAATGTCACCCACCCTTGCACACCCATAGATACACTCGCCCAGGTCCCGAAGTGCCATTTGGTGATTTTGTAAATGGGTGAAAATTCCTTTTACCAAAAAAGGACACTTCTTGCAGTTATTTGCCATGTGGATTCTGCTCTTTAGGGAAGTCTATTCTCTCTGAATTTTGTGGTAAATTGTTCCATCTTGATGGAACCAGGGCATTTCTGATGTCCCAGGATCCCTGCTGACACTACAAAATGCAGATAGGTAGGTGTAGGTAATCTACACTTCTCCAGAGCACCGTTTTCTCCCAGACTGTGTTCTGTGGGCGATTTTCTATTAAAAAAGAGACTGCAAACTCAAATAAGTTTGGAAAGTGCCAATTATCTCATCCTCCTTTTGCAGATTTACAATGTACATCAGCAAAATAAGGACTATAGAATCCAGCAATAAAGAGACCCTTTTAAATTCCATTTAATCTAATGATCTCCAACTTTTTCTGGGCAACAAACCCTTTCTCAAAAGGTTCTATGAAACAGTGATTCAAAGGATGTCTCTTTGGGAAACTCCACTCTCGAGCAAGTATGGCCAAGGTTTTATAAACCCCAGCATCACTGGTTATCTCCCTCCCAAAACTCTGGTAACTATTTCTCTAGAAGAAGAGAGACTAACCTGCACATTATAAAATCTGTCTCTTGCCACAGATTACAGGCAGCTTCTCCCATCTCTCTAGACCAACAACCTGCTTTCAGATGGAACATTTTCAAGCAGGACACCCATTCAACTCTGTCTCCTCCCAGCTCTCAGAGAGGCTCACCTCCACCTCCAGACTGCCAGGAAACTGGCCACAGGATGCAATGACAGAGATAATACCTTATTCAGCAGAGAGGGGCCAAGCAGGACACTACACGGTTTCCCCCCGCCCCATTCTGTGTTGCCTCTGGACTCCTGCGATTTAAAGTGTTGCCCATAGGCCAGCATCATCACCACCACCTGGGAGCTTATCAGAAACGCAGATATTCAGGCTAAACAGTCAAAGAAAAATTGCACTGGACAGAGCTAAATGAGCAAAGAAAAGTTTATTCAAGACTGTTGCAGTAGGGGAGAGAGATTGAACCAACTTAGCTGAAACATGGCAGGAGAGTTTTTAAGCCCTGGGATGAACCAATGGAAAAGTACTGGAGGAAGTTAGGAGGAGGGTGGTCAATGTGATGAGGCCTCTGTGTTTGCTAATTTGCACTTGCTGTGCTTAAGCTCCTGCCCTCCCAGGGAGACTGAGAAATAGGGAAATATCTTTCCAGATGATCCCATTTCAAAGGGGTGGCTCCCCCCTCCTCAAGAAGGACATTCTTGGATTGTGAAAGGGGCTGGAAGAAGATTTCCATCTCAAGGAGAAAAGAAATAATTTATAAGTTTTCTAAAGTAAATGCTGTAAGGAAAGGGCAGTCAGGGGCCAAGAGTCAGGAAGAGATCTGTCTAAAGTTTAGTCAAGCCGAAGGGAACGTGAAGGCCATCTTGGGTCTCACCCCAGACCTCTTGAACCAGATCTGTGTGGATTGGGCCCAGGAATCTCTTTTTAACAAGCTATCCAATGTTTCCAAAAAGTGCCAAACTTCCAAGTCTTAGATCTAATACTCCAATTAACTAGAAACCTTGTGTATAAATTTGCTGAGCTTAACAAATGTCATTTTGATGAACTATAGCTCCCCTATGCAATAAAGCAGGCCAGGCGGGGAATCTCAGTAGTGACGTCTCCGTGTTAGCCTTAAGGAGATAATATGCAGCCTGGAATTTAGAGGAGCCCCGGTTTTTTGCTTGTTTTGTTTTGTTTCAGTGAGAACCCACCCAAGAAAATTTACTATCATTCAAACAGGAATTTTCCTTGGGACCTTGGATGCCCGTACTTTGGTAAAGGCAATTCTTTTTCTTTAACGTTCTGTATTGTTTTCAGTACATTAGGAGTATTACTTTCCCAGTGCTACAGGGAGATCTTCTTTATAGGCCCAGTAAATCAAGGATAAGAACTAATTGAAACTTGCTTGCTCTACCTTTGTGGGCTGAGTCTTGCAACAGGAAAGCAAATCAGCCAGCAATTAAAATGCTAATACAGGGCTCACCCCAGTTGGGTGCTCTTGACAAAATGCAATGGGCAGCTCCAGGAGAATTCATAACAGCCAGCCTGCACTGGACTTAATTTAGAAGCCATCGATTTGTCAGAGCTGCAAATAACACTATAAGAGATGTTTTGCCAGTGGAAAATAACAATAATAATAATAATAAATTATTACACTCAACCGTTTCCCAGGAGTAAGGTCAACCAAACTTTCCTCCTACTGATGGGAAATTGAGAGCAACAGATCTGTATAAACTCCAGTTCAATTCAAAAACATACATCCAGTGTCCGCTATGGGTAAGGCACCATGATGGCCACCATGTTGCTGCCCTTACGTATTTCTCCACTTTGTTATTAGATGGTGCAGTAAGCAAAACGATGTCCCCACACACAAAGATATCCCCATCCTGATCCCCAGAACCTGTGAACATGTTACCTTGCATAGCTAAGGAGCTTTGCAGATGTAACCAAGTTAAGACGGGGTCATACTGGATTAGGGTGGTCCTTATGAGGTCACCAATGACTGGTGACCTCATAAGGAAAGGGAGATTTGGAGACAGAGACATACACACACAGGGGAAGGGCCATGTGACAACGGAGGCTGAGACTGGAGTGATGCAGCTGAGAGCCAAAGAACACCAAGGATGAATGGCCATCACCAGAAGCTACAAGTGACCAGAAAGGATCCTCCCCTAGAGCCTTCAGAGAAAGCATGGCCCAGCCAACACCTTGAACTCAGACTTCTGGCCTCAAGAACTGGGAGAGAATAAATGTCTGTTGTTTCAAGCCGCCCACTTTGTGGTGCTTTGCCATGGCTGCCCTAGGAAACTAATATACTTAGCAACTCAAATCTTTAGAGAATGCAAGTCCTCTTAATAAGCTGCAGCTAATTCAGGATGAAGCCTCCAAAGTCAACTTCTCCACGAGCTGGAAGAACAGAGGTAGTATCCTGTGACACCATCTCTTCTGAACTTCATGTATTTCAGCGCTTACCAATAATTTATGTGCCTTCTATAGGCGTCAAGCAAATTAAGTAGTTAAATAAGGATGGAAAAGCAGGGTAGACATCACTGGGAGACCTTAACCGTTCACCGGAGCTGAGCTAATAAACTCTCCTTCTACCAAAATTTCCACTTCTGCACTTCCAGAAGAGAACACGGAGATGTTAGTAATCCAACAAATGACCTCAGGCTAATTAAATCAATAGTACTTGCAAATGAAGGGTTTTTTGGTTTGTCTGTTTTTTTAAACCACTTTAATGACATAAAATTTTAAATAAAATCCAATCTTTTTCGAGTGCATGATTCAATAACTTTTAGTAAATATGTAGTTTTGTGTAAACCACCAAAAAATACAATTTTAGAACATTTCTGTGACCTCAAAAAAGAATATTTGTGTTTACATTTGCAGCCATTCCAGCAAATGAGATTTTTTAATGAAAGTGTTTTAAAGGCCTTTAAAAAAAACCTGGGATCCATTCCTACTGGGGATAACATCTGAGGATAAACCAACAAGTAGGAGAGAGTAAAGGAAGGAAACAGCATTGTCTTTAGCTGCCTAAAAAGTCAATTACCATTTGAAAATGCTAAACTGAACACATAAAGACCCCCTTCTGTTCCACTGAACTTTTACATCTGTAAATGTTTCCTAGGCAGTTATCATCAACCATGCAGAGCCAACATGCAGAGCAAGAGGATTTGTCTACCTGTGTGAAATGTGTCCTCATAGACTTCTGTTTCTCAAAAACTATTACAAGCGGCATGCTGCAAGGCATCCTATCTCCACAAAAAGAAAGAAAAAAAAATAAGAATGATTGCCCTACTGACTCTGGGCCAAGGGTCAATGCTTTCTAGGCTGTCATTTATTCATAATATGGTAAATAATAATGCCTGCAGTCAGCAGCTCACAAAGATGCTACACTCGGACTTTAAACTGTACCATCTTAAGCAAAGGCAGTAAATTCTGAAATCGAGATGGCTTATAGTCCTACAATGTCACTGTCCTACAGTCTCCCACTATACTGCGTATGATCCTACAATCACTATCTGCCAAGTGATGGTCCCAGCATAGTTGCCACCACCTGTGAGTTTGCAGAGCCCCTCTTGACTGCTCACCTATCCTCACCTCCACTGAGTAGCATGCATCACCCACCTTACGTGTGTTGAGTTTAATTGCTAGTTACAATGTCTTCAAAAAGATGACATGCAGGAGGAGGGCAAGTTCATAGGACCTTGCTGGTGTTTCTGCCCAATTTTTCTGTAAACCTAAAGCCGATCTAAAAGAAAATTCTAGGGGCAGAGGGGGGATGGGAATGGAGAGTTATTGTTTAATGGATACAGAGTTTCAGTTTTGCAAGATAAGAAGAGTTACGGAGATGGATGGTGGTGATGGTTGTACAACAATATTGATGGACTATGAACTCCTAAGGGGAAAGCATAGCCTTTTAGACTCTATTTTCAGGACCCTTGTACAGTGCCTCATAACATAAATAGTGCTCGACAAAGTTTGCTAAATGAATGCATTAACTGACACATCTATAGTTCTACAATCATGACCATTACTCTCGAGTTCCCGTGGCTAGTGGCCTGGTCACATTTTTATACACATACGTCACTTGCTTTATACCATGTGTTGCATAATCACTTAGAAAAATGTTGGTGAGGCAATCATTTTTATCTCAGAGTTTCCTTCAAACTGTCTCGCTTTCTGTGGTTTCAGAACAGGGACTTATTTTTTCCATTTCCATCCATCTTCTTTGTTTTTCCATTCATCCTTTAAATTTTCTCAAAACACCTGGCCCAGCGTCACCAGGTGCTGGTAGAGAATATCTGTCCCAGTCATGTGGCTTCTCCCAATCAAGATTACCCTGTATCATATTTCAATTGCTGTCCAGTTTAATCATCCCTACTGTTGGGAAAGTTTGGCTTGTGGATAAATCAAAGCAGCTTTGCAACAAAAGTCAGGGACAGACTAACTTCCTGGGAAGACCTTCCCTTTGCATATATATTGCTTTCTCAGTCATAAACAAGGTTATCAACAGTGCCTTTCACCTTGATGAGAAATTTTAAATTTCAAAAGGAAAAACTGCACTGCAGGCAAAGGAATCTTAGCTCATTTCACAGAGTGTTTTTTTAAAAAACATAATTCTCCATCATAAATTTGTCCTGGCTAACCCAGGAAGACCTGTGGTTTTTGATTTGTGTGACCAAACATCTTAAATCTCACTGCTAACTACAAGTCCCTAAATCTAACTGTTTTTGCTGACAAGAGAAGAAAATCTGGAAGCCCCAGACTTTGCAGACATTTTTCTTGGCTTTGGCATTCCCCGCCAGTGGCTGTCAAGTTGATGTTGTCACTTTGATCACTTTGTTTGGACATGAGAATGTAAAAAAGGACAACTCCTTCCTGTGAGTCTGAGCCACAGTCAGCAGTGTATGAAGGAGCAGGGCAGCAGGTGCCAGGAGAGGTGAGATGAAGGATGGAGAGCAGGTTCACGGAGCGACGGGAACCGCAAATACGCGTGTGGCAGAAGGCATCCTCCAAAACCCCGACCGCAATACTTCCAGTCCCACCTGCTCCTCCACAACCTTGCCACGCCCCATCAAGTGGGGGAAGTCTGTGTATCTTGAACCTGGGAGGGACTTTGTGACTCTCTCAATGAATAGAAGCCAGGGAAAGTGATGCTACCTGCCTGCCAAGCTATTGTAAAAGACGGTATCATAAAATTCTCTCTCTCTCTCTCTCTCTCTCTCTCTCTCTCTCTCTCTCTCCCCCCCCCCTCCCTCCCTCCTTGCCCTGGGAACCCAGCCACAATATTTGTAGGAAGCCCAGACCACATGGAGAGGCCACATGGAGGGTGTTCCAGCCAAGAATCCAACTCAGGATTTGAGCCAAAATCCAGCATCAACTACCAGATATGTGAGTGAGTGAGTGAGTAAACCTTCAGAAGATTCTAGCCCCTAGGGTTCAAGCCACACCAGCTGATGCTGTGTGGGGTCAACATCAGCTATCCCCACCGAGTCCTGCACAAACTGAAGATTCATGAGCAAAATACACGTTCATTTTTGAAACCACTAAGTTCTGGGGTAGTTTCAAAGCCCAGGGTAAATGGAACAAGACGGAAGCCAGAGACTGAGATGGGTCAAAGTGACACAAATGGGCCGGACCAAGGGACCACACAGAACAAGCTGGTAGGCAAAGCCAGTTACAAAGCAGAGTGCTGAAGCCAACACGGATTCTGAAAATTCATGAGGTCAAGAAGCCTCTTCTATTTCTGCAGCTACAGGAAAAATCACTCTCATGATGGAAGTCCATTTTCATAATCAATGATTGCTTCTACTCTGGTCAAGAATATTGTAAGTCTCCAGTGTTAAGCTCTTATTTTAAGGATTAAATATTCAGGTTATCCTGAATGTCAAGATTACAATATTAGGCCATCATTGTACAGTTCTCTCTCCTAAGTTCCCAATGACATCTCCATCTACTTATCCACAGGTACCTCAGATTCAACATGTAAGAACAAATTCATCTTCTTACCTCTGCAACTGTTATAAATACTTCCGTAAGCCTCATGCTGATCACAAAACCAGCAGACCCAAAAGAGAAAGGAATCACAGCATACCACTACAAAAAAATCATCATCAAATCACAAAGGTAGATATCAAGAATGAAAGGATGAAATCTAATACTACAAAATAATCAGAAAACAACAAAATGGCAACAGTAAGGCCTTATCTATAAATAATTACTTGAAACATAAATGGATTAATTCTTAATCAAAAGACATAGAGTGGCTGAATGAATTCAGAAAAACAAGATCCAGCTGTATGCTGCCCATAAGAGACTCACTTTAATACTAAGGACACACATGAAAGTAAAGGGATGGAAAAAGATATTCCAGGCAAATGGTAATCACAAGAGAGTAGGGGTGGCTATACCTATATGAGACAAAATAGGCAAAAACGGTCACAAGAATCAAGATGGTCATTATTTAATGACAAAGGGGTCAATTTGTCAAAAGGATATAAAATGGTAAATATGTAAGCACCCAACAGTGGCACATATTTCTACCAAAAGATACATCCAAAAATGTATCACAGGGCTTCCCGGTGGCACAGTGGTTAAGAATCCGCCTGCCAATGCAGGGGACATGGGTTCAAGCCCTGGTCCGGGAAGATCCCACATGCCGCAGAGCAACTAAGCCCGTGTGCTACACCTGAGGCTGCGCTCGAAAGCCTGTGAGCCACAACTACTGAGCCCACGTGCCACAACTACTGAAGCCCGCATGCCTAGAGCCCGAGCTCCGCAACAAGAGAAGCCACCGCAATGAGAAGACCGCACACTGCAATGAAGAGTAGCCCCCGCTCACCGCAACTAAAGAAAGCCCACACGCAGCCACAAAGACCCAACATAGTCAAAAATAAAAATAAATTAATTAATTTTTTAAAAAATGTATCACAGCCTTATTATTAAAATCCAAAACCTGGAAACAATCCAACTGCCCATTAACAGTAGAGTGGATTTACAGTACTCTGGTATAATTATTCACTGGGACAGCACACCGCATTGAAAAAAAATGAACAACTCCTCCAAGCACAACATGGACGAATCTCACAGACATGATGATGAGCAAAAGACCGCAATGCACAAAAGTTGCACACATAGTGACACAACTTATAGGAGCTTCAACAACAGGTAAAACTAATCAATGGCGGTGGAAGTCAGAAAGCTGTTTACCTCTGGTTGACGGATGTGCAGGAAGGAACAGTACTGACTTAGGAAAGCAGCCCTAGAGAGCCTTCTGGAAGCATTCTCTATCTTGATCTTGTAAAACAATGTAAAAATTCATCAACTTGTCCACTTAAGATTTGTGCCCTTTGCTATATGTATGTTATATCTCAATACAAATTTTTAAAACTTAAATCACTTGGGTTTAGTATTAACACAAACTCAAATTTAGGCAAATCTAGGTCCCAAAATTGCACAACTGGATGTGATTATTAAGTGTAACCTAGATGATACAGAACATGCTCACATTTTTTAAGACTGCAACTGAAACCACACACAAAAATTTTTTTAATTATTTTCTAAAATTTAGGGACCCTTGAGAATACAACACACACTACCAGGATCTGTGCTCTCTGGTTTAGAAATATTTAAAATATGGGCTAGAGTTCAAAAGCTACTGTGGTCAGCTGCTCTACACTAAATTAAATTGTTTAGTAAGGAGAGCATCTTAAAGAGAAAAAAATTTGGAATTTGTAACTGTATCACCTGATTCCACAGAAAATGACCTCATTTCCGCATATCCTGGTGGCCAATATATTTTGCAAGAAGCACAAAAAGATGCTAACTTACCCCTGTGATGCGGGAACAGCAGCCAGTTTCACAGCAAAGCCTGCTTTGTGGCTGATGACTTGAACTGTAATTGCAGTGGGAGCAGGAGGTGAACTAACTAAATGACTGCTCAGAAATCTTTCCCACCCAGGAGCCTCTTCCAGACGACAAACCCCATCACCATCACCCCAGGTGTCTTCAGAGGCCAAGATTTCGCTTGTCCTCCATCTTTGCAAACGTTCCAAACACTGCCTAGGAGTTTGCCCCGCGTGGATGGATGCTCTGAGTCTGCACTGTCCAGAGCGGATCTTCCGGCCAGC
>NW_006797698.1:422451-450464 GCF_000442215.2 Lipotes vexillifer
GCGGTTCTTCCGCCCAGCTCGGGGCAGCGTGTCAGGTTAATAAGCATCTGGGATAGGAGCAGAGAGGCAGGCAAGGGGCAAAAGGACCCTCTGTGCAGCAGACAGCTGCTGAGTTGTCAGCATCCACTGTCCCAGCTAAGCGTGCTGAATTGCTGAAGCCCTCCCTGGGCCACTTTTCTAGAGGTATCAGGAATAGACGTCCTGGCATTGTCTTCTCAACTCAATCTGCTAGGCTGGCTGCTCCAGACTCCAATGGAATCAAGAATTCCCAGACCTTATCAACCTTGTGGGAAAACTCTCTCAGCTGGATGGAGAGGAAATTTGGATTCAATCCCAGTGTCTCCACTTGCCCATCCTGGGCTTTTGCTTCTCAGCCTGGAAAAAAGGGATAACGGCCCTGATTCTTACCTACTCCGGCTCTAGGCACGGTCAACAGTAGAAAACTGAGCCAATGTCTTTTCAGAAGAAAGGTTACTCGGGATAATAATGTCATCATTTCGTCACCTCCACAAGGGCTGGAGTTGGTAAGATAGATACAACTCTAAGATAGATACTATCTCAGAAAGTAGTACCCCTCTGTCTTAGTCTACTAGGGCTGTTATATAACAAAGTACCATGGGCTGGATGGACGGAAATTCATTTCTCACAGTTCTGGAAACTGAAAGTCTGGGATCAAGGTGCCAGCTTGGTCGGATTCTGGAGAGAGTAGATGGCCACCTTCCCACCGTGTCCTCACATGGCAGAGAGCAGAGAGAGGAAGCAAGCTCTCTCCTGTCTCTTGTCACAAGGGCACCAATCCCATTCATGAAGTTTCCACCCTCATGACCTAAGCCCCTCCCAAAGGCCCCACCTCCTAACATCATCACACTGGTAGTTAGTGTTTCAACATATGAATTCTGGCAGGACACACTCAGTCCATAACAACCTCTTTAAGAAACCAGGTTTCAATGTTATAACTAGATAACTTGCCCCCCCCGAAAAATGATTATTTTATCAGAAGAATATATTTTACTTTTAAAAAGAACTGTTTTTAATAGTGATGCCTTCCCATGCATTTTAATTGATTCAATTTACAAAAACTGCACTTTCTCACACCTTACTGTCCAAATATCCCAGTTCAGTGGACACAGCAGGCACCCAATCAATAGCATTTAAATGACATGATGCTAATGCCTGGATCAGAGTCATCCGCCACTGCCTTATTCCCTTAAATCAAATTTGCTTCGTTTGCAGCAACATGGACGGACCTAGAGATTATCATACTGAGTGAAGTCAGTCAGACAGAGAAAGACAAATACCATACAATATCACTAATATGTGGAGTCTTAAAAAAGGCTACAAATGAACTTATCTACAAAACAGAAATAGAGTTACAGATGTAGAAAGCAAACTTATGGTTTCCAGGGGGAAAGGGGTGGGGGAGGATAAATTGGGAGATTGGGATTGATGTATACACACTACTATACATAAAATAGATAACTAATAAAGACCTACTATATAGCACAGGGAACTCTACTCAATACTCTATAATATAGGCCTATATAGGAAAAGATCTAAAAAGGAGTGGATATATGTGTATGTAGAACAGATTCACTTTGCTGTATACCTAACACAACATTGTAAATCAACTCTACTCCAATAAAAATTAATTTTTAAAAAAGATCCTCCTCTTAGAAACTAGCCATCAGCATATTAAAGGTCCCGTGAAGCCTCCAGCGAAAACTCATGTAACTGGAATTAACCTGGTGTTTCTAAACTATATATGACCATGGGACACCTTTTTTGGTGTGGCATCCATTAATATCACCTGGGATGGAATACACAGTGCTCAGGCCACATCAACCAGAAAAAAAATTCTGCCCTCTTGTTATCCAATGAATGAATGAAACACTAAGACTGAAATATAAGAAGAGTGTGTTTGGGTGGAAATAGGAGGAAAGGAGGGAAGAGACGAAGTGAAATCTGACAGGGATGTTTTCAAACTGCAGGCTTGGAATCTTCGTTTGCTTACTTTCCAGAAGTTTGTCTCTGGCTCTGCTGGACCACAGCATATCAGATAAAGGAAGTTTCCCCCGAATCTGACTCGAGCTTGTGCCCTCTTCACTGGGAGCACCTCTCAGCAAATTCATGACTTAGGACCGCTTTACACTCGCTGTCAGATCAAAACAGCTGAGAATTCTTCATCTCATCTTGTGTTCATTGAATTGACATGATTTTTTTAAAATTAATTTATTTATTTTTGGCTGTGTTGCGTCTTTGTTTCTGTGCTTTCTCTAGTTGCGGCGAGCGGGGGCCACTCTTCATCGCAGTGCGTGGGCCTCTCACTGTCGCGGCCTCTCCTGTTGCGGAGCACAGGCTCCAGACGCACGGGCTCAGCAGCTGCGGTGCACGGGCCTAGTTGCTCCGCGGCTTGTGGGATCCTCCCAGACCAGGGCTCGAACCTGTGTCCCCTGCATCGGCAGGCAGATTCTCAACCACTGCGCCACCAGGGAAGCCCGACATGAATTTTTGAAGACAAATTTCCTCTGGGACCTCGGTCTCAGACACTTTCACAAACTGATGGTCCACGGTGCTTCCCAACACTTTATGAAATCATTATCAGCCTTGATAAGAAAACTGCAAATGGAATATTTTTAAATACAGCCTGTAGACTGAGCGGCATTAAGCCTAGGATGGCGTGATATATCCCATTTTGAGGCCAGCCCTTACTGTAAATAGCACTTCTCAAGGTGGTCAGACCAGCCCGTAATGCTGTCCACCTCTCCTGGGAGCATCCTTGTCCTGCCTGGACGGGTGAACTAACCAGAAGCTGGAGATCTGTTTTAAAACCCACAACGAAAGCACGAGGTAATCTTTCTCTGTGCTCTGAGCTTAAGGACTTAGGCGTCTCAGTTAAGCCTCCCCTCAGAGGGAAAAGGTGCTCCTGTGTGGAGTATTTCAGCGGAAGTGCCTTCAGGCAGCCTTAAGCAGTTCTGCTTTAGGGAACACGCCAACCATCAGGAAATGCTATTCAGTCCCAAACCTAAAAAATTGAAAGGAAAGGAAATTCTGTACTTAGAGGCCCAATGGGAAATCGGTTAGCTGGCTACGTTGAGAGCAATTCTGGGGAAACTTGGCTGAGGTTGTGGTACCTCAGAAAGATATGAGCAAAATCCTATCTCCCAAGTTCATTAGAACCTGGCCTCTATTGCAGATATTTTTGACCACGTGGCAGGTCCCACAGGAGGGACAACGCTCATGCTTCTCTGCCTGCACAGGCAGACCTGAGGCCTGAGCTCACACTCAGCAGGTGTTGAGTCAATGTTTACTAAATAAATGAATAAATGGATGCTACATAAATAGGCCACCATTTTCTCACCGATTGTACCATTTATTTTTCCAATGGAAAAAAATGGGATCCCCTTTTGCAGTTTCCTTAATTAAACCTAACTAGACTGAAAACAGGGCATAACTTGGAGACCAAGTCAGGTTGGGAATTGTTTTTCTTTTGATTTCTAAATTCAACAGTCGATCATTTGTGGTTGACTACACAGAAGGGGCAGTAGGGATCGTTGCCATCAGCAAATACTCTGAGGTCATTCAAGTCTGGGTTTGATCCCGGCTCTGCCACTTCCATGTTTGTCATCTTGGGAAATTCACTTCCATCTGTCGACTGGAAAAAAAAATGCACAACCTAAAAGTTGAGAATCATGTTTTATTCAGCGGGCAAAACTGAGGACTTAAGCCTGGGACACAGCCTCTCTCAGATATCTCTGAGGGGCTGCTCTGAAGAGGTAAGGGGGGGAACAGGATATAGAGGAGTTTTTGCAACAAAGACCAGGTAGTCGGAACTTCAGAAGATTACTGTTAATTGAAAAGAAACAGACATCTCGAGTTAAGGAATTTAGCGCTCTTCAATGTGTGGAAAGATGCAAAAGTCTGGGCTCATTGAAATCATTCCTTTGATCTGCACCTCAGCTCTCTGCGGCCAGTATCCTGTGCGTTCTCATCCTGAATCTCCTCAGGTTGCATCATCAGGGGTGGCTGCTAGATGGTGGGCATGCTGTTTCCATCCTGAGTTCCGTCAGGGCTCACCATCTGGGTGGTTGTAATGTGATGGTTTGATGGCTGCGACATCCTTGCTTACTGATAAGGCAGCAACATTTTTTCATTGACACATCCTTTAAGCCTCAGTTTCCTCCTCTACAGAATGTGAATAATAAGAGTATCTTCCTCTCTGGGCTGGTGTAAGGATCATACATGTGAGTATCTGGGGAAGGGCCTGGCACACAGAAAGTTCTCAGTGCACATCAGTTACTGTCAGTAAGTGTCGAATGTCTGAGTGAGTGACCTACTCTCCCACACATCTTCAGTCATCAGAAATGTTCCAAATGGCAATTTGACTCTTACTCCAAGTTATTGTACTCTTGCCCAGAAAAGAAATAACATGCTCAAAACAAGAATTATTATTCTGTTTACAAAGTTCCAGCACATTGTTCTAAGTGAGTCATAAATATTATTTTTAATCTTCAAAACAAGCCTAGGAGGTAAGTCTCACTATTATCCTCATTTTACAGATGAGGGAACCTGAGAACAGAGAAATTCAATAACCTGTCCAAGGTCACACAGCTGACAAGCAGCAGAGACTCAAATCCAGACAGTCTGGCCATGGAGTCTGCTCTTAACCACCATCTACAGCACCTCCTCTAAATAACTGCGACTTTGGTTGTTTACTCAGATTGATCTGACTGTTAAATTATCCCACTCGTAAAAGACATTTTGATTTTTTTTTAATTACTCAGGAGAAGAAAAAAGCGTCATATTATTTTCAGGCATCAGCCAGACCATTAGAAAGCACTCCATCTCTTTGTGCCTCAATCCAGTCAGGAAATAACAAAAAGAAGTTCAGGAAAGTTGGGGGGGGGGGAACACAAAATGTTTGACTGTCAAGAATTCTACATGGCTTAAGAAAGCCTCCATCTAAAAATAACCTTTGGATCTAATCTTCAATTACAAAGGGATAAATTAATTCCCTCCAGACTGCAGCAAAACTTAAAAGCATCCCCACTTGTCCCATTAGTTTTCAACCTATTCAACTGAAAACAAACCAAAAACCTACAAGAAAATAATTCCAAATGTCGTACTATTGTGAAATATAGCTGCATGATGAGAGCAACGTTTCTTCCGCCAAAATATTTCAAAAAAGCATTCTCTTCCTCAGCCTTGCCACATCAGAACAGGGGAGGGGGCCACTTTGCTATGCAGGATAAATTAATACAACATTGTAAATCAACTATACTTCAATAAAAAAATTTTTTTTAATTTTTACAAAGAACAGGGGAGAGGGTTTCCAGACTCCCGATGTCCAGGTCAGGCATCATGCAAACCTGGGCAGAATGAGGTTTTTGGAGCATGCATGCAAGGCCAGTCATTGGTCATTCTTGCGATTTGCATGTAGAAATTATAAAGACGGGTCCGTGCAGGGGTACAATGTGGGGAGCAAAGGGGCCAAGAATGTGGGGAACAGACAGTGCAAAACAGGCGGGGAAGAAGGGCAGAATGGAATCAAGGAATCGTAGCCCAAGCCGCACATGCAATTCCCAGCGTCTGTACAAACCAGGTGGCAGCATGCAGTCATTCACTGGAAATGATACTTGTTAATATATATTATGCTCCAGATGCAGAGCTAGGAGATTGTTCAATCATCAAGCCAATGGCAGTGATGAGGACAGAAAGTTGATAAGGATTCAGCAATCTTAAAAGTCACTGAAAGCTCAGTCACTGAGAGAAATCAGTTCCGCCAAAAGACTAGAGTACAGGCAAGGCACGCAGTGACTGGGGAGCCAGGTGGAGCCCCTCACGCCTGTTCTGTTGTTACGTGTTGGGGTCTGTGGTCGTTGTCCTGCCAAGTGTTCCTCCCACTAGACTTTCCCTCCAGACAGAGGCTCGCTGAGCTCACACAGAGTCTGCACATTGCAGGCATGCTGCCAGCCCTGCATGATGGATGGGGCAGTGGATGGATGGAGAAGTGAACCTGTAAACCGAGGAATTGAGGAAACCAGCCCAGGGAGTAAGACAGGAAGTCAGCTACCAGGGATCAGGGTCAGAGTGGAACCAGCAGGAAGGCTGCTGAGCCCACGAGCAGTTCTTGAGACCCTGGATTCCTCAACCTTAACCGGGAAAGTTAAGGTTTAAGTTAAGTAAACCAGGAAAGTTTACTACGGGGTTGCATGGAGGAGTAACGTGGTACTTAGATGTTTAGCAGAGTGTCTGACTCACAATAAAACTGGTGGTGGTTATGGGGGGGACAAGGAGTAATGGTGGTGGGGGTGGTCATCGTGATAGTGACGGCAGTAGTAGTACTGGCAACGGTGGTGATAACAGTAGAGGCAGTGGTGGTGGTAATAGTGATAGTGGGAGTAGTAACAGTAGAGTGGTGGTGGTAACGGTAGCAGTGGTGGTGGTAATGGTAGTGGCAGTAATTTTGGTAGTAACAGTACTGGCTGTACTAGCGGTGGTGGCAGTCGTCCTGGGCGTTGTCGTAGTGATGGCAGTAGCAGTCGTAGCCTCCCAGTCTATCTGCATTTAGGTGCCATCGGGCACTCCCCTAAGCCAAGATCTCCAGGGCTGGTCCAGCCCAGACCTGGCCTTCCTATTTTACCGTCAGACACCCGCACTTTGCTCCCTGCGGCAGGAATGGGGCTGGGTCCTCAGAGCACCACGACACCTGCCAAGGGCTCTCTCCTCAGGAGAGTCCTCGGACCAAGTCAGAAGCGGGAGATGCTCTGGAACAGTCTGAGCACAGCATGGCTAGGGAGGGGAGTGAGTCAGGAGCCAGCAGACCAGAGTTCGTGTGTGTGTGTGTGTGCGCCTGTGCGTGTATGGTCACGGGCGTATGTGTGCACGTGTATGTGAACGGCCAGGAAGGAAGAAGAGGTAAACATTTGGCCAGAAAACAATTGTCTGAAAGCAATTTGTCAAGAGCAAACTGGTCACCATGGTGCTGAATCTTCTCGTACTGAGTCTTGCTAAGTGCACAGTTCTGCCACCACCTCCCTTGGGAATGGTCTGGCACGTCTTCCCCATCCGGAGGAAGGACCCCGATGGAGCGGGCTTGGAGGGCCTCACCTTCCCACCATCTGTGCAAATAGGAAGGCTGCAGGTTAAAGACACATTCAGAAAATAGAAATTAAAATTGCCTAGAAGATGGCATGGTGTGGGGAAGAAAGAGAACACACACACACACAAACAAACACCATCAAGCAAGGTCTTTGCTCACCATCTAACACACACAGAGGAGTAATATTTTCCCTAAGAAACTGTATTAAATGTGAGAACATTCTTAGCACCATCCACGCGAGGAGTCACGACGCTTTGCAGGTCAGGTGAACAGTGGCCTCCCAGTGAGCCATTGGAGAAGAGGAAATTGCTACAACAAGCATTTGTTCTGTTAATTCTTCTATGTGAAATAATTGGTAACATGTCAAGCTTTTCTTTTAAAGCATCCATCTCATCCATGGGCTTAATAGGAAGATATTCTCAGGCTGCTCAACTTCAGCCCGCAGCAAAGCAATTATTCATTTTAACACTTGCATTTAAACCAAATGGTATTAAAATTCATCAAGGCTCGATCACTGATGTTACAAAATGGAGGGTGACACTCTCCCAGCCCAGCTCTTTGAAGCAATGTATCCTGCGAATAATGAGACAGCCCGTGGTCCACACAAAGTTTACTGACTTTATCGCATTTGCCATTTAGATATGACTGCAACACCGTTAACAGAAAAAATATCCAGCGGCAGGGCTTTCTATCAGCAGTGAAGAGTCAACTTCAAGCAATAGTGGGCCAAGAAAATTCCCTTTGCTTTAAGGACACTGTGTCCGTTCTATTAGATTACATGGTTTTTTGGAATTCTAAAGAAGGCAGCAACGTGCAATTTCTACAGCATCGCTTACAACAGCACACAAGCGCAAGCGTCTTGCAGCACCAGAGAGCTTCAGCTGCAAGAGGTCTTCACTCTGCTTCGGCAAAGCGACAGTTTCTGGCATCTGCCAGAGTCCAAGAGTTCTTTATAGTCAAAGGAACACTCCCCGGTGAACTTTAATTAGTGGTGAAATGTAATCCCCAGATAAGTCAAAGAGGATGACAATTTACTCTTCCAGGACTCGAATCAATACCCCAGGAGCACCCAAAGAGCCAGTCACTTGTATTTATTATTTAATTGCTTCTATTTCATTTCAACCACAGAAGAGCCTTTCGGAGGAGGGAAGGCGACCACAGCTCCTGCTGTTCAGGAGGCACTTTGGAAATAATCAAGTGGCCGGTGTGTCACTTTGTCAGATAAAGACCCTCCCCCCACTTCGTTGGGGGCACTCAGGCTTTGTGCATGAAGGGCCAGCATTGGGTGCTCATCAATCCCTCACTAGCTTCAGCATCTTCTGTTTGTTCTCCAGCATGCTGCAATAGACCAGGGAGCGCAAGATAAGGCACTTCACTAAGACCGCCGGTGTTGTTTTCTGGGCCACAGTTACGACACCCGAAATGAGGAGATCCACTTGGGCAGAACGAGCCTTGAGATCAGCCTTAAACCAGGTTTATGCAATCCTGGGAGCACCACATGATTTGGGTTCCTGCTTCCTGTAAGGTCCCTTTGGACCCTTTCCCACTTATAGGCCCAAAGGCAGCTCAGCGGTCATCAGACCTGCTCAGTGTAGAAATGAGAAATCTGCCAGAGCAGTGATGGCAGGACAGAATCAGAAGTCAAATGTCCCGGCTTCCCACCTGGAACTCCTTTTCCAGAGCCAGAGCTAGAAAAAGAAGCTCTCAGTTCTCAGACCCGACTCATGTGGCATTTTGATCATTGCCCTTAACTGGGGCTGCTAAAATACTAACATTAATTTTAAAATTAAATACTAAACTTAGCTTTGAGTTTTCTGACAGTTATAAGTATAGTATTTAAATAAAGAAAGAAATTTGCTAAGAGATAGTGTGAACAAGATGCATATTTAACTAATATTTTAGTTAGAATAATTAACTTTATTATATGTTATATATGACATATAATGAACATATAATAATTAAAATATTTATCTAATTTAATGAACAGACTATTTTTGAATATTAGAAGGAGTAGTTAATGTACAATAAGCTAAAATCAAATACAAATTATGGTGGATGATCCATTAATGCATTAAAACAGAGCCTTGGAGTCTGCGTGATGAATACACGACATTTTGCTAATCTCACTAGTGTTTTGTGTAAACCAAAGGTGACACAACGCTTTAAATGAAGGCTGTGATGGAATACTACTCAGCCACACACAAAAAATGAAATTTTGTCATTTGCAAGAACATGGATGGACTTGGAAGGTATTATGCTAAGTGAGATAAGTCAGACAGAGAAAGACAAACACTGTTATATGTTATATATATGTTATATGTGGAACCTAAAACATAAACTAGTGAACATAAGAAAAAAGAAACAGACTCACAGATACAGAGGATAAACTAGTGGTTGCCAGTGTGGAGGGGGAAGTGGGGAGGGGCAGGATGGGGTGGGGGATTAAGAGGTACAAAGCACTATGTATAAAATAAATAAGCTACAAGGATACATTGTATAGCACAAGGAATATAGCCAATACTTTATAATAACCATAAACGGAGTATAATCTCTAAAAATTTTGAATCACCCTGTTGTACACCTGAAACTAATATAATATTGTAAATCAACTATATTTCAATTAAAAAAATGAATGCTATAACTCAGGCTGCACAGATTCCTCTGGCTGTACCCCCGTTGGTCTGAATCACGGGTCTCAACAATGTTCACATACAGGTCTATCTAAGGTGATGCTCCTGCAGGAACTTAGCACTTAGCTCAGACACTTAGGAAAGGTGGCAACAGTGGCAGAGCTTCTCTCTAGTTCTCCGCAGGGTACTTGTGTCTGCGGATCAAAGGAGGAGGTCGAAGAGGGAGTGTTAGAGTTTCCAAAGGCAGGGCCGGTCACCAGGGTCCACTGTACGAGGAGAAACCCTTACACAGGATGGAGAATTTGAGGGAAACAGGGGGAACCCTGATGCGGAAAAGGATGAGAAGGGCCCCTCAGGTGGGGAGCAAGGGGAATCAGGCACTTTTGGGGCAACAATGAAGCAAACAGTGGGCTGGATCAGAGCGTTCATGAGCCATACCCACACCCAAAAGACGCTGGAGGTGCCTTTTAACAAAAGACATGAACACAATGAAAATCATTCAAATAAGGGGAAATGACAAAATCTACTCAATGAAGATGAAAGAAAAAAATGATTTTACCAGAAAACTGAGGCTGAGGAAATCTATCAAAATTCAACACAAACCTTGGCTCTGAGTCCCCCGACACTCCACGTACCATAAATACAAAGAAATCTGGATGGGAGGATGTATGGAAACCACACTGGCACTTCCTCCGTGGCCCAATGAATGTCACTGCAGAGGACCAGCTGGCCCCCAGCATCCACATCCCGTCCTTCCTTCCCCACGTCTGAGTCATCCCGGCCAGGGTCCTGGCTGTGATTTGGTCTCCGTGCCCTTGTCCAACCCCCAGCCCTTGGTTCTCACGGCCGGGCAGCTAGCTGGTCGCTCAGACCAGCGACTAGATGATGCTGGCCGGACACATGTGCTCAGAATCACGGCCCCAGGAGGAAGCAGGGAAGAGACAGACACCACTCCAATGTCCCTCAGTATTCTGGATTTATGATGATTGTGTGAAAAACACCAATTATAGGGGCTGCGGGGGAGAATGATATTGGGCAAGAGAAGATACAAGAAATGTTAAGAGACGTGACCCAACCTCGAATTGCTCGCAATCTGGGTGGGGATCTTAAGACCACCCAGGCCCAATTTCTGATACTGAAGGTGTTGCTCTCCCACTCGAATCTCGAAGTTATAAACTGCTCCCTTGCAGGTTTCCTGCGGTGGTTTTCCCCCTGCCTGTCTCTGAATCTTTGGCTCCGCGCAATAACTCGTCATAAAGCTTCCTGTTCTGCTGAAATGACATCCATTCCTGTATTTTATGTTTATTCCTCATCTGTCGGCACGCTCTTATCTGCTCCACCGGCACTCTGCATCCCCTAACAGCCTGCACTTTCCCAGTTCATCTCACCAGTGCTTTTACTATCAGAGGCTCCGACTTCTCTCCTCTTCACCTCATTTTAACACTTCACAGGCTTTTTTCTGGGGGGCTTGAAAGCAGTGAAATTATTCAGGCAAACGGGAAATATTTATGAAGCATCTGCTCTGTGTGTGCAAAGCTGCAAGGGGCCTGCCCAGATCCCAGGGCCACCTGCCTCCTGTGTCTACGACCCTTGGTTTGGGGGTCTCTCCCTCCGCCGGGTCCTGCCCCTCCCCACACCCTGGCTCTTAGTCCTCTCAGGGCTGCGACAACAGAACTCCAGACTGGGTGGTTATAAACAAAGAAATGGACTTCTCAGTCTGGAAGCTGGAAGTCCAAAGTCAAGGTACCAGCAGACTTGGCATCTGGTGAGAACCTGGTTCTTGGTTCATTGACGGACGTCTTCTCAGCCACACCCTCACAGGGTGGAAGGGAGCTCGGTGGGGTGTCTTTTATTAGGGCACGAATCCCTTTGGTCAGGGTTCCACCCTCATGACCTAATCACCTCCCAAAGGCCCCACCTCCTAACACCATCACTTTGGGCGTTAGGTTTGAACATATGAATTTGGGGGGGAAACGAACGTTCAGTCCATGGCACCCACCTTGCTTCTCCGTGGGTGTTCAGTGCATTTGTGGTCTCCCCCTGCCCACCTTCCTCCAGCAGAAACTGTTCTCAGGAAAACACTGGATTCCATCCTTCACTCCCTGGGGACACACGGTGGCTCCTCCCCTCTCACTGTGTTGGAGGATCTGGGCATCTAGACAGGGTGGGGACAGCTGGCCCAGCCTCTCAGGTGGCCTCTCCCCATCCCCCACAACCCCACACCCAGAAGAACCCTGCAGAGCTGTGAGTGCACCTGGCATCTGGGTCCAGCATATTCGTGACACCTCCAGGCACACGTGCATTGAGGGGGAAATCACCCCACAACTTCAATGCCCCCTGATCCCACACAGCCCCTGCTGGCTCACAGCCCTATGGGCTGTGGGCAGGATGGCAGCTCTTCTGTTTCACCTGTGCTCTGAACTCCCATCGCAGAGTGAGAATTCCAGCCTCTTACTCTGGAAAACGTTCACCTAGAATTTAATCTTACCTTTAACCACCTGGGGAATTAAACTCTCATGTTTGATTGACCCTCACTTGTGGGCATATCTGTAATCTGAAAAGCTACATCAGCATTTGAGTTACCTACAGCGTGTGTGTGTGTGAGCCCCTCACTCTGCCCTGGGGTCCACTTTCTTTGGGTTTTCCTTTAATTGGCAAGTCTGGTAATACCACGTGTGCCCAGGTGAGTACTAGCATCTCCCCAGGTTCTATTTCCCCTGCCCAGGGGTGCATGCAGGTGAGAAGGCCCTGGATCTTTGCAATAGAAAGTCATGAGCAGAAGGTGGGACTCGCTCACCCCAGGTTGGAAACCCCAGGTGCTGAGGCGTCCACAGGAAGCAGGGCTACCTCCGAGGGACCAGCTGAAGACAGGTGCCCTGCGCCTGGGGTTGGGGGGGCCTGGTCACAGAATTACTACGGTGTTGATGCCACAAACAATAGCTATTTGTTACGGGGCATCGCTTGGGAAATGCTGCAACATATATTTTACTGTTGGTGGCCTTCAAAAGCTCATATAGGTCGTTTGTCAGTCAAAATCATTTGCCCATGTGGACTGGTATCACCTGTCACAGTGTAGAGAGCTTTCAAGTTTCTGAGATTTCTCCCACTTACACATTTACGATTCCGTAATTCTGGTCCTGGGTGTGGGTTTTTCCCCCTGGGTACCTCTGAATACACACACACACACACACACACACACACACACACACACACACACACACACACACACACACACACACACATCTCAGGTGGCCTCTCCCCATCCCCCACAACCCCACACCCAGAAGAACCCTGCAGAGCTGTGAGTGCACCTGGCATCTGGGTCCAGCATATTCGTGACACCTCCAGGCACACGTGCATTGAGGGGGAAATCACCCCACAACTTCAATGCCCCCTGATCCCACACAGCCCCTGCTGGCTCACAGCCCTATGGGCTGTGGGCAGGATGGCAGCTCTTCTGTTTCACCTGTGCTCTGAACTCCCATCGCAGAGTGAGAATTCCAGCCTCTTACTCTGGAAAACGTTCACCTAGAATTTAATCTTACCTTTAACCACCTGGGGAATTAAACTCTCATGTTTGATTGACCCTCACTTGTGGGCATATCTGTAATCTGAAAAGCTACATCAGCATTTGAGTTACCTACAGCGTGTGTGTGTGTGAGCCCCTCACTCTGCCCTGGGGTCCACTTTCTTTGGGTTTTCCTTTAATTGGCAAGTCTGGTAATACCACGTGTGCCCAGGTGAGTACTAGCATCTCCCCAGGTTCTATTTCCCCTGCCCAGGGGTGCATGCAGGTGAGAAGGCCCTGGATCTTTGCAATAGAAAGTCATGAGCAGAAGGTGGGACTCGCTCACCCCAGGTTGGAAACCCCAGGTGCTGAGGCGTCCACAGGAAGCAGGGCTACCTCCGAGGGACCAGCTGAAGACAGGTGCCCTGCGCCTGGGGTTGGGGGGGCCTGGTCACAGAATTACTACGGTGTTGATGCCACAAACAATAGCTATTTGTTACGGGGCATCGCTTGGGAAATGCTGCAACATATATTTTACTGTTGGTGGCCTTCAAAAGCTCATATAGGTCGTTTGTCAGTCAAAATCATTTGCCCATGTGGACTGGTATCACCTGTCACAGTGTAGAGAGCTTTCAAGTTTCTGAGATTTCTCCCACTTACACATTTACGATTCCGTAATTCTGGTCCTGGGTGTGGGTTTTTCCCCCTGGGTACCTCTGAATACACACACACACACACACACACACACACACACACACACACACACACACACACACACACACACACACACACAGAGGTTTAACCAAACACTGTGCAGCTCCTGGCAGTGCCAACACCTCCTGAGGCCTGCCGGCCATATTTCATCCTGGCAAGCCATTCTGGTGATGGTTCGCTGTGATCCATCGCTGACTTGCATGGCTCCCATGAGGAGCCCCCAGCCACTGATCAAGGGCAGACGGCCAGACAACAAAAGGACACAATTCATCATCCCCAGAACGCCCACTCCTTGGAAGGTATAGAGATTCAAAACAGGCAGAGCACACAGATGGTGACCAAGATCAAGCATAGCACACAGGCACGGGAGGCCTGAGATAGCCTGTCTCTTCCTGCCAGTGACACCAGCAAAGCAGAAGAGCCAGGTGCTGAGTTTGTTTCCCGGGATGCTCTGCGGGACTCCAGTTGCCAACGTCTGTGAACGAGCATGGCCCTAGGGCAGTACCCACCCACATGATATGACTGCAGAGGCCTCAGAAAGGACTCCATGCCAGCTCCCACAAAGCGCTGGGGTAAAGAGGACCCTCCAGCAAACCTTAAATGCCCTCTGTCTCAATCTATGTCAGAAACCACAGTCTCCCCAGGTTCTCAGTCCACTGATTCAAATGCTAATCTCTTCCAGAAACACCCTCACAGACACACCCAGAAATAATGGTTTGCCAGCTCTATGGCAACCCCTTAGCTCACTCAAGTTGACACATAAAAATAACCATCACAGCGTGTTAACTAACCTTATTGTGAAAGTCATTTTGTAATATGTATGTGTATCAAATCATCACCTTGTATACCCTAAAGTTATACAATGTCATATGTCAATTATATTTCAATAAAGTTGGGGGGAAAATTAACCACAGCTAGTATGCCATTTCTACTCTTCTTGGAAATCAGAGGAACGTGATTCTGGCCCCAGTCACGATGATACTTAATTGTGTGGCCTTGGGAAAGTCATTTCACCTCTCTGAAAAGTTCAAGGGTAGGGCCCAATCAGGAGTCACAAGCTGAATGTCCTCAAAGGCTGGAAAGGAACGACGCTGTGTATAGTCAAGGTGTAAGACAAAAGGGAACAGTAGGGCCTGGAGAGCCTACATGAGCATCTAAAAATATTCCAAAAATTGTACATGCAATCCATAAGAAACACTCCTGCAGGCTACAAATCAGCAACCCTAGGACCACGTGGTCTCTAAAGCCCATTTTACACAAAATTTCTCAATTCCAAGATCTATATGAGGTAGGGCAGATCATCCCCTAAAGAAATCTGTTTTATGTCCCATAAAAAATCTGTTTTATGTTTTAATCAAGATATATTTGGTTGTCAGGAATATAAATCCAAGAAGGCTCGCTCCAGAAAGGAAAATATATTGTAAGTTGTGGGTTTCAGAGATCCCAAGAAAAGCTGAAGAAATGGGGCTGGGACACCTCCAGGGACCTCAGGAGAAGGGTTCTGTAAGCCTTCAGCCCAGAGCCTCACTCTAGTGGGACAGGCTACACTGTGGGTGTTGTTTCTTCTCTACCCTTCTACACTTCGCTTGATTCTAAGTGCCCACTTTCAGATTCCAAAGGGAGGACTCTTCAGGCCCATCTTAGACCCAGTGACCATCCTTGACCAAGCAGCCATGACCCGGGAGGTCACGTGCAGGCACACCCCTTCATTAGGCAGTAGATGGGGATTTGCAACAGAATTTCCCAATTCAAAGTCAAAATGGAACGCACTCATTCCCAATTATGTTTTTCCTGGACATTTCAGATACCTCCTCTCCAGTGGCACCATCAGACCATTTTCTGCTTTCTTCCTCCTGCTAGTTCATGGATAAAATCTATCCTTCTGCCCTCTCTGCAGCTTTGTTTCCTCCTGCCCACTAAGGACCTGCCTGCCCTGGGTCTCCCTGGCAGCTGTCTGCTGGGTGGGAAGGGAGCCTTAGAAGGTGAGCCCATGGATTAGGTGTCCTCCTGGGACGAGGAGGGTGAAGAGACATAGAGAAGCTTTACCTCCTTGTCATTCATTCTTGGCACATATGAGATGTCGGGGGACTTTATGAGTGCTAAATCAGTTGTATTGCCCGTATGATTTGATTGATCTTGTTAGACCTGACAAGAAATCAATTGGAAAAATATGTATGTACCTTCCCAGAATGGGTTCTCCATCTTAAAGTAAAAGAACAGTCTAACAACCGCAGAGGAAGATCCAAGAAACAGTCTTGGTAAAATATCACTGAGCCCATGGTCCTGGGAAGAGGCTACTTTCTGACTTCCAAAAACCAGAAGTAAGTGAAGAGTGAGATGGATAAAACGGACCCAGTAAATTCAGGGATGTCACCACCAGATGACCCTCTGAGCCTCAGAAAAGGCAAACTGTGTGCCCAGACATGCCCCAGGCTCTGACCACAAACACTCATAGACGATAGCAAAGCAGAGGAGCCATTCTGGAGACTCAGGAAGGTACCTGGCCATATCCATGTCCTAGGTTGCCTAGCATGATAAAAAGAGGAAGACTGACTCGGATCCAGAGTATCCTGACTCTGCCCTTCTCTAGCTGGGTGCCCTGCAGCCTGCAATGTTCCTTCCCTGACCCTCACAGTGCTGGTCTGTAAAATAGGGGTAAGAGGACCTACCGTATCAGACAGTGTGAAGAATGGCATGAGGCTGACATGAGATAATACACGCAAAGCACTTGCACAGCCCTGGGCACTTGTGGGCACAGTGCAGGCTCCTGACCTCCTTCCATCCCCAGTGAGAAGGGCAAACCCAGTGTTGGATCAGCACAAAGGCGGAATGACTCAGTGAAAGAACCTGGGCCACAAACCAAGGTTCACCTATGGATTCTGACAACATAATTGGCTGTGATATCCTTGATTCTTTGCCTATAAATGACCCTGCACCAGAATCACTTGTGGTGCTGTACCAGTCAGCTCTGGCTGCCATAAAAGAAAACCATAAACAAGGTGGCTTAAATACAGAACTGTATTTTCTCACAGCTCTGGAGACTGGTATTGCAAGATCAAGGCCAATTTGGATTCTGGTGAGGGCTCTCTTCCTGGCTTGCACATGGCAGCCTTCTCACTGTGCCCTCCCATGGTGGAGAGAGAACAAACCATCTCATGTCTTTTCTTATAAGGCTACTAATCCCATCTGATCAGGGCCCCACACTTTTGACCTCATTTATCCTTAATTACTTCCTTGAGGGCCCTATCTCCAAAAACAGTTGGTGGCTAGGGCTCCAACATATGAATTTAGGGGAGACACAATTCCGTCCATAGCAAGTGCTTAATAAAAATACAGATTCCTGGGCCCCATCGAGGCCCACAGAATCAGAGCCCATGGGGGGGGGGTGGGACCCAGTAAGCTGAATGTTCAACAAGCCTCTCTTCCCCCCTCCAGGTGACAACCCTGCACAGTTTGATTTTGAGAACTGCTGGGTATGTCACAGGCAGGCTGGGGCTGCCGTGTCACTTGCTCACAGTGCAGTGGAGCCCTTTATAAGAGTGACTTAGTTACCAAAGTGTCCCTTGTCAGCCCCTGATTTAAGAGCAGCCCATATATGAGCAGTTATGGCTGTTCTGCCCCCACTTCCAACCACGGGCCTCTTTATGCTGCTGCTGGGGAGCCTCTGTGGGTTTGAGAATAAAAGTCAGAGGGAACTTTTAGAGACCCTGCTGTTTTAGAGGAGAAAGATGGGAAGAAGATGAAAAGCAAGCGTGGTTCAGAGGCCAAGCACAGAGCAGGCAAAGGCAACGCCAGCCTCTGCTCTGTGGCCGACACCCATCACCCACCCCTACGACTGCCAAAACTCTGCCAGATTTATTCAATGTTTTCTCACCTTTAATCACTTTGGTCAATAAGACTTTAGATATTCATCCTTAGAGTTCAATAGGAACATTTTACAGGGGAGGAAGCAGAGATACTAAGAGATCTAGGAATTCTGGTTTTAAATTAATTTGGGTCTTTAGCAGCAAAATCCACACTGAACAAACGAGAGACCCGTACTTTCAGAATGGGAGTATCTAGAGAATTCGGGGGTTATCAGTCCATTAACATTTCTGTGAATTGAGCAAACTGAGCCCCTTCCTTTCTAACAGCCCCCAAAACAACTGCATGGATGGAAGGAGGTCTGGGTAGGGGAGCATCTCCCTAGAGCACAGGGCATCTCTCATGACCACCAGCCTGAGTGGAGACTCTCCAGGGGTTAGCAAACCCTTACGGTGTCCCGAGGGTCCCGGAGCTGTGTGGGCTGGGAGGGAAATGGGCTGGGAGGTAAAATGAGGTGCAAGGAAAGAGGGGAACAGGTTAGAAGGAGAACCTCACCTAGAATTCTTTAAAACTGCCTTTGGCAACAATGAGCTGTCACGACACACCAGATGCTGGCAAGCACGGGGAGCAACAGGAACCCTCATCGTTGCTGGTGGGAACGCAACATGGCGCAGCCAACTGGGAAGACCACACAGGGGTTTCTTACAAAACTAAGCCCTCTCACCCTGTGATCCAGCACCAGCCCCACATCACGCGGAGGCCCTGCCGCTGCCTGCGCCCTGGGCGCTGTCGACTCTGTGGAGACGCAGCCCCTCCTGAGAGGGACCTAAGAGGCAGGAGGGCTGGGTTCTCCACAGACAGTCAGGCCCACGGCCGAGTCATGACCCTCTTTAGAGCAGCCCGTAAACGATGATGGGCCAGCGTCCTCTGCACCCCTGCCCCTCACTCCAGCCCCCAGCTCCGCATCAGCGGCTACACAAACCCACAGCCTGAAGCAAACCTCACACACACATATCTTCACACACACACACATGCACATCCCAATTGACACACCACCTACACACACATACCATCGCGCACGCACACGTCCCTCTGGTGAAAGTGGGCCGCACGAGTGATCTGCGGGAAGGCAGACCTCTAAAGAGCAACCCTAAGGAAGCACACAGAAAGGATTTTCCATGCCTCTGCACACCCCGCACACGATGGTGTTTGGAGATCAGAGAAAGGGGCTGACATAGCTGAACATATACACAAAATACACAGTGAAGCTTGTCCCCCTTTGCAGCTAGCCTCCTACCCCCAGGCCCTGCAGCCAGATGCGGAGCCAGCCCAAACCACAGGGAGGGAGGCCACCTCCTCTATGTCCCTGGACGAGAGCTGGCACATTGCTGAGTGACTCACAGACCCCAGCTGCTTCCTCCTGCGGGCCCGGCCTCCCACCAACAGCCGCCTGCTCGGGGTGGCCCTGACCGAGTGGATTTCATTCTCAGTCAATGAGCTCCATCACAGAGATATTCTTCACTAGGTGACAATACATTTCAGGCAAGGGGTGGTCACCCATTTAGTATACTAGCATCAACAGGAACCAACATCTGCCATAACTAGCATCAACAAGAATCAACAGGAATAAACCAACCAGAAAAATTTTTTATTGATGAAGGCTGAACAGAGAAATATCAAGTTCACTTCTCACTTCTCACAGGAGAACAAAACAATGAAATCTTTCCTGGGAAATTCTGGATGTCAGGAATGCACTTCATCTTGTCAGGGGTAGCACAGCCAGGAAAATAGATAGCCCGTTGTGAATCACTGCCCAAGAAGCCCTCGCATCTCAACAGCTGGCAGTGCCCTTATGTCAAACTGCCTTGACATTTCCATTCCTGAGCAGCCTTTCTGTAGGTAAGTCCTGCATTCCAGTCCCTTCTGGAAGCCCTTGTGTGTTGAGCCTCTGGAATCCTCTCTTCCCCATCACAGCTGGCTTCCCCAGAGCCAATGCTGTGATGGAGTCTGAGCAGGGGTACCTGGCAGGCGTGAACACCTGTGGAGGGCACAATGCTGCAGAGTTGCCCCAAGGGGCCCGCTGGCCAGCTTCCACATCCCTGCCCCACATGGAGGTGGTACCCAGGACGGCAGCTGAGGCAGCTCTGTGGGCAAGATAGGTCCTGAAGGCCTCCCAGCATCTGGGGCTGCAGGATTCCCCCCCACGAAGGGGGACCAGCTGGCCACCTCCACACCCCCCTACAAAATACACAAAATACACACCAGCTCCACTCCCTCTAATGAGGCTCTCTCCAGGAATTTCTCCAGCAATTCCCTCCCCTGTTGACCTTATAATCTACAAGGAGAATGCTGCAAATACTCTCCTAGTGGGTGGGATTTAGATCAAGGTCAAGCTAAGCTTTCCTGACAAATGCCATATGATACCACTTGTATGTCGAATCTAAAATATGACATATGGGACTTCCCTGGTGGCACAGTGGTTAAGAATCTGCCTGCCAATTCAGGGGACATCGGTTCTAGCCCTGGTCCAGGAAGATCTCACATGCCGCGGAGCAACTAAGCCCGTGCGCCACGACTACTGAAGCCCACGTGCCTAGACCCGTGCTCCGCAACAAGAGAAGCCACTGCAATGAGAAGCCCGCGCACCACAATGAAGAGTAGCCTCCGCTCGCCGCAGCTATAGAAAGCCTGCACACAGCAACAAAGACCCAATGCAGCCAAAAATTAATTAATTAATTTATAATAAAATAAAATATGACATACAAGTCATATTTTAGACCTATCTATAAAACAGAAACAGACTCACAGACATAGACAACAGACTTGTGGTTGCCAAGGGGAAGAGGGGGTGGGGAAAGGATGGATTGGAATTTGGGGATGAGCTGATGCAAACTATTATATGTAGGATGGATAAACAACAAGGTCCTACTGTATAGCATGGGGAACTATATTCAATATCCTATGATAAACCATAATGAAAAAGAATATGAAAAAGAATATATATGTGTATGAGTCACTTTGCTGCACAGCAGAAATTAACACAACATTGTAAATCACCTATACTTCAATAAATTTTTTTTTAAAAAAAAAGCTTTTCTGCTTGTTCCCCAGGAATGTACCATTCCCAGGTAACCCCAGTCCTGCCTGTCACCGAAGAAAGATGTGATCGCTGGGAGGAATGAAGAAAGAGCTCCTGTGAAAGCAAGTGCAACCCTTTGCAGCAGAGGGAGGGTCCCTGGGGATGGGGAGCTGGCTGCACACGTGGGGGTCACCCGAGCCTTCACCTTCCCTTGGAGGTCTCGAACTGTGCCTTCCTGAGGTCGTGGGCTCCCAGGACAGAAACCCTTCCTCCTTTACCCTCAGGCCATGCTCCACCCGTAGCACTGCGGGCACACAAGCCCAACAGCTCTTGGTTGCCGGCTTGCCTGTGCCTTGTAGGGTGTGTGCACATCCCCAGCCTGTACCCACCAAGATAACAACCCCCAACCAGTCATGACAGCCAAAAACATCTCCCAACGTGGCTAGATGTCCCCCAAGGCAAGACTGTCCCTGGTTGAGAACCACCGCTGTAGGCGTATTGTTATCAAATGGAACATAGCCAAAAGTGATTTTAAAAAAACATAATAATTATGGGAAATGTGAACAGCATGAAAATAACCAACCCAAAAGTCTAGATTTACACTCTAAGTACCTCATTCAAATCCTCCAAGAACTGCACGGCACCCGAACAGCCTTCTTCCAGGGCAGCTGCCACCAGCTCGGGCTGCACAGCCTGGCGGGGTCCCTCCTTCCAGCTCCATCTCCACCCACGGGACCAGCAGATTCCACTCATCTTGCCGTTGCCATAAAGAAATGCCTACTTCCTAGTTCTTGCAAAAATAAAATAGGAGGAAGAGGGGAAGAAGAAGGAAGAGGAAACCATTACAATCATTTCAAAGATTTTAAAGACATTTTTCAAAGACAAAGATTTTGTTGTTTGTTTTGTTTTGTTTTGCGGTCCGCGGGCCTCTCACCATTGCGGCCTCTCCCGTTGCGGAGCACAGGCTCCGGACGCGCAGGCGCAGCGGCCACGGCTCACGGGCCCAGCCGCTCCGCGGCACGTGGGACCTTCCCGGACCGGGGCACGAACCCGCGTCCCCCGCATCGGCAGGCGGACTCTCAACCACTGCGCCACCAGGGAAGCCCAAAGACAAAATTGTTTTTTTTTTTTTTTCATTTGAATGACTCATCATCCCCATCACCTTTAGACAAGTATTTTCACTTTTATACATTTCTATCCAGAGTGCGCCACGTGTATATTTTTCAATGACTATATATCAACTACATGCAATTTTGTAGCCTGATTGTTTTACTTAACCTTGCATTATAAGCCTTTTCCCAAGATGCAGTATAGTTTCAGAATTATAAGTAATCATGGTTGAGCAATATCTCAACAATGGCAAATCAGTTAGGAGAAGCTTGGTTTCGTTGTGATTAGAATCAATTCCAGACTATCCCAATGAGGTTTATCCTGCGCTCACTCCAAGTCCACTGAGGGTCTGGATAGCTCGCTCACTGTGACACAACCTGACTGTGATATCAGAGTCCCTGCATCAGGGGAAGAGCCCATGGAGAACCCCCAGCAGCTTTACCTGCTCCCACCAGGTGACCGAGACCACGTCTGCTCCCAGCCCAGCGGCCGGGATTAGTTATTGCCATGGGGCTGGGAAACATTTCCTGTGTATCCAGGAAGAGAGGAAGTGCTGAAACTTCTGTGCGCCCTGATGGTATGTAAGGTACTGCTAGTAAACCGTTCACTCCCATTGCTGAACTTTATTTCCAAAAGCCAACGTTTTATGACTCAAACTCCGTAGTCCTTGTAGGGGAACTCTCAGTTACTTAAATCCTTGATCTCAAACGTCACTGATAGTCAGGGGTGAAACTCAGAAGGTGGTTCTGTTATAGCCAGGTTGGGGACCACGACATTTAAGTCACAAGTAGTTTTCAAGGCAAGGGTGATTGATGCCTCAATTTCCAATGATCTATGACAGGGGTTCCCAAGCTCAGAGCTCTGGATCCTTGCTGGGAGCCTTGGAAATCATTACAAGGGGCCTACAGATCTGTACTCAAACCAAGTATTGATTGAACACTGAATAAATAGTAATGATTGTGCATACAATTTGGGGAATATATGTGACGCTACTGTGACTTACAAAATATAGATGCACTAAACACACTCCTACAGATATATCTCTGACTTTATGAGTTGGCTCAAGATAGACTATATCAGTCAAAGTCCCAGAAGGAAATAAATGGACACTCAAAGCGGGTGATTGAGGAGTTTACTGAAAGGACTATTAATCCAGGGAAATCAGGAAAAGACGGTGATGCTCCCCAGAGTTAGGAGGAGTGGAGAGCCTTCCATCTCTAGATGAGGGGGCAGGGGAGGGGCTGTAGCCAGTCACAGCTCCACAGCTGAAGGGGTCAGAGAAATTAACACCATGACCTCATCCTCCTCTGGGCTCTCCCCACCCCTACGGGGAGCCTAGGGCCCAGGACCTGGCGAGTCAATATAGGGCAACCTCTCAGGGCTCAGAACAGATGGACAAGGCCAGAGAGTACGTCTGGAGAGGCAAAGAAGAACGTTGGCACTGATGTTAAACATTCAACTGTCACTATGTGAGCACCTGCACACTTCTTTACGTTAAAAAGTGTCCTCATACCCTGAAGAGCTGGGAAACATTGAGCCACTTGCCAAGCCCAGGTTACCCCTGTAGCACTCATTCTGTGATGACTCGGACAACAGATCCATGTCTCTCAAGGAAGGCAAGTTGTTTTGCAAAATTCCATTCATCGCAACTTCCTTTAATCCATCCCATTATCATAGCATGCTGTGTTAGACAGGATTCCCTATAACACAGCCTGAGCAAAGATGATGTGCTCACGTTTGATTGCAAGTGCAACCTTAAGGAAGCCAGAGCGACAGGGAAAGGAGAACGAGGTAGGGAAGAGGGGAAAGAAGATAAAAGGTCATGCTTTTCAGAGCTGGCTACACTTTCACGAAAAACACACCTAGTTGCTTAGTCATAAGAGATGTTATGGGAATGTCTAGAACCTCTGCATCTCGGAACCATTTATCTGGGAAGGAAGTAGGAGGATGCTGGCTCCTCGCATGTACCTTCCTTCGTTGATCAAAGTCATCCCACGGGACATTTTCTCCTCACGCATCAAGGTTGTGTCACCAGAACCTCTGGGCAGCCGTGGGGGAAGACAGATCTCCCACCCACAGCCTGGCACTTCATCAGAGTTCTGAAGTGGGGGAAGGAACCAAATTCTCTATGGATCCACTGGTCAGCTCCAAGCCTCGGATGTTACCTGCCCCTGTGCCCACTAGCACAGGACAGGAAGAGAGATACCTATAGCCCATTGATAGACGACCACGTGGCCACCATCACCAGGGAAACAAATCTCAGCCCTCTCATTCTTCCTCTGCTGCAGGACCAAGACAGAGCATCACCTGGACCATAGAGCTGATGCACCCAAGGCCAATTCTCTTGACACTCCCATTCCATTCTCAGCACCCAAAACACACTATTATCACGCACTACCCAAGCAAAGACTATAGGGCTTCATCACTGCGTATAGAACTCCATTTTCACCCAAGATGTTTGGGGGGTCTATGTGATATATCTGTGTCAGTGGGTCCCCAAGACTACTCTCGAACTTGATGATTCACTAAAAGGACCCACAGGACTCAGGAAAAGCTGGTATCCTCGTGGCTATGGTTTATGATAAAGAAAAGATACAGATTAAAACCAGCAATGAGAAAAGGTCATGGTTGGAGGAACCAGCCCCAAGCTTGCAGGTGTCTCTCCCAGTGCAGTTACAGGGGAACACACAACTCCCAGCAAGTGTGTGACAACACAACGCATGGGAAGTGTTGCCAACCAGGGAAGCTCACCTGTGCCGTGGTGTCCAGGGTTTTATTGGGTCTGTCACGTAGTCCAGGCAGCACACCTACAAGGCAAAGAACAGCAAAGATTGCCAGCGAACCACCAGCAGCCAGGAGAAGGGCCTGGAGCAGCTTCTCCCAACCAGCCTCAGAAACCAGCCCTGCCAACACCTCGAGCTCAGCCTCCAGACGTGTAAGACAAATCCTCTTGTGTAAGCCACCCTGTCTACAGTGCTTTGTTCAGCAGCCCTAGCAAACCAACACAGCTAGGATGTCTACTGCAGGGTCCCCGCCTTGGACAGATGCTTTATCTCATATAAAGTTTTCTCCCTGTATGAGTTTCCTATGGCTGCTATAACAAATTATCACAAACGGTGAATTAAAACAACACACATAGCTTCTTTTACGGTTCTGGAGTTTAGAAGTCAAAAACCAGGACTGGTTCAAATCAAGGTGCTGCTAAAGCCATGCTGCATCCAAGGCTCTAGGGGAGAATCTGTTCCCTTGCCTTCTCCAGCTTCAAGGGCTCATTCCTTCTGGAATGAGCCACAGCAACTGCCTTCAGCTTCAAAGCAAGCAGCATAGCACCTGCTTCAACTGTCACATTGCCTTCTCCTGCAACCTAATAGTCTCCCTCTGGCTCCTTCTTACAAGGACGTTTGGGATACATTTAGGGTCCACCTAGATTATCCACGGTAACTGCCCCATTTTAAGATCTTAACTTAATCGTATCTGTAATGTCCCTTTTGCCATATAAGGTTAACATCCACAGGTTCCAGGGATTAGGAGCTGGGCATCTTTGGCGGGCGTTATTCAGCCTTCCACACTTCTCTCCTGAGCTTGCAAGATTTTATTATGGATTAAAGACCTAAATGTAAGACCTGAAACCATAAAACTTCTAGAATAGAACAGAGGCAGGACACTTTTGGCATAAATCATAGCAATTTTTTTTTTACCTGTCTCCTAAAGCAAAGGAAATAAAAGCAAAAATAGGGCTTCCCTGGTGGCACAGTGGTTGAGGGTCCGCCTGCCGATGCAGGGGACGCGGGTTCGTGCCCCGGTCCGGGAAGATCCCACATGCCGCGGAGCAGCTGGACCCGTGAGCCATGGCAGGTGAGCCGGCGCTCCGCAACGGGAGAGGCCACAGCAGTGAGAGGCCCCTGCCGATGCAGGGGACGCGGGTTCGTGCCCCGGTCCGGGAAGATCCCACATGCCGCGGAGCGGCTGGGCCCGTGAGCTATGGCCGCTGAGCCTGCACGTCTGGAGCCTGTGCTCCGCAGCGGGAGAGGCCACAGCAGTGACAGGCCTGCGTACCGCGAAAAAAAATTTAAAAATAAACAAATGGGATTATGTTGATTTTTAAATGCCAATCTCACATTCCTGGGATAAATCCCTTTGGGCCATGATGTATTATATATTTATATGTTTTTAGATTCAAACTGCTAGAGTTGTGTTAAGAACATCTGAGTTCATCACATCTATTGGTCTGTGGTTTTATTTTCTTGTATTGTCTTTTTCTGGTTTGGGTAGCGATGTAATACTGGGCTTTGAGAATGATTTGGAAAGTATTCTCTCCTCTTCAGTTTTCTGAAAGTTTGTTTAGAATTGGTATTACGTCTTCCTTAAATTTTGGTAGACTTCACCACTAAGGCTACAGTTTTCTTTATGTGAAGTTTTTTAGCTACAAATTCCATTTTTTAATAAACACAGGGTGATTCAGTGTATCTACTTCTTGGGTGAGTTTTGATAGTTTGTCTTTCAAGAAATTTACCCATTTTTATCTAAGTTGTGGATGTTTTTGGCATAAATTGTTCAAAATGTTCTCTTATCTTTATCATGCAGGATACTTCCCTCTCATCCCTGACACTGGTAATTCGGGCCTTATCTCTTTATTTCCCAATCAGTCTCTTGCTAGAGATTTTTTTTATCAATTTGGTCGATCTTTTCCAAGAAACAACTTCCAGTGTCACTGATTTTCTCTCTTGTTTACCCGCCGTCTAGGTCACTGATTTCTGTCCTTATCTTTATTGTTCCCTTTTCGTCTGCTTAGCTGGAGCTTCCGGTGCTCTTTTTACTAGTTTGCCTGCTAGGAAAAATCACTGATAAAAATGTGACTGTTTCTGCATGATATGGAAAACATTCTCCTGTTTGCCACTTGCACTCTGTTCATTCATGTTAAAGCCACACGCTTTGCAGTAGAACAAAATATATTCCCTGCCAAGGGGGACAAAGTTTCCTTTAAGGTCAAATTGGACATGCTCTATGTCTGATCATTATCAGCCTCCATCTTCAGAGAATTTGTCCTTATTACCTACCTATAACCTTAAACCTAGATTAACTCAAGATCCTCTTAAATGTTTGTTAGAAGAAATCTTAGAATATGCTTTCGCAGAAAATCATGCCTGTCCCCTTAGAGTTAGGAACAATGTTTGCCATAGAAAATTGAATTCACTTATCAACTTGCTATAATTAACCCAGTAACTTTGACCTAACCGATCTTTTCTGAGTAACATTGCCTCTATGTAAACCGAATCCATTCTCTTGCTAGCTTACAAAATCTCTCAGATTACAGGTCTAGATCTTTCTTCTTGCCAGCTATCCAAGTAAAGTTAAAATGCAAGTGTGAGCATTCATTTTGGAAAGCAGTGGGAAATATTCTTCACAGCTCACACCTTGCCAACAGGCCCCTGGGAGAGGCGTTTGGATCGGATGGTAAACAGTCCTCCACTCGTTGGGCGGTTTTCATTTAAGCTTTGGAATCCTCTGAAGCCCGTGCACGTGGGCTGATCCGCGGGACGGCAGGGAGCTGCCCGGGCTGCAGTGCTTAGGGCGCGACAACACTCCTGGGCGTGCCCTCACCCCTGCGAGACCCCCTGCTCCTGTGGTCCCCGGCTCCGTGGGATTCCCGGTGCTGCGCGGTGGGACTGGCTTCTCTCCTGTCCTGCTGCCTGCCTGAGAAAAAGTCAGGAAATCTTCAGGAAGCTCAGATTCCAGGAAATTACACAAGGTTTTCTCTTTAATTTAAATTTGATGTTATAAAGAGATGTGAGCAAGGAGAAATCAATCAGGCAGCCTTTGCTGGGAGTCAGGGGGCCAGGGAGTCACGTGATGAGGAGACTGTGGCCTCATCTCTGCTCTGTGGGTGCGTCGGAGCTGCAAGGAGTCACAGCACCATCTCCTTCTGCAGCACAGCTGTTTTTTTGAAGTATAGTTGATTTACAATGTTGTGTTAATTTCTGGTGTGTAGCAAACTGGTTCCGGTATACATATACACACATTCTTTTTCAGATTCTTTTTTTTTTTTTTTTTTTTTTTTTTTTTTTTTTT
>NW_006797698.1:450476-456978 GCF_000442215.2 Lipotes vexillifer
CGCGGGCCTCTCACTGCCGTGGCCTCTCCCGTTGCGGAGCACAGGCTCCGGACGCACAGGCTCAGCGGCCATGGCTCACAGGCGCAGCCACTCTGCGGCATGTGGGATCTTCCCGGACCGTGTCACGAACCCGTGTCCCTGCATCGGCAGGCAGACTCTCAACCACTGCACCACCAGGGAAGCCCTTCAGATTCTTTATCATTATGGTTTATCACAGGATATTGAATACAGTTCCCTGTGCTATACAGCAGGACCTTGTTTATCCATTCTCTGTATAATAGTTTGCATCTGCTAATCCCAAACTCCCAATCCATCCCTCCCCCTCTCCCTTCCCCCTTGGCAACCACAAGTCTGTTCTCTGTGTTTATGAGTCTGTTTCTGTTTTGTAAATATGTTCATTTCTGTCATATTTTAGATTCCACATATAAGTGGTATCATATGGTATTTGTCTTTTACTCTTTCTGACGTGCTTCACTTAGTATGATAATTTCTAGTTGCAACTATGTTGCTGCAAATGGCAATATTTCATTCTTTTTTTATACTCCATTGTAGATATGTACCACATCTCCTTTATCCATTCATCTGTCGATGGACATTCAGGTTGCTTTCATGTCTTGGCTATTGTGAATAGTGCCGCTATGAACATAGAGGTGCGTGTGTCTTTTTGAATTATAGTTTTGTCTGGACATATGCCCAGGAGTGGGATTGCTGGATCATATAGTAGCTCTATTTTTAGTTTTTTCAGGAGCCTCTATACTGTTCTCCATAGTGGCTACACCAATTTACATTCCCACCAACAGTGCAACACCACTGTTTGATGATGTCACCGTGATGTGTCAGTGATGTCACAGTGGCCCTTCTCTCCTTCGATTCCCCCTTCCTTTCTCTGTGGTGTTTTCCTTCATCCACCACCAGTCACCCCCCTGTCTTCCCCAGGGTCGTCTGTGTCTTTCCAGCAAGCCTTACAGACCTCTACAACCAAAGGAAGCCACACGCGTATTTCTTTATCCCTTTCGTTTTGTAGGGAACACCTTTAACTAAAAGTTATCGAGCACCTACAACGAGCCAGGATGTACACCTTTTGGATTCTCAGACAACCCTACGAAGTAGTAACTATTAGGACCCCCAGCTGACAGGTGGGAAAGTGAGGCACAGAGGAGGTGAAATAACTCACCAAAGATCTCTTGACCAGAAATGAAAAGGTTGGAATTTGATCCCAGCCCCACCACAGAACCCCACCTCTTAGCGCCCACACTGTGTGTTATGTATTTCATTGTCACTTAATGTATGCTATTGTTACAAATAAGAGTAAGAAATGTTATATTGATTGTTAGTAGAAAAATGTAGAGGGACATACCTAGGACCGCCTCATCTACCATTACTTTCTGCAATGTGTGGCTTTCCAGGAACACGCCTGTCACGTAAAGCAAGGACCAGCTGTGTCTGCATTTCAGTCCCATGGCCACCCTGCAGGTCAGGGCCAGCCAGGGCCCTGTTACGGAAACAGACCCAGCAACACTGGACTGTGGGAATAGCCAGGCGTTGGATGACACGGCACACAACAATTGAAATACAGAGAAACCAAGCCAATTCGCAGTCGGGCTGATGTCCAAAGTCACCATCCTGATGTTATAACCCCAGATCAGAAGGTCAGTGTTGCCCTGAGTCTGTCAGACGGCTAACTACCCACCTAGCAACATCCTCGGGGGACAGGGGACAGGTGGGTTTGGAAGAAAAGGTGATGGAGAAGACCTGGAGGAGGTGAGCCAGCCGGGGCCTGGGGTGGGGAATGTCAGGGTTGCTCAGGGCATGGGGCCCATCGAGAGGAGCCTCCACGTTCCACGTCATTCATAACAGGCCACAGACTCACAATGGGGTATGACTGCTCCCCAAAAGTAAGGGAATCCATGGACTATATTTTCGGAATGGTGGTCCGTGCCTGCTTTGAATGTGACCTCCTGGAATACGCGAGCACTTAAAAGCAGGCCCCATGCATGGGGGACACGCTGACCCGCCCGCAGCCAGGAGCCCGGTGCCCGGCCACCCAGCAAGGGTCCGGGAGCTCCAGCAGGGCCAAAGCTGGAGAAAACCCTCCCTTTCTTCACCGCATCACCATGAGCCCCTCAACCCCGTCCTCCCATCCCCTGCCCCACAGCTGCCTGCAGATTCCCCAAGGCCCTTCTCCCCACCCGGAGGGTGGCAGGGCTCGACCTCCCCTGGGCACCCGCCCTCCCCCGTTCCCTCCCCTACCAGCCCTGCCCCTCCTGCCTCCTGAGCACATCACTGGTTCCCAGGACACATCCCTCACCACCAGGTGTCCCGAGGCGGCCTCCAACGCACACCACCTCTCTCAGATCGCCTCCTGCCCCGCCGGCCTCTGCTTCCCCCACCACACTGTCTCTCTCCCTCCCCAAGAGTAGAAGCAAATACAGTGATGGAGACTCAGGGAACCTGGTGGCCATTTTTAGGGACATAAATAAAACAACGAATGCACAAGAGGGGGCAGTGGGAAACATGCTCCTCGGTGGCTTTGTCGGGGCGGGGGAGGGTCTCTGAAACCACCCTCTGAGTGACAACTGCCCAATGACTGAGTGCTTTAACCAGGTGACTGTAGCCAGACACATAATCGGCTCTAATTTTATTCCCGACATACTTCATGGGGAGAGAGGGAATAAACAGTCTGATGAGAATCTTTGCACCAAGAAGCTGTTTGTTCTCAGAATCTCTTCAGAGATTTCCAATAGAAAATGCTAGAAGGATGTAATTCTACAAGGAAGCTGCACGGTTGTCTTATCTGAGAGCTGGTCAAGTAGATGCACGGTCTGGTCAGAAACGCAGACTCTGTGAGCTTCTCTGATACTGCCAGTGGTCCCCAGGGTCCCGGGGCTGCGGGTGATGGATGGGGCGGGAGCTAGGCACACACGGCTGACTTCACTCCCATGCCTGGCCTGCCCTCCCAGCTCGGCCTGGCTGCTTCTTACAGATCCAGTTCTGAGTAGATCATCCTGAAAAACAGCTTGAAACCAACACACCGTCTGCGGCTCTAAACTGGAAACTTTGGACAGAATTTAATTTTTTAAAACAGTTTAGGGGCTTCCCTGGTTGTGCAGTGGTTGAGAATCCACCTGCCAATGCAGGGGACACGGGTTCAGTCCCTGGTCCAGAAAGATCTCACAGGCTGCGGAGCAACTAAGCCCGTGCACCACAACTACTGAGCCTGCACTCTAGAGCCCGCGAGCCACAACTACTGAGCCCACATGCCACAACTACTGAGCTCATGTGCCACAACTACTGAGCCCACATGCCATAACTACTGAGCCTGCGCTCTAGAGCCCACGAGCCGCAACTACTGAGCCCGTGTGCCACAACTACTGAAGCCCGCGTGCCTAGAGCCCGTGCTCTGCAACAAGAGAAGCCACGGCAATGAGAAGCCTGCACACCTAAACGAAGAGAAGCCCACGCACCGCAACGAAGAGCGGCCCCCGCTCTCCACAACTAGAGAAAGCCCGCGTGCAGCAACAAAAACCCAACGCAGCCATAAATAAGTAAATTTTAAAAAAGAAGAAAAGAAAACCATTTAAATTACAGTGGCAGACAGTTGCCAAAATGTCTGCAAGAAAACCCACAACTTATCCCTAAAGCTCCACGCGCCCCTCGCCTTCGGCAGCTGCCCCCCACTCCCTCCCCCTCCAGTGAGGGAGATCTGTGGGGAAGCTCGGTCCACGCTGGGTCCTCGCTGGGGAGCCGGGTGGCTCAGCCCCAAGTGGGCTCCCTGGAGAAGGCGGGGGAGGGGCTGCAGGGCACAGAGTGCGCATTAGAATCACAGATGTTAGACATGGTTTACTTTTTGCCACCAGAAAAGATGTCATTGACTGCAGGCTTGACCGAGAAGGTTCTTTTAATTCTGGAAAGGACACAAAAGAGTGATCTGGGTCGTGCTTAAGAGCTTGGAGCAGAGGCGCTGAGCACGGGACCTCCAGCTCCGGAGAGAAATTAAGGTCCAAGGGAGGGACGTCCTTTATGAGGGAGACTCTGGCCATGCATGTGCATCTGTGGGCAGAGCCCAGGCCGGCAGCCTGGCAGTGCTGGCCACCCAGCGTCCACTTCTCTCTTCCTGGGCTTACAGGTCACAATGCTGACCTGTTACAGGAATGAAATTCCACACGTCTCTTGCATGGTTTGAGGAAGCATGCATACGCTCTTGCAAATTACAGGGAATTAGGCATAGATATAAATATAGACCAAGACACCCCCAAACATGGGGCAAAGGGGAAAGAAGGACTTCACACCCCGCCAACTGTTGGGGATCAAACTGGGTCCTCCCTGAAACGCGTATTTCGGAGCCCTGACCCCAGTACCTCATGACGTGGTCTTATTTGGAAATAGGGTCTTTACAGAGCAAATCAAGTTAAAATGAGGGGAGCCCTCATCCAAGATGGCTGGTGTCCTTATCAAAGGGGGAAATTCGAACACAGAGTCAGACGTGCATACAAGACAGACAGACATGCATTTATGTGACGATCAAGACACGTGTCCACAAGCTGAGAAGAGAGAGGCCTCTGAAGGAACCAACCCAGCAGACACCTTGATCTGGGACTTCCCACCTCCAGAACCAGGAGACAATAAATCTGAGTTGTTTAAACCACTCAGTCTGTGGTAGTTTTTGTGGCAGGCCTAGGAGACTGATACACTGGCATATAATAGGTCCTCAATAAAATTTGAAGATGAACTAAATCATATAATGGTAACTACTTGGAAAACTCCCAAAAGGGACGGAAATCCCCAACTACTACGTAATCCTTTTTCCTCCCTCCTGGAGCAAGTGACACCAAAAGAGCTGACGACAAGGTCCACCCAGGTGCCAGCCTTCTCCAGGAAGACAGGCCCTCATCCAACGGAAAATACGAACATATGCTTATCTCCTAATTACCGGCTCTGAGGAAGGAAACTGCTTGCATATGCTCTTTCTGATATGTACAGATTAGAGAGAAAAGAAAGCGGTAATTGGATTTCTCCAACATCGACAATCTCTCCCCTGAGAAAAGTCACAGATTAGGGAGAGATGCACCCTTTGTGCTCCGAATAAGGTAAAGAGATTGTCCTTGGTTTTCACCTCAAGTCTCTAATGGCTAAAAACACGACAGAAATGGAGAGAACCCCTCTGTGGTGTTGCTGGTGAGGGGGCCAGGCTTCTGTCTGCCCGTCCTGTGAGAAAGCCCCTCTGCCATTGCTCTGTGTGCACCCCCGGGGCAAAGCGCTGCTCAGACAATTCTTTTTTAAAGATTTTTTTTTATGTGGACCATTTTTAAAGTCTTATTGAATTTGTTACAATACTGCTTCTGTTTTATGTTTTGGTTTTTTGGTCACGAGGCATGTGGGATGTTAGCTCCCCGAGCAGGGATCGAACCCACACCGTCTGCATTGGAAGGTGAAGTCCTAACCAATGGACCGCCAGGGAAGTCCCAGCTCAGACAATTCTAAGTCCCCCCCAGCGGCAGGGCCGAGAAGCAGAACAAGCTGGCAACTCTCCGACCACTGCCCTTGGTGGAACATACAGGGCCTTCCAAACACATGAGCCAGTTTCTATATCTTGGTGTCTTAAAATTTCTCTCTCACTGTGATTAAAAGAAGTCAAAGTGTGATCTGGTCCAGAGAGCAGAGGAAGCCTCAAATATGGCGCACCCTAGAACCACTGGCATACCCTATGACCGAGGCATACCTTATAACCACTGGCACAACCTATAGCCAGTGGCATATCCTATGACCAATGGCACACACCATGACTGATGGACTTACAGGGGCTGTACAGGAATCCACAGGAGAACGTGTGAAGTTGTGTGATACACACCAGGGGATCTGGTAGCATTAAGGAAAGGAGACATCCATTCACAGGAGATGGCATCCCAGTTGTATCTTAGAGTCCTGGAGGCATTTGAATCAGCAGAGAAGAGTAATCTGGGGCCTCCAGCTCTCGGGGGGAACCCTGCCTTCCCACCCCCAGTTCACACTGTGCTACAATAATAGTCTTTCTTGCAGAGAAATATGCTCACATTCCTCTGCTACTTGCAATCCTTCCATGGCCTCCACTGGCTCCAGGGTGAAGCCCCGAGCATGGCACCCAAGGCTCCATGGGTCCTGCCTGGTCTCTCCACACCCGTGCCGGGACATCCCAACCTCTGGCTGCAGTGCTCACCTCCCTCTGCACACTAGTCTCTGTGCCTTTGCCGCTTCATTCAAGACCACCTGGGGAACTCCTACATCCTTAAAAATAATAAAGTTTCAGGTAGATGTGACCACGCCCCGCAAGAGGGGAAAATCCTCTCTCCCTATTCTCTGGCGTGCACACCTCTGCACTAGCAGACCACACAGCCATCACGTGATCACAGGGCTGTCTCCTTTGTGAAACCATAAGCCACTTTGTCAGAATGGGTCCTGAGAGGCCAACTCTGAGATGGAGATGGAGATGGATATGGGGATGCACTGGGGATGGGGGTGGGGATAG
>NW_006797698.1:458267-461171 GCF_000442215.2 Lipotes vexillifer
TGGGGGTGGGGAGGGAAGGGAGAGAAAGGAAGGGCAGTGGAGGAAAGGGGAGGGGAGGGGAGCACTGAGAAGGTGGAGGGTCAAGCGGGATGCAGGTCTAAATAAGACTTCAGCTGACCCTGGGCGGAGGCTGTGAGCCAGGTACCACCCTTCAGAGTTGATCCAGGTTGAGGCCAGAGGGCAGTGACTCTGTTACCTCCCTCCCCCTACTTCAGCGAGGCACTGGAGGGGGAGTGGGCGGGAGAAGAGGGGTCCAGGAAATGGATGTGACCTTGGGGAGGCTCTCTGCAGCCCAGGCATCCCCATGGGGGCTGCCGGCTGAGAGGTGTCTGCTGGAGCTAAGATCTTCATCACTGGGGGCAGCGGGGAGGCGGATGTATGTGGCTCATCACAGCATCCACCACACTCCCTGAGGGAACAGTGGAACTCTCACTCATTACTAGGCACACTATCTGTAGAAAGGGCATCTAACAAGTTTTGGTTGCCTTGAATTAAATATCCTACAAGTAAGGCATCTCCTCATCTCCCATTATCTTTAGGACAATAGAACTACTACTCCATCCCACCGTGCAACGTGTCCCCTGTGGCCTCAGCGAGCCCTGCAGACCTCTTATCTCCAGTGCTGACCACAGCCTGCTGGTGATGAAGAACCTTCCAGTTTCTCCAGATCGCCAAGGACAAGACTGCACAACCCAAGGGCACAGATCAGGCAGTGCTGTATGTATTTCAAAAGCCATAGCTCTGTGCCTAAGATGTGTATATGGCATAAAAGTCCACAGAATATAGCCCACTAAATGTTCTGGTTTTCGTATTTAAAACCTGGTGTGGATTACATGCTCTTTTGAAAGAACTTCAGTTAAATCTGCTGGTCAATCTTGGACTCCTATGAAGACAAGTGGAACAGCCAGGTGGGATCACAGTCCTATACCTTGGCGCACTGGTCTGTTCTCTGAGAAGTGGTGTTTGCGTTCTCAGCTCTCCTGTCAGATAAAAACTGCCTTATGTAAAAGATGGTCATTTCTCTACATCATCCTGCTGGTGGGGTGCACTGCAGCTCACCCCCAATCTCTCCAACTGAGAATAATGCCAGCTCCAGCACCCCACCTGGGCTCCCCTCCAAAATATTTCACCTGACAGCGAAAGCCCAGCCAAATACCACCTTTTCACTCTCATTTCTCCTCTGAAATCCTGCAGCATTTGTAGATAGATCAGAGGCTTAACCTCGATCACATATTAACGTATATAGTTTTCCTAATAGGACTACAAAATCTCAAGGGTCGAGAAGGTGCTGAATATTTCCTTCTGGGCACCTGTGCATTCAAGGTGAGATGGTAAGGCAGCTCCAGCCCATCAGTGCGGCGGTGGGCGCCTTGGGTGTAGCAAGTGAAGGATGGGGTTTCTATGATCCAGGCTCACACACCACAGTGCAAAGCGTATGTTAGAAACAGGGATGGATGGAGAAGGGAGAGGAGGGGGAAGCATCTCAGGTGGATGGAGGGGAGGGACCCTCCTGCCGTCTCTCCATCCCCATGCACCCACCCGTGCCCACTCCCTGATAACACTCACTCCCAGAGGCACTGCATAAACATTTCCATCCTTACCATCCATTAAAGCCGGCAAAGTACAGAGGACCTTTGTCTTTACGAATCAACACAGCAACTTCTCAGCTATGGTCCCTTACGTAAAATTTCTAGATGGCTCAATTAGTTCCATTTATTCATTCACCAAAACCTTATTTTATCCATTTTAAGCTAAAAGCTTTCTTAAACGGATGACACACCTTCATGCCTTCTTCAGCAGTGAGTACTGATCCTATATCCTCTTCCTTATTCAGAATCGCCATCGTGCATACTAACTCCTGTGCTGAGCTGACCTATCTCGCCATCGGGGTCAATCCTACAGTTGGGGTGCAGTCCCTTGCCCTCCTCTGAGTTGCGGCTTCTGGTGGGTGAGGCACTGGGGTGGTGGTGAGAGAGAGAGAAAAAAATTGTAGCCCTGAGACAGGGAGGCTCCTGGACCCCCCAGCACGAGGATTTGGTGACAGTCACCTGAGCCCTCCTGGGTTCAGGCATCTGGGTCCACCTCCTGGGCGAATTCCACACAGTGAGAAAGCTGGGTGTGCGGCCAGCAGGGAGAGGGGGGGCCCTTGGACCTAGGCTTGGCCCTTGGCTCTGAGTTCTTGTTTCCAAAGAGCCAAGAGGGTTTTAGGGGCACACTGTCTCTGAAGGTAAAATCGTAAAATAGTTTGCTCTCTGTCACCCAAATCCCATTTGGTTCATTACCACTCCGTGCGTGATAAGGTTTTTAAATAACCTGGAAGGGTTAATGCATGTAATCTGTTCTCCCTTCCCTCGGATTTCAGCTCGGAACTGCCCTCTGAGGATGGATCGTGAGCGCAGCACTTTGCAGCCACGCGGAGCCCCGCGCACTCGGCGCTCAGCCCGGAGCCAGAATCCACGAGCCGCCCAGGACCAGAGCGGTCGGCGGTGCTGGGACGCCCTCTGGTGTCCGCCTATGGGACACACGGCCTGGAAACCAGCTTCCAAGGGTCAGACTGACCGCGGGCATCCGGAATCACACACCTTGACGGGTGACGCTCCCCCAACCCCCGGAAACCTAAGCAGTCGGAGAGCAAAGGCAGGGAAGAGAGCGAAGGACCAAGTACCCAGAGACGGCCCATCTCACACTCTCGCATCCCTCTCAGCTTTCCCCCTCCAGGCAACCTCGACAGCTCAATTTACATCCTCCGTTTGGGGACCAGGAAACTGAGGTTCAGAGGTTAAGAAATACACTGAGGGGCTTTCCTGGTGGCGCAGTGGTTGAGAGTCCGCCTGCCGATGAAGGGGATACGGGTTCGTGCCCCGGTCCGGGAAGATCCCACATGCCGCGGAGCGGCTGGGCCCG
>NW_006797698.1:461373-472948 GCF_000442215.2 Lipotes vexillifer
CCCGTGAGCCATGGCCGCTGAGCCTGCGCGTCCGGAGCCTGTGCTCCGCAACGGGAGAGGCCACAACAGTGAGAGGCCCGCGTACCGCAAAAAAAAGAAAAAAAAGAAAAAAAAGAAATACACTGAGGTTCACACAATTAATAAGTGAGGACCCAGGATTGAAATCTTGGCCTCCAGATTTTCAGCTCAGCTCGTTTAAACACCGTTATGGACTAATTAATGGAAGGCATGAGTGGGTTGCACCAAAAGAAAGCTTCCTATGGTTTGGAGAAGCAGGATGTGGAGAACAGGCACTTGACCTTCTTGTGTGCTGACTGATAAAGGAAAAGAGACACGCCTCTCACAAGCACCGTCAAAGTGTCCAGTGATGTCGTGTACAGGACAGCATTCTGTAGTGGGCTTACCATTCATATTCTTGTTTTCACTAAGAGATTACTTTGTTGTTAAATTATAAACCAAAGATTAACTTACCCAATCAAGCATTTATATACTTCCACCACAAACACACATACACACACACACCTTTCTACCAAGAAATTACTCAAAATCACTACTGAGGTCTACCAGGGCAAGGAAAGTTGCCAGATGTAACAAAGTTTAAGGTAAACAATAACTGTTTAGTGTAAGTTTGTCCCATACAATGTTTGGAATGTGCTGCAAGTATTGCATGGGACATAGTTATGCTAAAAAATTATTTGTTATCAGAAATTTCCATTTAACTGGGTGTCCTGTATTTTTTTCTGGTCACCCCATTTGAAAACTGACTGGGGCAATCTTCAGGGTCACAAAAGCAGCTTTAGGAAGCCAGGTATGTGAGGAATAGCGATGAGGGGGTCTCTGAATGTGGAAGGTGTACAGAAAGAGAGGTAAGAGGGCACATCAACACAGACACTGCTGGGGGCCAGCCCAGTGCACTGTAAAACAGAGCTAGACAGAGAAATGAAGTTCTGCCCAGAAAATGAGGACTATGATGCCCCTTCAGAGCAAGTCTTTAACATTCGACCAGTGTATATTTAGCAAAGGTGGAAAGAAATGACTTTTCTATTAGTAAACATATTATATCTCTTTATATTCCAAATAAGACATTCATTAAATGCCTTGAGCGTCATTTAACATTTTACCCTATTTGGAGTGGACAGCAATGAATTTTTTTATGAGCCTATTATTGCATGAATGGGGCTAATAATTTACATTTTGTTCATTATGTCAGGATACAGGGAAGCGGGTACTGTGTTTCTGAGTTACTTAAATATTGTCTAAATATATATTCTAGATCAGCACCCCAGTCAGGTTCCTGGCAAACCCATCCCTTAATCCAAATGTGAACAGTATCTCATTACGTACAGCATAGTTTATGTTTTTGCTGGGGCAAGGTATTGAAGAATATGAATACGGCAGATTACTTGAGCTGGCTTTCCAAGTTCTTGATTGATTTGTCTCCACCCAGTTTCCTTTCTATCACCATCCCTAATTTTAAAATAAGTATTTTCAACTTCTATGCATGGAAATGTGAGTATGTATCCCCCTCGGCCCACAAAATCATCAAAATATCAATGAGATGCCAAACCTCCCACAAATTTTGGAGATGAGGGCCAGAATTATTTTATCTGAATAGTGAAAACAAAAACAAAAACCAAATACTAATCTTTAAGTCCTTTTAGGTGCAAAAGAATAAAATCAACGTTGTTTATTAAGTATATGCTAGTCAGCAAGTGCCTCTTCATGCTTCTGTTTGGGCATGACAATAGCAATTCACAAGGTTTTGTCAGAATTAGAGGAATTGATCACAGAAAGCATTTAGAACCGTGCCTGGCAGAGTATAAGTGCTTAAACCAATCCATGTCATTATTATTATTATTGGTGTTGTGCTACGTGAAATGTCAGACAGAGAAAGACAAATACTGTATGACATCACTTATATGTGAAACCTAAGAAATACAACAAACCAGTGAATAGAACGAAAAAGCAGCAGGACTCACAGATATGGAGAAGAAACTAGTGGCTGCCAGTGGGGAGGGGGAAGGGGGGAGGGGCAAGACAGGGATCGGGGAGTGGGACGTGCAAACTACTGAGTGAAAGACAGGCTACGAGGATGTACTGTACAACATGGGGAATAGAGCCAATATTCTGTAATTACTGTAAATGGAGTGTACCCTTTAAAATTATATTAAAAAATTAAAAAATAAAGTCAAAAAAAAATTTTTAATAAAAGGCATCAGATGACATCCAAGGGAAGAAAGATATTTGTTCTAGGCTTAAGCAAAGTCCTAGTCTTCTCCCTCTTTTCCAAAAGCTAGCTGGGCAGATATTGAGAACCCTCCACCCCCAGGACCGCCGGTCAATTCTAGGAGAAAGTTCATGGAAGGTTGTACAAAGCAGCCCGGCATGTGACTCCACGGATCACAGGCTGCTGTGGTCCAAGTCAGCACACAGGCCATTGGGGGTGGTTTGGAGGCACCAGCGTTTCTGAGGATCTGAACCATGAACGCCGCATTCGTTTGCTAGGGCTCTCGTAACAACGTACCTCAGACTGAGGGGATCGCACGACAGCAATGCGTGGTCTTGCCGTTCTGGAGGTCCCTGGGGACTGGCGGTCTGTGGTTCCGGGTCGAGTACCGGGTATATTTAAGTCTTCCTCTTCTCCCACTTGCTCCCTGCCTGACGGGGCCCCAGCCCACCTCTTTGTTTGTTCATCTGTAAAATGAGAATAAGAACACTAGGCCCAGACAAAGAAAGATAAATATATCGCTTAGAGGTGGAATCTAAAAAAAAAAAAGATACAAGTGAACTTATATACAAAACAGAAATAGACCCACACTTATGGTTCCCAAAGGGGAAAGGAGGGGAGGAATAAATTAGGAGTTTGGGATTAACATATACACAGACTACTATATATAAAATAGATAAACAGCAAGGACTTACTGTATAGCACAGGGAACTATACTCAATATTTTGTAATAACCTATAACGGAAAAGAATCTGAAAAAATTGATATGTGTATATATATATATATGTATAACTGAATCACTTTGCTGTACACCTGAAACTAGCACAACATTGTAAATCAACTTTACTTCAATTTTTAAAAAAACAACACACTAGGCCCTCAGTATATCTGAGGATGATATAACCAAACTACGGTGAATGGTCTGGTTCAGTGTCTGGCACACAGCAAACATTCAATAGATGCAGGGCCTGTCCTCACTTATAATAGGATTAAATGGATCCATGTACGGACCTGGCACACTGTAAATGCTACATGTGGCCATCATTACTACTTATTATTGAATTTTACAAAGTAGAGTACGATTGCAACCATCAAGGCATTTAACATACAGCTCGAGAGTTGAGCAGTAAACCCAGAGGAAGGTGAATCAGGCACAGATGGCCATGACGAGGGACCAGCATCAGTGTCAGGGGTCCAAGAGCTGAAGCAGGATTTGTGCTGAAGAGGAAGGGGTCTGAGGACGTCAAAGCTAGAGGCCAAGGTCCTTTACCCGTGTTTAAACGGTGTGCTTGAACAACTTAAGATTAAGGGGAAGGGGGAGGAGGTTGGGGGAAGGATGGAGTGTGAGGTTGGGATTAGCAGATGCAAACTATTATAAGTAGGATGGATAAGCAACAAGGTCCTACTGTAGAGCACAGGGAACTATGTTCAATACCCTGTGATAAACCATCATGGAAAAGAATATGAAAAAGAATGTGTATATATATATATATATATGTATGTATGTATGTATAACTGAATCACTTTGCTGTACAGCAGAAATTAACACAACACTGTAAATCAACTACACTTCAATAAAAGATATTATTTAAAAATGAAAAAAAAAATTACTTACTAAGGAAAAGAAAGATTAAGGGGGAATTTTCATGAGTTTGTGCTTTAGATCCAAAATCCCACAGGAGCTAGCAACCCACGGTCTGAATGTTCCTGGTTTGTGACGTGTGATGATCCAAGACCCACTGTTCACTTTTTCCAGTCCCAGGAGCTCCCCGTGTCCAGGCTCCCGAGTCCTTTGCTTCCTGTCCACATTTGCAGCAGCCCCATCACATCTGCCAGCGGTCAGCGGCCACCATCCAGGAGGTCAGCACGTCCCAGGAGCATCAGATGGATGCAGACCCAGCCCGTTACCACACGCCCCTAGATGCCCTATCAGAGCCGCCGGGCTGGGCCGGGTGAAGGAGCAGTGGGGGTGGGAATGCAGCTTCGTCACCCAGATTGGCTTTCTCTGCACGTTCCCTGAGATATTTCAAAGATGACGACTTGGGTTCAAAAGGCAAGCAAGCCAATTCCCTTAATGCCTGGAGACACATGTATCCAGGCCTTCAGAGCCACCACGAATTCCCTTATCTGCCTTTGGCAATGAGCTCTTCTTAGAAGGTCTTCACGAATTCCTAATGGTCGGAATTGATTTGCTACATTTTTCATGTTAGAAAACACTTCAAAAATTAATCTCCAATCTTGGGCTGCTATTCATTTCAAAGCTCCTCCTCCTTTATTAAAGGCATCATTTGTTATTTCAGTCAGACCCCCCAACCTCCATAGACTCCCACATGCCAGAGCACAACACGATCACTGCTTTCTACACCCTCCTTGGCCCGCTGTCCTTTCTGCTTAAAGATTTGACTCCCTCATCACCCAGTGACTGCCGTCACGAAATATCCAGTTGGCTCGAAGAGGTCATTTGACGATCACTAGCATTAAAAAGGGGGATGAGGTGGGCGCGTCCTCTGACGCTGTGAACCCAGGCTTCTCTGGCTCACAGGTGCCTACACGGTCCCCTCCCTCTGCCCATCATACATCCCGCCTTGCCTCCCTCCCATATCTGCGGTTTATCAAAGGTAGCAGGTGGTGGAGGTCATGGGAACTGGTGATGCCTCCCTGCCCTGGCCACTCCCTTGCCTCTGCCCCCAGGAGCTCCCAGCTCAGCCCAGATCTTTCCATGCTCTGTACCTTGTCCATCTCTTATCCCTTAATGTTAAACAGAGTACTGTGGCATCAGAAGCCCACAAACATTAGCTGAAAAATTAATTAACTGGTGCTTAATATGAGAGCAATTACTGATTTATTAGTCAACATCCATGAAGAATGTCTCCTAGAATTTAGAAAAGCAAACAGGTTCCCACTCTAGGATCCTCTGGGTGATTTTGAGGCTGGGTCCGGGCTCGGGAGGAAAGAGCATTGCCGGCAATTTCCCAGGATGCCCTGAGCCTGAGAGCGGGTTGGAGGTCAGGTGTGTCAGTCGGGGCTCCAATAGCAGGTCCAGTAGGAGATGTGCATGGATGTGAGGGCAGGGGCCAGAGACGGATTTATTTTAAGGAACTGGCTCACATGATTGGAGGGACTTCGCGCATCTGAAACTTAGAGTGTTGGCTGACCATTTAGGAAGTCAGGAAAGAGTTGGTGTTACAGTCTTGAGTCTGAAATCTGCAGGGCAGCCAGGCAAGCTGGAAACTCAGGCAGGACGTCTATGTTAACAGGCTTGCGGCAGAATTCCTTCTTCCCCAGAAACCCTCAGTTTTTGCTCGTAAAGCCGTCAGTTGATGGGATGCAGCCCAACCACATCAGGGAGGGTGATCTCTTTAATGTCAGCTGATCGTAGATGTGAATCACATCTACAAAACACCTTCATGGTAACATCTAGACTAGTGTTCGGCCAAACAACTGGGCACCAGAGGCGAACCAAGTGGACACATAAAATAACCATCACAGGTACCATGACTCTTCCTTCCCTGTTTTAGAAAGGGCTGCTCATCTAATCTGCCAGTGCCTTTGGGTACACTTTGAACAAGGCTTACGCCATGAGGTTCTCAATAGGACCATTTCTTTTGGGTCTGACTTCTTTGTTTATATTTTTATTGAAGTGTAGTTGATTTACAATGTTCTGCTAATTTCTGCTGTACAGCAAAGTGATTCAGTTAAACATATATTATACATTCTATTTTTATATTCTTTTCCATTATGGTTTATCACAGGATATTGAATGTAGTTCCCTGTGCTCTCCAGTAGGACCTTGTTGTTTATCCATTGTCTATATAATAGTTTGCAACTGCTAACGCCAAACTCCCACCCCATCCCTCCCCCAGCCCCTCTCCCACTTGGCAACCACAAGTCTGTTCTCTATGTCTGTGAGTCTGATTCTGTTTCACAGATAAGTTCATCTGTGTCTTATTTTAGATTCCACTCATAAGTGGCATTGTATGATATTTGTGTCTCTCTGTCTGACTTACTTCACTTAGTACGATCATCTCTAGGTCCATCCATGGAGCTGCAAATGGCATTATTTCATTCTTTTTTATGGCTGAGTAATATTCCTAAATGGGACCACTTCTTAACAGACTGTGGAATTAATAAAGTTGATGCTTGATTGTAGAATTTTAAAACCTCAAGGAATTTAATAACAATCGGAAAGTTCTGGGAGGGTCCAACATACGTCTAGTGAGCACCTGGTTCATTCCTCTACTTCCTGGAGGTCCCGCGTTCACTATTTTTAAAGTCACAAGAGACTCCTCCCTGATGCCTGAGAAAGGGGAAGTGGGAGAGGGATTTGACGGAAAAATGGAATATCCAATACGCACTAAGAGCTTAATACACAGGAATAAATGGATGTTCCATTAAAAGCCAAAAGGCAACAAGCTAAATAGGCTTTCTCCTGCTTATGGCCTGTACACATGGTGATGTATAGATGCAATAAGACTTAATTGGTTTTGTTGAGACGGCACAGAATAAAAAACTACAGATCCCAATTGCTGCCCCTAATTAGAATTTCAGAGAAACTGATTACCCACTCCTCCATCGTGTTCTAATCTTCTCGATCAAATCTGTGCACCCAGCCTTCCTGGTGAGTCCTCTGATACCCCTCCCATTGGGTCTGAACGATTAGGTCACCCTTGCAGATCGCCACAGATGCTTAACCCCGGGCTGACCGGAGCGCCTGACCCCCTAACATCCTCCAGCACTTACACATGACCTTGTGTTATTTAGGATGTCATGTGGATGTCTTGTCTCTGCATCAGAATTGCAAATGTTTAGAACAGCAGCCATATCTTACCACCCACTATTTTGGTCAACAAATGCTCCACAAATGATGCTCCTTTACACAGACGTCTGCAAAATTTTAGACACCATCATAACAACAGTGATTGTGCAGACGGCCAACAGAGCACTTCTACGTGTTACCTTATTTGATTCTCCCCACATCCCTATAACATAAGTGACTTCATTTCTCATGTGGTCAACAGGAAACTGAATCGCTCATGTCTTCAGTTACAGATGGTGCTGGAAAACTGCACAGCTACATGTAAAAAAATGAAATTAGAACATTCTTTAACCCCATACACACAAGTAAACTCAAAATTGATTAAAGACCTAAATGTGAGACCAGACACTATAAAACTCTTGGAGGAAAACATAGGCACACTCTCTGACATAAATTGCAGCAATATCTTTTTTGATCCGTCTCCCAGAGTAATGGAAGTACAAGCAAAAATAAATGAATGGGACCTAATTAAACTCAAAAGTTTTTGCACAGCAAAGGAAACCATAAACAAAAGGAAAAGACAACACACAGATTGAGACAAAATATTTGCAAATGATGTGACCAACAAGGGATTAGTCTCCAAAATTTACAAACAGCTCATGAGGCTTAATATCAGCAAAACAAACAACCCAAGCAAAAAATGGGCAGAAGACCTAAACAGACATTTCTCCAAAGAAGACATCCAGAAGGCCAAGAGGCAGATGGTCAACATCGCTAATTATTAGAGACATGCAAATCAAAACTACAATGAGGTATCACTTAACACCGGTCAGAATGGCCATCATCAAAAAATCTACAAACAACAAATGCTGGAGAGGGTGTGGAGAGAAGGGAACCCTCCTACACTGTTGGTGGGAATGTAAGTTGGTACAGCCACTGTGGAGAACAGTATGGAGGTTCCTTAAAAAACTAAAAATAGAGCTACCATATGATCCTGCAGTCCTATCCACTCCTGGACATATACCCAGAGAAAAACACGGTCTGAAAGGATACATGCACCCCAACGTTCACTGCAGCGCTGTTTACAATAACCAAGACATGGAAGCAACCTAAATATCCATTGACAGAGGAATGGATAAAGAAGTTGTGGTACATATATACAATGGAATATTACTCAGCCATTAAAAAGAATGAAATAATGCCACTGGCAGCAACATGGATGGACCTAGAGATTGTCATACTGAGTGAAGTAAGTCAGACGGAAAAATAGACATATCATATGATATCACTTATATGCAGAATCTAAAAATAATAATAATACAAATGAACTTATTTACAAAACAGAAACAGACTCACAGACTCAGAGAACTTATGGTTACTGGGGGGAAGGGTCGGGGAAGGGATAGAGAGTTTGGGATTGACCAAAAAAATTGTATATCCCTATATTGTACACCTGTAACTTATATAATATTGTAAGTCAACTACACATCAATAAAAAAGAAAGAAAGAAAGAAAAAAAGGGGGAGAAGAGGGAATTCCCTGGTGGTCCAGTGGTCAGGACTCAGTGCTTTCTCTGCCATGGCCCCGGGTTCAATCCCTGGTCGGGGAACTAAGCTCTCACAAGCCGCACAGCTCAGCAAAAAAAAAAAAAAAGGAGAAGAGACGCAGGAGAAAGCCATGTGAAGACAGACACCAGAGGGCAGGTGGCCATGGGGTGGCAGAGACAGAGGCTGGGGTGATGCAACTGCGACCCAAGAAAGGCCAAGGACGATGGCCACCACCAGAAGCCAGAAGAGGGAGCCTGGCCCTGCCAACACCTTGATCTTGGACTTCCAGCCTCCAGAACTGGGAAAGAATAGATGTCTGTTCTTTAAGCAATCCAGTTTGTGATAGTTTGTGCCAGCAGCCCTGGGAGACTCACACAGGCGCTTTGTTTTAATTTGTTTTATTTGCTTTAAACAGTAGGCAGAGGGAAAGGGGAATAAGGAAGGAGATTGATAGTATAAGATAAAAATGAAGGATTCTTCTTGCTATTTCTATCACCTCATTCCTAGTCTCAACGGGCCGAATAAGACAGAATCATCTGTGTTCATGGGGAATTAAAAGCCAGCAACGAGCATCTTCCAGGAAAGTGTCCTATTTCCTTAGGCTAAGATCAAAGAAAAGAGGCCTGAAAACCCCGTCGGTGCTCCTTGAAGCGAGCGACCAACCTGACTTGGGAAATGGAGATGGATGTCAGCACATGTGGGATCTCGGGGCAGGGGCAGCTCTGAAGCACTTAGGCCAGGAGAGGAGGCCCTATTGCCCTTGAAGCATCAGTCCACCCTTTTTAAAAAGAAATCTGTAAAAACTGATCCTTCAGCTCAGCTGTGACAGAGACTGCTCATCAATGCCCAACATCCACTCTCCTATTTTTAAATCATGAAACACTGATTTTTAGCTAAGCCCACTGTCCCCCAGCCAAACGACTCCATTTACCACCGTCGCTGGCAGTTGGTTATTGCCATACAATCAAGTTCAATAAAGTGCTGGATGGTGCTTCCATGAAATGTCCTGAAGAGGGAGGAGTCACTCCCTTTCTAGCCACTTTCTTCATCCTGCTGGCTGGAGAGCATGTGTGTCAGCTGGCGCTCCAGCCACTCCTTTGGGCTATGAGGACTAGGGCCACAGTCTAGGGACTGTAGGCCAGAATGTTTGGAGGAGCATGTCCCCGAGGCCCTCAGGGAAATCGTGATGCCAGCCATGGAGGGCCTGCCTACAGGAAAAAATAAAACCTTATGTACTGAAACTACTAGTGATAACTACTACTGTTTTTTTTCACAAGCAGTCAAAGTAAGTAGATCCTTTTATTTATAAATAAAAGCTCCACTCTTACACTAGACTGATAAATATATGGAGGGGAAAAAAACAGGCTTCTACACTAAGTTGTGGGGTTTTTTTTAAAGATTTTTTGATGGGGACCATTTTTAAAGTCTTTATTGAATTTGTTACAGTATTGCTTCTGTTTTATGTTTTGGTGTTTTGGCCCCGAGGCATGTGGGATCTTAGCTCCCCGACCAGGGATCGAGCCCACATCCCCTGCATTGGAAGGCAAAGTCTTAACCACTGGACCACCAGGGAAGTCCCTACACTAAGTATTTTTAACCAACCTCCTCTACCCCTGAAATCTTGTTTGTAGATAATCAGATTCATGAAATGGGAATATTTTCTTACTTGCCTGATGGGAATCATTATTCACCCTGAAAAAGAAGTCATAGAGCTACTACAGGAGCAGTTTAAATTCTTTCTTTCTGTTTCTTCCCTGCTCTTACCCTGTACATCTCATGTTCCAATCTAATAGTAAAATTGAGCCTCTGTCTTCAGCTGACCTGGGGAGCTTCTGCTCCCAATTCTTCGTTACTGGATAACATTTTCATTTCTAAAATGATTAAAAGAATTTGATCCTATTAAAAATACAACTTTACCAAATTTGAAACTAGCGAATCTATGCCCTTGCATCTTCTAGACAAAGGGGACAGAGGGTCCAGCATGTCCTTCCCACACAATCGCTTCTCTTGTTCTTTCAGTTCTTTGGTCCCTGAGTTCAGCCTCTTCCACACATGTGCTGCTTCCAGAGAGGAACTCAACTTGCTTTCATTTTAACAGCTTCAGAGACAGAGTTCAGATGCGCCGACGAAGGAAATAAATCACCATATTTAGGATCAGACTGGTAACACATGTACAGAGAAAAAGAGCTAGAGTCTGAGGAAGCCTGAAGTGAACTGGGCATTGCAACTGCCTTCTCCCAGACACAGCAGCATGAGTCACCCACCCAGGACACATCCACTCAGGGGGACGTGTCCACCCAGGGGGATGCGTCCACCCAGGGGGACACATTCACCCCGGGGGACACATCCACCCAGGAGGACACATTCACCCAGGGGGACACATCCACCCAGGATGACACATTCACACAGGGGAACACGTCCACCCAGGGGGACACATCAACCCCAGAGAACACATCCACCCAGGGGGACACATCCACCTAGGAGGACACATTCACCCAGGGGGACACATCCACCCAGGGGTACGCATCCACCTAGGGGCACGCGTCTACCCCGGAGGAGACATCCACCCAGGAGGACACATCCACCCAGGAAGAAACATCCACCCTGGGGGACACGTCTACCCAGAAGGAGACATCCACCTAGGGGGACACGTCTACCCCAGATGACAGGTCTACCCCAGAGGGTGCGTCCACCCAGGCGGACACAGATGGCCTTTCCCAGATGGCCTTGCAGCTGGTGTTCCACATGTGACCAGGGTCTGCCCAGACAGGAGGCAGCAATGGGAAGGAGTAGCCATCCTGAGAAGTCATCTTGGGCAGCACAGGGTTGCAGCCTTGTGTTTTTTTCAGGTTGTAGCAGCAAGGGCAGGAGCTACATGGTGGGCTGGGCCAGTGGTTCTGCATTTCTGGTTGGCTTCCAGGCATTTCTCCTGATGATTGTGCTCTGGCCCTACTGGGTATTCTGAAGCCACCAACACTCTTGTTCTTTTAAAATCTAACTTGGTACAGCCATTATTTTATACTTTTTTTTTTTTTTTTTTTTTTT